>NC_088890.1:19919928-20233035 GCF_037157495.1 Lathamus discolor | reverse complement strand
GTTGTGTTCTGACACAGACTCCTCATAGTGAAGAGATCCTAAAGCAGAGTATGAGCCTCTCTCGAAACCACAAGCCAGGGCTCACCTGCAAGGAAGCAGTACTTCTCCAAGTAGACCACTTTGTTGGTTTATGCTGGTGAGGATCTGGGCTACTGGGACAATAACTAGAATTTCTCTGCTATTATTCCAGGACACAGAAAAATCTGGCTGCAAATTATAGCAAAACCAGTCCTGCTCCATTCATTTTTATGCAAGATTGCAGACAATTGTAGCAGCACACTAGTGCCATGCTAACCTGGCAGATGTTGCCATTCTCAAAGGTGTGATTTTCATACATCTAAAGGAAAAAGGAGCCAAACCCCTCTGAAAAAACAGACCCCTGTGGTCCTGCTCACACAGAATCCTCCCCAGATTAAGACCTGCGTGTTTCATCTTGTCCAAGCCTGGTGAAATAGCCAGTGCTGCACCCATCCTCTTGCCTATCAGTAACTGCAATATTCCTTAATTGCAATATTTTGCACAGTTATGCCACTGATTAGGTTCATCCTCACCAAGCTGGTACAAAAATGAACTTTTCAGTGGCATGCCAACAACAGCAATGAAGATGTATACCGTGGAAATGTGGTACTGTGCAGCCATCCAGGTGACAAGCCACCATACGAAACATTACAAAGATGAAATTTCTGTTTCCTAAGGCCTTCCTTCTATTGTCACTCTTAACTCAGGGCACTCAACATCATGCTTCAGTTCCAATACTTCATTAACTCACATTAACACAACAGTTAGGACACCGGCAGCCCAATAGGGAAAGGCTGTGAACCTAACAATACTTTCAAGCAGCTCCGACCCCTTCTTCTCCCCTCCCATGCAAAAGTCAACTCCTCTCATACTAACAAAATCCCTCTGGATTTAGCCCAGCTGATAAACTTCTCTCAGTTGTGAGGTGAAACACACAGCACAAAGCACAAAGTTTATGAGGAATTCAAGAACTCTTGCAATCAATATGCAGCACAGATCTCTGCACTACAGCAGTTACATTATCTTGTGTGGCACATGCACTGTTCCCATGGCAACCAGCATCCTTCATCCAACTCCATTATTACAGCTATTTGAGGCTTTCAGAATCTCTGGTGTCCAAGCCACGGCTCAGAGCTACTTTGTGCTAATAAGCCTCAAGAATAGATACAAGAAAAGGAGAAAATACAGCAAACTGGGTTTTGCTCCTCTATAAGCACCATGGAAAGCAAGAGGTGGCATGGGAAATATAATTCAATCAGCTAAGGGGAAGTGACTCTTATATAACTGCCTTCATTAAGGGAGACGAACATAGTGCACATTCACCGCAGCTTTTGCACTCCAGCACATTTAACAGTCACCTCAGCCAGTTTGCTGATGAAGAATGACTTTGTATTAGCTATGAGGAAACAAAAATCTTACTGTACATTTATTGCAGTATTGATTTCTCCATCGCTGATATCAAATGTATCTTGATCTCTTACAAGGACTGAGTTTGTAACTATCTGCAGAACTGGTCAAGAAGATGATCTGATTGTGACCTTTTTATCATGCCCAGTGTTTAAACTTTAAAAGGTGATTATCAAAACCTATAATCTTCATAGTATAATCTATACTTGGTTTATATAAACTGTCCCCAGATACATTAAGTAAGCTTTTTCTATCAATATCACCACTTTTTTTTCACTAGCATTTAAGCATTTCCACATCAAAGCATTACAGCAACTTCATTATGCTTTGCACGGCTTAATACAAAGTTTCTCTTAGTCACCAAGCAGGGAATTTCAGGCAGAAAATAAATAACCTAACTTATTAAAGCGACCCTTGACAAATCATCCCTAAGCTGCTAGCTAGAGGTTTTGTCCCTGTGCAGTACACATGGGTCAGTAGGAACAGAAATGCTTTGAAGTTGGAGGGTTTGAAGGCTCTTGAAAAGAAACGCTAGAATAAAAAAGGAAGGCACTACACTGGAAAATGCCCTTACGATTGACAGAGGAGACTGACAGGCTGCTGCATCCAGCTGATCTTTAGCTACACCTAAGCTTCATTGTGCTCAGCACCTGTTCAGAAAGAGCAGTGATTCTTTAAGTGGCTTGAACACCATCAGGTCACCTCATTCAGCATCAGGTCAGGTGTACCCATTGCTGTTGAAAGCAGGCAAGGTCAAAAGCAAGATCAGTCTTCAGAACAGATCTGTTGGGGAGATGAGGGAAAGCAGTTGCTGCCATTCTCACAAGCCCCTGTCCATTCACAGAGCGTCCAGGCATGTGGATCAACAAAGCCAGTTTCACAGAGCCCCTGTGAACAGCTGGAACCACAGGGCCCAGGAAGCCCGCTGGAAGAGGAGCCTTTTCCCCATTCCATTTCCACTACACTCCAGTTGCAGAGCAAGCACTGCATCCCACACTAGCACCCAGGAGAGTCCCAGTAGGTCCTGTTCTTTCAGGCTGGAGAGCAGTGGTGCAGGAAAGAGTAACCAACATTACACTCGGAGTATGATTTTCAAGCCTAGGTGATACAGATTCAAATGTTAGGTTCTACAGAAAAAAAGAAAAAAAAAAAAGGAAAAGATTAAAAAAACCCTCACCCCTTCTACTACTGGTAAATGAATGTGCTACGCATTGAGGAAAGGCAAATAGAGCACTACTTGCTCACAGCTCCTGCATCACCGGGGTCCATGGTGCTGTTTGCCACCTGGAAGCCTCCTGACCTGCCCATGCCCTCACTTGCTGCTACAACCCGCTGTTGCATCATCTCCATGCCTGGGATCAGTCTCCAGGCTGACTGCTTGTTCAAACAGGTCAACTCACTCCAGGACAGTGAATAAAGTATGATTACTATCTGAGAACACAGCTCCTGTAAGATGTAAGTGCCTTTACATCTGAGGCTGAAGACATGCTGCTATTCAGCTCTGGGACAGATTTTGAATTCTGCTCGTGTTTGACAGCTAGTGAAATCAATGGAATTAAATTCAAGTCATTTTTACTACTTAAGCCCTCAAAGAAGCTTAACATACTTAATCATATAGCTTTCTGCTATTAAATAGCTTGCAAGAGGAAGAGGAATTAAATTTTTCATCTACATCTTCCCTTTGGAACCTGCATAACAAGTTTGCACCTCTAATTTTCATGCTTGCGATACTGAAAAACTGTGGTTTTGCAAAGATATGGAAGGATGATCCATGAATGCTTAAACTGCTCTTTCCTTTTTTGTCCTTCGACCCAGGTATAGCTGCTTATGTCCAGTTCAAATTCAGGTCCTGTATCACCCTCCTCTACATGACCAGCAAAGGATGCTAAGACAGGACTGCTAGGTGAAGCAAACCAGTAGATGCAGCTGCGGAAGGTGACATTGTGTTACCCTGAAATCCATCTGCTAAGCTAGAGAGGATTTGTCACACAAAAGCAGCAAGATCCTTGAGGAGTGATATTCTTTCAGAAATATTAAAACCCCGTGCAAATAATCCCAGTTAATTTTAATTTCGGAAGGTTAGATAGTCCTCAGAATTTTCTGTAATTGCATATTCCTCAGAATAGACTCCTCGGGTTGCTCTGTAATCAAATCATAATTAAAGCATCTGTGTCATTTTATCTATCCCTTCCTGCTATTTACAGAAGGCAACAAAGATGCAGCATGCAAAATTTCCAGCATCAAGGCTCATCATCAGAGCAATAATAGGGATTTGTGCTCGTGTGACTGTCTGAGTGTCTCCTTGGGCTTTCATTAGCCTTTAAAAACAACTGAGGAAGAGAAGAATACTAAACAGTGCCCCCCTTGTTGTATCCACAACTGGAGGCCATGTTTTATCCCTGTAACACTTGTTTTTAAAACAGTTGCCTCATTTCATCTCAGCTTCACAGAGAAAAGTCTTAGAGTGGGGAAATAGCTGTTGCAGTCTGAAATTAAGAGGTACGTTAAACAGCAGTATCACCTCGATTGGAGAAAAATCTCCGAGCACTGTGTCAGTTGTCAGACTGAGTCCCCACTCCATTTCAGCCAAACAGCAAAAGAACAACCAACAAGCAACTCTGCTCCCCCGAGCTGTACCACAGAGCACCAAATTAACTAGTTCTAGGGCTCAGCCTGGTGAAGAGCTGAGGGAATTACCTGCAAGTGAATGTCACAGGGTATATTTTGCTGTCCCACTCCCCTCCAACACACACTGCTTGAAGTGATGAAAACACTGAGCAAACTTCCCTGGGAAAACAGTCTGCATCTGGGGCTTAGTTTTATATATTTTACTTCAGAGGAAGGGAAAAAATAAAATACAGGATTTCTTGCACAAGCAGAATACAAGCTCAGACTGGGACAACTTTCTTCAGAATTTTAGGTTTGTATTTAAAGGAATACATTGATTCATAACTGAAAGCAGGTATTTTTCACACGAAAATGTTGTTATGTATTCATTCACCACCGACAGGACCTTTTCTTATTTTCTTTCTAGATTTCAGTTTTGTTACACAATTTTGTAAGGTTACGGAAAGAACCTCAGCTGTGCAGGCATTGTTCAATAAGCATTTGATACCAGCTGTATTCCCAAGTACTGATTTTTCACTGCGTACTATTCACTATAACATCATTCTAATTAAACTTTGAAATAATTGTTATTTTACACAGAAAAGGTTCAATTTGCACAAAGATTATTCCAAGACTGCTTCAGACTAAAATCGGCAATAAGTTTGCTGGCAACATATCACAGCTTTTAAAACAAAGAGCAAAACTGGAATAAAATAAAAAATTTTCCAGCTTAAAAATAAATAATAATAATACCCCCCCCCCCCCGCACACACAATTATTCTTAAATAACTTCTATTTTTGGATGATGAAGTCTTTCAGAAATGATTTTGAGGGGAAAAGTGATTTTTGAACAATCAATACCAAAATATGCTGGATTTAAGTCTGAAATAGAAAGCCTTTTAATACCTAACAGAGTGCTAGCTACTGGTGTGGATGGCCCACATCTGAGTTTGATATTTCTTCTAATGGGTTTCTTTTTTCTCTTGGTTTTTTTGCTGGTGATTTGTTGTTTTATTTCAAAATGAGACAATAGTAGCACACCGGAATTCCTACAGAGCAGACAAACAGAAGACTTGTGAGACACCAAAGTGATCACTTACTGCCCTGCACCAATTACAGCTGAAGTCAAAGGACTTGTGCCTGTTAGAACATGTGGTTTCCCTGTAACCCATGGAGTCTGTCTGTCATCGAACTGTCATTAACGCAATACAAAGCAGAATTATTGTCAAGAGTGGCATTTTCTGCACATTTATGTCTGACTAAAGCAGCAACGTGGAAACATCGGAATGTTAATGTAAATGTCCAGGGTCTGTTTCCTTGGGGGAAAGCCAAGGCAGGACCTCTCAAGCTGACATTGTTCCAGCAACGCTCATGTGAGTGGCAGTAGCATTTAGTCCTTGGTTTGCAGATTACATCAACTCTATTGTGGACATGGTCAGCATCTCCTGCGTGCACAAGCTTGCATGTTGGCCAGATCTTGAACAACTAAAATTGTTGCAAAACACATTCATGCAAAAATTAGAAAACCAATAAAGGTTTTTTTGGAGAGTAGCAGTTTGTTGTTCACGCCACACTGTGTGACTTCCCTTCTTCAAATGCCTGTGTGATGGAAAGGAGAGTACATATACAAATGATATTTTTTAATGATGTTAATTCCTAGTACCTGAAGGACCAAACCCTGTCTGCATTCTGCAAATAGCAAAGAAGATCCAGATGTAGATCAATCTATCTATCAGGTTACCGTCCAATCTGACTGAATGGAACACATTGCAGATATCCAGCTGTTGGTGTTGCCCTTATAAAAGGAAAAAAAAAAAAGAAAAAAGAAAAAAAAAAAAAGAAAAAAAATAAAAAGAAGCTCTTATAATCCACTTGGTATGCCATTCTAGTCTCACACGAAGCTTGTGATAAAAGCAGAAGCTGGGGCTGAAGCACTGGCTACCCTCCTACAGTCAAAGGACATGGTTCTGGAAATGGGGGCACAAAGTATCTGTCACTAAAAGCAATGAAGCCAGTCAATTGTGGGGGTTTTAAGCCAGATATCAGATAATTCGCCCACCATCTGAATGCAGCTTAGTCTTGAGGTGAGTAACAAAAATCTCAAGGCTACATTTCTTATTGCTATTTGTACAAAGACTTCATTCCCTTTTCTGTTGCTTCACTGAGCTACTGCAACAACTGACATTGCTTTTTAAGCAAGATCTGTCATGACTGTGAAAGCATTTGCTGCCTTTCTCCACTTGGCCAAGTCGCCTGTTCAAAGAGGTCAGGACTGCAGCATCAACCTTCTATCACAAGCATTCAGACAGGCTCTGAGGTGCACTGCTTTCTGCAATTTATGTAACCAAATGTGTCACCATATTAAAAGCACAACCATGCAAATATCACAGATGACCGTCTAACACGCAGTTGAAAAGCACAGATATATCCCCAAGTCCAAATTAATTTTTCGTTTCCAACAGTCAAAGCAAGCATGAGTTAGAAAGAATCATGGTAAGCAGCAAATCCTAAGATAACTTGAAAAGAAATTGTCACCAAGGATTCTCTTCAGAGACAATATTTTTTTTCCAAATCACTCGTTCGTAGTTGAGTCATCCCAGAAAGCATCTAAAGCTTGTGGAAATTTGTCACTGCATATAGCACGAGTGCAGAATTCTTGCAGATTATTTACAATTTCCCTTTTTGCATCTGTGGCTTGAATTGCACTTATTGCACTTACATCATGAATAGGTTCAAACACACAGTTAAAAACATCTTCCCGCACCACCTTCCTACTTGTTCCCTGTTCAATTACTATTCTGTTACACCTAATAGTGCCATCAATGCTGCAGTACTTTATCAGTAATAGAAGCATCACATCAGCAGTCAGTATCTTCAGTAAACACATTACCCACCAACTCCTCCACCCCAACAAATCCTGTACTTTTGAAATGCTTTTTAGCAGCCCATGATACTCATGGCTCCAGTGAGACTGGTATATGCAGCCTCTGAAGGCTACTAGACTTGGCTTTCAACTTTACCAAACAAAACCATGTGTTCAATAAAGCAAACATGACAATTGCTTCATTTGTCCCTTTTTCACATGCATATGAAACAGTAAGATTTAGGCACCTAAAACACACACACACAGCCCTATCCTAGAATATTTCAACTCACTGGGTATGAAGTGATTCATGATCACAGAACAACTATTTATCATGAAAACAACTGCCTAAAATTTTTGTTCACCCATGCTCACATGAACACATATAATACAAAATAAACTGTAAAATCTAGCAACCCATGCTGACCATCACCAAATGACATCACTTGTGCCTTCTACCTCAGAAGAAACAAAAAAATGTTGTTTTCTTATACATTCTATAAACTCTAAAAAAATTAGAGTTCCCTATGATGCAAGCGTCGATATTAAAATGCTTCAAACTTACCACTGGTTAAATTACACCTATTAGGAAAAAAAAGTAAGTAATGAAATACAGAGCTGTCAATGCTTAACACAGCATTAACGTGGCAATTCCTGACAAGATTTCATCCACCTAACATTAGGATTAAAATTTATTCTGGCAACTGAAAGAAGGTATCAGCATATGTTTTCTCCGTTCCCCCTGCCCCACCTAAAGTATTTAGCTTCACACATATTAAGTGGCTTGATTCTCAACAGTGCTGAAGTGTCTTTGAAATTCAAGTCACTTTTGCACCTCCAGGCAAATTTAGTAACTCCAGGTGTTAAATCACTGCCCTTCATATCTAGATCTCCACATTTAAAACATAAACTGCTAAATTCCTCAGATTTTGGAGAAGCCAGGATCAGCCACTGCCCCTTTAATATTCCACCTCATCTCCAAAAAGAATGTCTTTTTACTAGAGCTCAGTGTGATTCACTGGAATTTGCCAGGCAGGTCAGGAAATCCCCTGAAGCAGAGGAAGAATATTAAAGAGATGGGACATGTATATCAAATCTCATTACTGTTCTCTTATGAGAATCAATCAAGTGAAAGGACACGATGATGTCATTATGACATCATTTACTTTGGGATTAGAAATTCATAGCTACTTAGCAACTGAAGCTGTCCAATACATAAGTGAGAGATCCAGTGGAAGATGTTATCACCTGACCCACTTACTGCAAGAGAAGTATTTGTCAATTCTTGTTTCAAGAATTAGTAAGACATACCAGAACTTAAGAACCCTACCATTTCGAGTGCAGAATATTACAAATACAGCATTTTCTGCCCTTTTTATTAACATTCAGGCATAATTTTTACCCCGTAACAGCCAATGCCCACGTTCCCATCTTCCTTTTCACCTTCTCCTAGAATTAAACCCTAAAAATGCCAACAGAAAAAGCTTGTGCTAAACAGACTTTGTTATTTTAAGAACTACAATCTCCATCAGACCTCGTACAGTTAAGGAGCTCCAACATAATTGTGTGAAAAGTGGAGCTTAGAAAGCGGGTTTATTTCAGTAAGCTGAAAACATCCAGCCGAGATGCTCCAGGATCTGTCAGAAATTCCAACGAAAATACAAAATAAAGAGCTTTGTGCATGAAAAGAGAATTGGTCACGCTACTTGTGAGGCTATTTCTGGGACCTGAATAGGGTTTGATGCCCGCAATCTATGCCTGACCTGATTTCCTTCAAAGTTCACTCCCCTCTGCTGAAAACACAGTTTAGACGAGTTCTAAAGCAAAGATAAGACGTGAACCGAAATCATAAGTAAGTCTTTACATCCGTTCTCAATCGCCTACAGACAGCACTAGCTTCGCACTTGAGGTTTTCAAACCCGTGCTCTGCTACCGGCTCAGAGCACGACAACACATTTAGCACCAAACGAAAGGAAACAAAGCACTCCATCTTCTGGAAATAACTTTTATTAGGATGAGGCTGGGTGAGATTCCCAACGAATCGGAACAACTCCGCCGAGGGCGATGCCGGGCGCCGCAGGACG
Organism: Lathamus discolor; assembly: GCF_037157495.1. Classification (NCBI taxonomy): domain Eukaryota; kingdom Metazoa; phylum Chordata; class Aves; order Psittaciformes; family Psittacidae; genus Lathamus; species Lathamus discolor. Next base: position 20,224,056 of record NC_088890.1, on the reverse strand, counting down.
CCGCTGCAGGCGGGCTCCGCCGGCACGCCGCGGCTCTCCCTTCCCTTCCGTCGCCCGCCGACCCGAGCCTCACGGGCAGGGGGGAAGCTCAGCACTCCTCAGCGCGTCGGGAGCGGAGCCGGCGCCGGCACCACCCGCGAGTGCGGCCGCAACAGGCCATTCCCGGGGCCATTTACCTCAGCGGCTCCGCGGCCGACCCACCCGCGCGGGGCCGCCTCGCCTCGCCTCACCTCACCTCACATCCCCTCTCCTCTCCCCACACAGCGCTTCACCGCCCTCCGAGGAGACGGCGCCTCAGCCTCCTTCCCCCGAGGGCGGCCGTGGCCCCGCGGTCTCACCGGCAGCAACCCGCCCCGCGGGGCTCCGCGGTATCCCCCCCCCGCCACCGGCTCGCCTCGCCTCAGGGTGCCGCGGAGCGGGCACGCAGCGAAGCTGGCGCTCAAACGCGCGCACCCTACCTGCTGCCGCGGCCGAGGAACGGGAGGCAAGAGGACGGGAGGCAGGAGAGACGCCGCCGCCGCGCACCGACCCGTCCCGCCGCACCGGCGCTGCCCGCCCCGGCCGATAGTAATGTTCATTTAAAGCTCGGCGCCCGCCGCTCCGCCGCGCCCTCCCTCCCCACGCAGCAGCGGCCGCGCCCCGCCCCGCCGCGCCCCGCCCACAGCCCGCCCCTGAGGAGACGGCCCGGCCCCGGCAGCCGGGCCCCGGCTCGCCTCGGCTGGCCGGGGGTTCGGGCCTCGCCGCCTTAGCCCCTCGCCTCTAGCCCCGGGCCCTGCTGCGGAGAGGTGCGGCGGTCGGGAAAGGCGGGCCCGTGCCGGAGATCCGCTTCCCTGAGCCGCGGTTCGGTGGCCGCTGGTCCCCGCGGGGCCCAAGCTGTCCAAAGTGGAACAAAGAAGTTAAGAACGGCGAGAGCGAGAGCTGCTGGGCAGACCAGGGGCTTCTGCAGGGTCTGGGCAGTGTGTGTTTCCAAGCGGGACATGGCTTCAAGCAGGAGAGTTAGAACTGTGTTTGGAAGGTGCTGGGACACAGATACATTCCCAAACTCCCTCAAAATGTCCACATGTCAGAAACGAAACGGTCAGGATCGCCCCGTTTCCAGGATCCTTTTGGATCTGGCGTTTTCTCAGTGTAGGGTTTGCAGTCAGAAATCCCTGGCCACGGCTCTCCAGAGGACGCCTTCCCAGCCGGGGTTAGCTCGCTGCTGTGGTGGCACGTCACACAGTGCTTCACAAGTACAGCCACATCCAGGCACCAAGGAACACGGACAGGTAGAAGAAAACACAGCGGTGCCTTCGACTGCCCAGGGGATGCAATGGAGTGAGTGAATGGCAGTGACAACTGGCCAGAGGTCTGAACCAGAGCAACTCCTTCTTGAGGGTTTTCCAAGGTAAGCTGGTTTCTCTTGTGGCAGGACTAAAGTAGCCATCACTGCAGTCGAAGAGTCAATCCCATGTCTTGACCTGTATGTTTCACACAACCTTGGTGGTTTAGAAGATGAAGGAGCACTCACATCTCTACCAACATCTCTTATCATACACAAAATTGGTAACAAAACCAGCAACGTGCACTGCACCGTCATGCACTTGATGAGTGGAGAAGACCAGCCTCCTTCTTTACCTCCCAAGGTCTGCTGAGGTTTTCTGGTAAACATTCACCCCATCAGTTAGTTGTGAACCCACCCCAGATGTTTCTCTATCATCCTCTCAAAGTCTGCACTGCTCTATGTGAACTTAAGGATGATGTGTGAACTAGTGCTTAATACATGATAATCATACAACAACAGAAATGCAAACACTGAAGCTTATTACCAGGACATGCAGATAGCACACATCTCATGAAACATTTTGAAACCCAGCTAATTGTGCAGGGATTGCCAGATTGCTCAAAATCTTCAATGACTTGCTTGTGAGTTTTCATGTAGAAAATACGTTAACAGAAATTAACTCTGTTGCCCACTAGTTACAAGGAGTATTTATGCTGAGACCAGTAACTGGATTGTCCTGTAATACACCACAATAATCAAGATTTTCCTTTGCCCATGTGGCTTGAAAAGGTAATAGCTAATGATATTCTAGATATCTGATTCATACAGTGGCAATGAATGACTACTGCTTTGGCACCTCTACTGTTATTACAGGATTATAGATTTTGCTACTGATTAGCTCTTGATTAGCCCTTGTCTTCATCATAGTCCTATTGTCCTTGTGTTTCTGCCAAGTATTGGTTTGGATTGACTTGACATTTTTAAAATACAGGATATATTCAGTTGTTTAGACCTGCTCTCAAAGTATTACTGAATGTTCAGCTCACTTGAGGATGCATCTTAAACCGGAGAACTAAGGAGGCTCAAGGGACACCTTCTCACTCTACAACCACCTGAAAGGAGGTTGTAGCAAGGTGGGGTCAGTCTCTTCTCCCAAGTTACAAGTGATAGGACAAGAGGAAATGGCCTCAAATTGTGTCCAGGGAGGTAAGGACTGGAGATTAAGAACAACTTCTTCACTGAAGCATTGCCAAGCACACGGACAGGCTGTCCAGGGCAGTGGTGGAGGTATTTAAAAGATGTACAGGTGTGGCAGTTAGGGACATGGTTTAGTGCTGGGCTTGGCAGCACTGGGTTAACAGCTGAAATTGATCTTAAGGGTCTTTTCCAACCTAAATGATATGTTCTTGGGAATTGGTGCTGTAGTATCCCAGAGCCAAAATGCCAGCCCATATTGCCTTCCTTCTGCCCTCCTTCCCAGTTTCCCCCCCTACAGGTTTTTTCTGACTGTACCCCTTGAAAGGGAGTCTGATTTATTTTGGAGGCAGTGTCATGTTCTCTAACTATTTAAGCTTTAACTGCTAGGAGAGCTGTGACATGGTCCAGTGGAAAGTTCTGTTTAAAATTGGATGTCACACTACAGTTCATTGACTTGAAAAAGATCTGTTGCTGTTCCATCACAACTCAAAGGCTTGGGGGGCTGCATTATACTGGCTTACAAGGCAGGCGGACATGTCCAAGCTAACTGCAGACTGAAAGCAATGACAATACAGCATGGATTTCAGCACAAGCAGCACAAGCTTGTGGTGCTCTTGACACACTACTCATGGTAGCTACATGTGAAGATCCCTTCCTGTTCACTGAACTTACTGAGTATCTGATTTGTAATGCTGTTGTATGCTGCTGAATTCCTTAAAAACATCTAAGAAAAGGGAGCTCCTGTTCAAAAAAGCTCCTGTAGTGGAGGAAAACTACGGTTTCCCGAGTTTCCCCCGTGATTATTTATAAATGTGCTAGGCTTTGCCTGCTGTGTTGGCAAGCTGATGACTCAGAAGCACATATTTAGGGGAATCTGTTGAATGTATGGTTCCTGGATGCACAGACCTGCCTCTCTCGGGGTGTCACTGTGCACTGACTCCCCTGAGGGTGTATTGCTAACGCAGGCATTTCTCTGGCAGAAAGAAAGGGTGTAAGTCTGGAGCACCCCACTGCTTAATTGGGTCTGTGAAAAGACCTGAGATTCCTCTGTGAGACGAGCTTGTCAATGGGACTGAACTGTCACTTCCAGGAATTTAGTGTAACTTGGCTGATCTGGAGAGTCTGACAATGTGCAGGCAACAAATGCTACTGAGGCACTGTTTTAGCAATCTAAGAAGGGTGATCTTAGGGGTTTGAGGGTTGAAACCCTACATGTAATAGTTCAGTTGAGGAAACAGAAAAGGAGTGTTAACTGGAAGCTGTTATTTGCAGGCCTGAAGGAAGAAGACAGATGCACTGTTAAGTACAAAGCAACTTTGTACTCTGTACTCTTAGTACTCTTAGTACTCTGGCAGGTTTAAGAAATATTGCTGTCGCTGTGTTTGCACTAGTTTTAATACTGATAAATCTTACAAGCTACACTGCTGTATTTTTAATGCTATTCTAGATCACACAATATAAAGGCTATTGTTCTCATCATTGTATTTGTCAACTGCTTAAACTATTCCAGAGTGTAATCTTTCCAAAAGGTAGCTGCTTTTTTGTCAAAAGGAAAATACAGCCCCATGGTCGATGTTGGTTGGGTTTTGGTGGTTTTGTTTGGGGTTTTTCTTTGCTTTTTGTTCTTGTGATCCTGCAGCTTTTAACGGTTGATACCAGGTAGGAATTAGCTCACAGGCAACAAAGATCATGTGCTGAGCAGTGTACCACACTCAAGCACCATACCGTGCAGTATCAATTAGCCTTTGCTGCCAAGAATTCCCTAAGTTGTCAAGATTTTTGGTCATTACCCTTGTGGGTATAAGTTATCAGATCTCAGAAGCTCAGCAAGGTTATGTCTAGCCAGGACTCAGATAATAGATGTCACCACACAGATGCTGTACAGTGTGACAGTACTGAGCCGAAGGGTGCTTGCATGGAGTGTTGGAAATGGATCAGTGGAATCTTAAGGTTCTGGGTAGCATTTTTCATACAAGATCCCGTAACATTCTATGTGTACTAGCTAAGTACAGACTAGGACAGGCTAACATTTCCTTCACCAGGTCTCTGAGTAATACTTACTAAGCATTCCCTGGTGGTTCAGTTGGCTTTTTCAGAGTCCTTCCTTCTTGCCCTCCCTTTTTTTAGTTCACAGAGCACTGTGTTCTGATGAGCAGGTGCTATGTTCCCTCTTGGAAGCGGCCGCACTGCAAAGGTTAAAGAATATCCACCCTCATTTGAACTCGATTGCACGAGTATAATTAAACACAGCATTTGGCCAACTTTTTATCAAGAGCTCTTGGAGCCTTTGGGATGAAATATGCTATTATGATTATAATTTGCTATTAATTATCTGTTGATTAAAACCAGCAGGAATGTGTGTCACTACTAAAACTATCCATTTCTCCCTTTTCATGGGGTCAAACAGCAATGAAAACTTTACATTGGATTGGCAAATTTGGTGTCGTTTGGAAGTATTTAGCTGTTACATTTTAATGTAAGCACCTTACCCCTTCAAGCATGAAGCTGGGAAAATAAAAGGTTTTGCTACCGTTTTTCAGTAAGTTGCAGCCTAAGCTGCAATGCATTTCTGACCTGCCATGTCAGTATAGGCAACTAATGGTCACTGCCCATTTGAAGGATCCTCAAGCACAAACAGTACTGAGGCTGACCATCACCACCTCAGCTGTTAAGGTGGCAGTAAGGGATATATCAACAAGAGGTAACAAGGAAATGACTGCTACTTTTTAAAGCTGGTTGGCTAAACTTCCACTGTGGAGATTGCTGTCTTGAAGTATTTCCACCAACAGCAACCTTTGTGTTGTGAGTGTTGGCTTTGGGAGGACCAAAGGCAGCTTCTGCAAGCTTAGACAGTTTGGAGCCTGATCCAAAGTACCCTGAACTCAGTGGGAAAAAGTTTCTTATTGACTTTGACAATTGTCTTTGGAGCAGGTCCCTGATAATAATTGCATTGGAGCCTAGCCATGGCGATTGCTATTAGAGCTAGGATTTGGCCTTGACAGATGATGATAAATAATCTAATGATTATTACAGCACTTATTTTTACATTTCTATAGCATTAAAAGGCATTCATAACATTTTGTTATATTTTTACATCTCAAAGAAAGTTGGCTTGAATTGTCATTTAAAAAATAGCTTACATCTGTCTTGGCTCTCAAGAGCAGTTGTTGGACTTTGATAACATCTGGAAGGGAAAGAAAACTATTGCATAGAAGGACAGATACTAAGTATAGCAGAGACAAAAGATTTGAGCCTCTCATCACAGCATTCAACTAAAGGAGAAAAGAGACTATAGAGGGTCTTATATGGCTGAGGAAGTAGCAAAAGCCAGTTTCATCAGGGACAATAGCTGTGAAGATGGTGGCAGTGCCAACACTTCCTCTTATCCAAAAAAGTTTTCAGAATTTTCTTCTTCAACACACTGTGCTTCAAACCAGCATTGGATGGGATTGGAGCATTAACTCATCTATGCAGTTGATTGATATTAGTGAGAGAGACTGGGGTTAAATGCAATTATTTTCATACTGCAAGCCATGTTAAATTGATCTGGGACTATCTATATTTTTACCTCATCCTAGAGCAGTGTGTTTGGGTGCTTTTCTGGAAAGAACAGCACCTTGCTGTCTAGGAAGACATCTTCTCACACAGAAACATGTTATCTTACAGAGCTTTGCTACATGGCGACGTTTCACATCGCCCCAGCACCACTGTGCTGCAACAGCACAAATCCTAGGGAGAGAAGCTAGTTCACGGACTAGATGGATGGAGCACAGGGTGAACTCATTTCTCTGTGTTCTGGAGGAAAGAGAGCAGTTCTTCAGAGGGTTTTTTTCACCTTTAAACTGTTTCTTAACAGTGAACAGCACAAAGGAATTCATGAGACCTTCTAGCTTTCTTCTCCATACAGGCACACAAAACTTAAAATATATGGTTCACACAGTACACATAATACATATTGCTTGAAATATATAGTTTTCTGATTGCAGGGCACTTGTGCCAGGAATTGGCCTTGTACACACTATTCCAGTCTTTAGCAAACAGTTCTTTTCCTTCTCTTAAAAAAAGAAAAAATCTTTCAGAACTTATTGCTTCAGATTGTGAGAACTTTAGAAATCCAAAGGACTTTGTACTCAACTCATTGATCATTGCACTCTTGAGGGCAACTGGATCTTGTCTGTGGGAAATGAGCTTAGAAATGCACTAAGTCCATTAAGTGAGTTCTTTTATACCACTTGACTAAATCTCATCATCAGGTTTCTCCTGTGTCTGCCACTGGTATCTTGCTGCATTGAGGCAGTGTGACTTGCTGGGCAGGATCTTAAGCTCCACATATATATAGATTGCTTGGTATGGATGAGGTTTGATTTCTTGCTCATACAGATGGGAATTAAACCCTGGAAGGGTGACTCTCTAAGCACAGGATCCGTTCTTCACATGCTCTTGAACAGGTTTGAAGGTTGCAAGTAGCAACACTTTCCTCTGTCAAGAAGTATGTTGTTCCCTATGAAAGTAGACTTCTCATTCTTGTAACACTTGTGTATATCCAAGCCCTCAGTTTACAGCGTACCTTGAAGACAAAGGTATTATTTGTCCAATGCGTGACTATTAGCTGATAGTGAAATCTGCCTTCAGATTTCACACCTCAAGAAGTTCACTATAGAAAAGCAATCAAGTCCTCCTCTCAATCTTTTGTTACGATGCAATAAGGCAGGTAATGCAAAATCTTAAATGTAAGAGTTTCCATTTCAGACTAGTTTGCTGAAAGAAGGGGAGCATCACCAAGTACATGTCTATGCATAAGACCTGGTTTTCTGAGCCAAGGACGTTTTCTAAGGACTACATTCAAGGGACTGTGGCACTGTTTGGTGGAACTACGTGAATAAGAGAAGTGAGATGAAACATTTGTGCTACCAACTCAGAGGGAATGTTCTAGAAAGTGCAAGATAGCTGAAAGCAGAACAAGAAATGGAGTCTCTGTTGAGATCTGTGTTAGTCAGCAGAACAAAACTTCAATCTTTCTCTTCAAGGACAGACTGCTTCAAGGTAATGTCATCCCCCACTTACGTCCTAACAGGTTACCAACTTAATCACTCATGTCAGAAGGGTTTAAGAGGAACTTTGAAAAGGGAATCTTCAAATCTGTGAAAGGGCAATCTTTTTTTCTCCAAAGAACACATATGCTGTGCTGTGAGAACTTGCTGAGGTGAAGAACTGAGTAATATTGGAAGCAATACTAGACATTCATATGAATGATAAAAAGATTTGCAGTTATAAAACAAACATAAAAATGTATCTGTTTTGAAAGAAATTTAAACTGTCAGTGATTTAATTCCAGCTTTAAATTTGAATTATCAGAACAAAATCTGCCATCTTCTTCTGGTAATTTAGGATGCTATTTCTGGAGTTGGGATACCCTCATCCATCTGTTAGGCATTAACATCAGTTCAAACATACAGATATTAAAATCTCACTCTGATTTTAGTGCGCCATTTGAGGAGCCTACCAATATTTGGCATTTTCTCCTGGTGCTGGGACTACATTCAGTGCCGTGTTTGTAATGCCTGTTCAGGATAGTTGGGCAAATCAATTAGTTCTAGCTCAATAGTGCAGTATTTTCACTATTTTGATGCTTCTTTGTATTACTCTCTCTCTAGTGTGCTTTTCCCTCCAACAGGATATTCAAATAACTTTGAAAGTCACCTGCAGAATCTGGATTCCCAGCAGCCAGCTGTTCCAGTGGTGCTCAGTGGTTTGACAGCATGGCCCTTTAAATCACCTCCAGGGTTTTGGTTTCATCTCTCAATTGATTTGGCTCTTTCTCAGTCTTCATACTTAAGGCAATAAACATAAAAGGCAATGGGGATTAGTTCCCTAGGAGCAATACTAGCCTATGGCTGCTAGAATGCTGGGAACAGTGCCATGGGAGGTGCTGTGCTTCAGATAAAGCAAAACTAGAGAGCCTAGCTGCTGTGGTGCAAGTGGGTTTTGTTGTTCCTTTTACAAGAGCGGGAACATTAAGCCCTGGTGTTCTGGACATATTCCATCCTGGATAATGACATTCTGCCTGCCCTCTATTTTCCTTGCAGCTGTAATTGTTCTTCGTTTCCTATGGTACTGGTTTTGGCTGAGATAATGTTCTTCATAGTACCTTGTACGATGCTGGTTTTTGGATTTGTGACCAAACCAGTTTTGATAACACAGGTAGATTTTTGTTACTGGTGAACAGCGTTTACACAGCATCAAGCTCTTTTTGTTTCTCACATTGCTGTTCTTACCCTGCCAGCAAGTGTGCTGCGGGTGCAGAAGAAGCTGGGAGAGGACACAGCCAGGACCCCAACTGACCCAAGGGATATTTCAGAACATACAGCATCAAGCTCAGCAATAAAAGCTAAAGGGAGGGAGAAGGAGGACGGGTGGAAGACAGTCAGAGTTAAGGCATTTGTCTTCCCAAGCAACTATCATTGTTGCAGGAAGCCCTGCTTTTCTGGAAAACTGCCTACCAAAGGGATACAAGGAATTAATTCCTTATTTTGCTTTCCTTGTGCATACAGCTGTTGCTTTGCCTATGAAACTATCTTTATCTTAACCTACGATTGGGACTGGTGAGCTCTATTGATCCTAGTTTCCAGGGTAGCAGTACCACAGCAAAAGTAACTATTCAGAGTAAGTGAGGGCTGTATGTATTCCACTGTGCCTTCAGAAGTTGCTGCTTGATTTGTAGTCAATATTAGCTCCAAGAATTTCTGATGTTTTTTTCTCTCTCCAATATGTGTGATCTCTGTATAAGGAAGTTCCATCAAGCAGGACTGCAGAACGCACAGCAGAGGTAAAAGCAGATGCTGCGACTTCATGCAGCTTATGAGAACAGCTGTCCAGTTAACACGGCTCTGAATCTGGGGTTCAGTTTATGTGAGGAAAATCTCTAAGAGAGGAAGTGAACTTCAGCAGCTGGAAATGTATTCTGATTACACTCTGATTAACTTCCTGGGGAGAGGGTGAGAAACTATCATTTGGCAAAAATGTGCTCAAGTATTTTTTGTCCTCTTCTGAAGTTCTCAAAGCTGTATCCTTGCAATGACATTCAAGTCCTCCATAATGAAATTTCAGTTTATTTTGGGAACTAACTCTAACCCCAAACCTAATATTTGTATCCCACCAGAAAAACAGTTTATGAACAGCCTGAGTGTTCTACTGATGTTGTTTTCCATTGGCCATGGGTGCCTGATAAATGGGAGACCCCTTGCAAAAGCAGTTCTAAAATAAATTTTAGCTGGCAGAACAGGAAAGAGAGGGGAAAAGCAATTAAGAAGCTACAAGAGAATTGATTTTCAGCAGGTATTATGTATTCCTGTTTTGACTTACTTTCTACTGCTGATAGTGACTGTATGTTCTATTAGCACAGTGTCCCACATTTTGCTGGTTTATTCAGGTCTATATAAAGTTATTAAAGACTGATTTCATATGTTGAAACAAAACAAAACAAAACAAAAAAACCCACCATGTGTCCACATTCAGACACACATCCCAGTCAATGTTAAAAGCACACTGGAAGCCAGCACTGGTTTTCTCTATAAACTGAGAAAATTCATTTTTAAAAGCCTCTTCAGTCCTTACGCTCTAACTTCCTGGTAGCCACACACTCCAGTGCTGGAGCAGTGGCTGCAAAAGCAGCAGCAGCAATTTTTGGAAAAGGAAATTTCTCCCTGCCACTTTCTCATTCTAACTCATGAACAAGCCAATGACAGAAAAAGAGCAAGGAAATGTGCAGTGCAGATGTGTGAGCAGCTCTTCCAAAGTGGCACCAGTATCATATTCTAGGGCAAGAGGAATTTGGAATGAAATTCACAGACAGAAACATGTGGGTCTGTGCCTTGCAGACTTTGTGGAACACAGACTGCCTGTCTGTCTGACAGCTATGCAGCTGGCTTACACATGCACAGGAATTCTGTCCCATGCTTCTGGAAAGCACCAGAAGCTTTTTGTTTTGCATGGGCATGTAGCGACAGTGCAGTCCAATTCTGACACACATAGCAAGTGTGTTAGAGAGTTCAAATGTTATACTGCTAATACTGTAGGTTTCATGCAGGTATCACAGCAGTTGAATACATGGGGAAGCCAGTCACAAAAATAGGGTAGGTTAAACCACTGGATTCTGATTATCACCAATAACAATGTACGAGCAGCCAGCTCTTCCCAGACCCATTTCATCTCTGGCAATCAGATTTCAGGCAATCCAGTTAATGCCTTTTAAACTGACTTCTCCAACAGCCAGATCAGCTAGCAGCGCTGATGCTGGTCATGGGAAGCCCCAGTGTCATGGGACACACTGGGACTGCTCTATGTTGCTTGGCAGCTTGGCTACTTGGTTAAAACTCTATACTTACTCCTCTTTATAAACTACTAATTTCAAACAGTCATGGACGTTTATTGTAATGCTTGCCAGAGAAGCATCAGTGGGACACTAGCTGTAATACAAATTGAGCTTGTTAGTGAGGTATAAAATTAGCTAAGATTGTTAAAAGGGGTTTGTGATTTCTAGTGTCTAACCTCAACAAATCAGAAAAGGATCGCTTTCTAGGAAGTGCTGAGCAGCAGTGCTCTGAAAACCTGGTTGGACTCTCAAGCTGAGTACCCAAAATGACAATGTTCTTTTGAGAAGGTTTCACATGTTGTTTTAGAAAGGCTTGCAGCCTGACATAGGTTGTGGAGTATCCTCCTCTGTCTTTCCTGAAGAAAGGCATTTCTTTGATGACTTTCAAAAGCTCAGGTTCCAGGTAGTTGTTAGGACTTATTTGAGGAAGTCAAATTTGAGAAAGTCAAAATTGAGGAAGAGCACAGTTATTAGAAGCTATTTGTAGTAGGAAAATAGAAGTGTTTTCACCATAGTAAAGAGATTGCCAATGTAAAGATCATTCCTGGCTTGCTCTGATAAGAACATTTAAACTAAATGTCCTGTAGGTAAGAGATAAGTTGAAGCCTAAGCTGATAATATTAATTAGAACTTGAACGTAAGAGCAGGCTTGAGATTCCAAACAGTTTTCCAGTTTTGATGGGATGGCACGAAATTCTCATGAGCCCATTTTGTTTGAACACTAATAACTAAGAGAAAAACAAGCAATGTGGTTCTGGTTTTGAAAGTCAAATAGTTTGGGATTGATCCTATCCCTCAGCTATATAAATACAGACTATCTTATACTGTGATTGTTTGTACCTTTACCAATGGTCAGGAATACACGAAAGTCTTGTAATCCCAAACTTGAAACTCCAAAAGATATTGTAACTGCAGTTATTTCTTTAGAAGGATGAGTGAAGGGGATAAAGGCAGCAGAGCTGTTTCTGCTGACACTTTCTTGCTTCACGTGGGAGCACAGAACAGATTCAAAGTGGACATAAATTATGTTCCACGTCTGGCTTCTGCTATCCAGTGATGTTTGGAATTCAGAACAATTTTGGCCAATGAACCAGCCTCCCCTTTTCCTGGGGCCAAGCTGTGAACCTGCCTTTACTTTTGGTAAAAAGTAGGTTCAGAAGGAGACTAAAGTACTGCAGTCCTCCTTTGTGCTCTGGACAAGGAGTTTTCACAGAGCACAAGTGCTAACTATATTTCCACTTTAGTGTTCATAAGATTTTAATGTTCACTGACTTCAAAGGTGGCAACATTAGACAAAGACTACCATTCAGAGTGCATTAGTGGCTATAGCATTCCTACCCTGTGGCTTTGTTGGGAATGCGTGTTCTGCACAGACACAGTTCACAGTCCTGTGGTGGGTTTGCCACTCTTATGAACTGTTGCTAGCAGATGGCTTCACTTTACTTCTGGGCTTAGACTTACTAAGATGTCATTTAAGATAACATAGCAGCTTTTGTACAGAAGGGTACACTTCCCTACCTGCCAGCACTACATGGAAAATGCCTGTCAAGATATGGGTGATGGCAGTTTCTGAAACAGAAATGTAGTAGTAAGTCATCATCTCATTTGTGAGAGGTGTCAGGGAGGGAGCTCTTCAGTTGTTTGGGGTTTTTTATATTGCTGTGAGTTCTGGACCTGAAGGTGAGGAAGGTGAGAGATGGAGGACACCTTGGCAAATATCAGCTGTTATTGGTAGGGAGTCAAGATTTCTGCTCCTGATTTAGACTCCTTCTTGCGTACTAGGCTATTTCAAGTGTCAAATAGGATTCATGACAGGAAAATCAAAGTACTGTTTTCATTTATTTTCACATACAATTTGTTTTTGTAGAAAATATCCTGAGTTCACCCCAGATTAAGGCATCATTTGGAATGACTGAAACCCTAAGTTTCATTAAAGAAACTTTTTGATGAGAGAAATTACCTGGTTTTAGTTAAGGCTGCTGAATGCCCCTGCCTAGGGAAAACTATCCTGAGGCTGGCTCAATCCAAGACCTCTGGCTGTGATAAGGAATGGCAGTCCCCTCTATGTCAGCAGGTGAATTCCCATTGTCCTGCTGCTTCTATTACCATTAAGCAACGCAGCTGCGATGTTGATCTCCTGCTTTATCTTCCTTTATTTTGCCATCACATAGATTGGCTGTCTTTAGTTAAGGAATTTGAAACTGGAGATACTTAGTTTCTAAAAATGTGTATTTCCCCTTCTCTGACCTCAGCAGCTGCACACACAGATGCGCTCAGACATGCATGTGTGATGGAAGAACAAATGTGAGAAGGTGTCAGTTTTAAAAACAGCATTGTCAAGGTTGATAGTGTTTTTAGTGGATGGCAGAAGTTTGTGAATTCCTCTCCAGGTGACCTGGCACTTGGAGGCATGATATAAGTGAATCTGGCAGGTAAGAAATGGTTTAAATGAAATCAATGGCTGGAACAGCAGATTGCAAGAACAGTACCACTATGTAACAAGTAAAAATGCTTGTTAGAGGGCTGCAAGCAAAAGGACAGGAACATTAGAACACTTTGCATTCCTGTTGTAAGAAAATACCTTGTGGAGGAGGATACACAAAATCACAAGCATAATAATAAAGAACGATTGTAAAGTCCTGACAGGCACTGTCATTTGAGACAATAGCAATCAGAAGCTTTACAACTGAAGATATTTTAATCATGTAAAGGTAGTGCCAGTATCTGTGCTACATCATGTATCACCTTTGTAAAGGTGTCTCAGAATCTGTGCTGACCATGACACCTTGACAGTGCTCCTGAAGCAAAGGAGAAGTGCCCAAAAGCACTTACCTCTTCAGGAAGATGGCAAAATTCTGATTACAGTGAATGTTGGAAATGATGCTTTTTGTTCTTGCAGGGCTCCACTGGAGAGGTCATTCCCTAGTTAGTGTCTCCTGGGACAGTGGAGAGCAATGCAATTAGATAACACAAACAGGCTAGAGCAACACCATTTCTAAGCGTGGCATCTTGCAGAACTAGTGGAGACATTCTGATTCAGCTTTGGGGAGATACATGAAATCAGTTTCCATTAAAGTGACTTCTAAATGCTGAAATAAAAATTGGAACTTTTCCAAACCACCTTAGAAGGCCAGATAGATATCTGCTATTCCAATTATGGAATTCTTTAAAGCAGATGAAATAGCTTGCTTTCTTGGAAGTTTTCACTAGAGCACATCACACAGATAAGAAAGTTAGTAGTGCTTCAGCCATCTCTTTGAATGTACAATCAAGCATCTTCTAGTCAGTCTGTCATTTCAAATCCATTACAAGATCCCATTTTAAATCTAAATACAAGCTACACCTCAATAATGGGGGCTGAATCCCTTTGAAAAACACTTGCTCCCTCATCTTCTCTGCCTGTCCTTCCTGAAGAGCCTGTATCCTTCCATTCCAACACTAGTCATAGGAATCAGAGAAAATAAGAGTTTTACTATGAAATGTTCTGGGATGTGAACATGGATTTAATAGCACTATCAGCTGAAAATAGCTAATTTTAATTTCCTTTTGCCCTTTATACAAGAGAAAGCTCTGTTGTTAGTAGTAGATGGGTAATGCTTTTCCAGCAGAACCCATAACCCTCTTCAGAGCTCATTTTCTTTTCCCAATCCAGCCTCAGGATTGTTTTGTTGGTGTAAGGGTTTGGTGGTGGGGATGAGAAGTGACTGCTGTTAGTGCAGGAGCAAAAAACAGCGTCGTGAAGGACAAACAGATCCTGACAGAGATCCCCTGCTATGTGCATGGAGAAACCCAGGAAAAATGAACGCAGACCTTTTTAAAGTATAGAGGGCCACAACAGAAACTGGAAAGTTTCTGTTTGGTTTTTGGTTTTTCCTAATGTTTGGTAAAAAAGACCTTAAATACTAGAAGAACTGTCCAAAGAGGATGTCTTCCTCCTTTAGGAGCAGGCAGATAGCAGATCAGGAAGCCAATGTCCGTGTGCATGTAGCACATAGCAACATGTCCCAGAAAATAGCCTTGTGCTAGACTTACCCAGTCCCTCATGAAGGGGAAACTAAAAGGACTTCCCTATGATACACTGCTGCCCAATCATTCTCTGATCATAGCTGGTGACTCGCTTGTGCTCAAAGATATGAGACTGAATTCAGCCAGAGATGGTTCCATTGCTGACACATTAAAACTTGCCAGTTGACTCTTATAATAGCGTCTGCTCAGCCATGTCCTGTGGCTGTGACTGCCATAGGATCTTAGGCACTGTGCAATGCCTTTGCTGTATCTATTTTTATTCTCCTTTTTGATTCTTTTCCAGCCTGTTCAAGCTTTTCCCAAATGGAAGTTATCATTGCATTTTACCAGTGTTTATGTATTATTTTGGAACACTGATAATTTTTGCTAAACGGAATTGTTACACAGAATAGTAAAGTCTGTGCCTGCTGAAAAAGATGGTTTGACAAAACCAGCCCACTTTTCTTGAATGATGTTCTGATGAAAGAAGTCCTAACACTGTTGAAAGGACATTTTCTTACAGAAATATCCTATTATTACTATTTATTGTAGCAGAAGAGGCCTAAATTTACGAATAAGGCAAGGCATCATGGGAGACTTAATATCTTTTATTAGACCAGATGATGCATCTGGAAAGGAGTCAAAGACTGGTTCAGACCTGCAGCAGAAGCTGCATGCCCCCAAACCTGACTTGTTTACCAATAGCAGCAGCTGGTATAATAAAATTCATTGCTGTTTATTCCAAAGCTTGCCTAGATTTTATTTCACAGCTAGCAATAGCTTGCTGGTTTGAATTTTGCCTTTTTTTAGTTGAATTAGAAGAGAATAGGTATTTTTAAAAAGCCAAATTCAAAATATGATTTTCAAAATGTGAGGATTTTGTTCCATGTAGAAGTACAGCTGAAGTTCTGCAACCTCATTATCCTTCAGAGGAGAGAAGTCCTGCTCCTTTCACCTCATTACCCAATTTCTTAGTGGGAGAATTCCAAAACTGTCGTTGATGTACCTTTACCGGAAAGTAGGTGCACACTAGTGGTCCAGGCTAGAGATAACAGTACTAGCTCTGTTCAAAGAGCCCCGCTGTACAGCATGGAGATGGGATAACCCTCTTTCTCCTGGAAGGAATGCTCCTACTCAGGGTGATCAGAGTGGCCCCAAATGAGAGCTAGGAAAAGCAAAGTGGACAGTTAGGCCACACAGTCTGTTTTCACCTGAGGCATCAGACCTTTGAAAAAAGTGACCCAAGTTCATCTGCAATGTTGTTCCCCTATCGTTGGGGTTACACAAACTCAGTTTGACCCTTTGATGGAGAGTTTGAAGATGAAAGACAGTTAGAGAAGCTTTAACAAAACAACATGTAACAGGCCTGGCTCTTTAGTTCAGTAACGCTTTCTTAAACATGACACTTAATGAGAGACTTTGCTGACACTTTGTTGTGTAATGGAGTCGTAATGCGGTAGTGGGATGCTGTGTTTGAAATAGAGATGCTGCATGGTAATGAAAGGATGCTTTTGCCATGGTAGGGGGCTGTTTATGTAGTGGTGGGATGAGAGAGACCCTATTTGCTTAGTGGCAGGGTGCTGCTTGTGTAGTGAGACAAGTGCTTTGGCAATGGAGGAGATTGCGGAGCGCCAGCAAGATTTGAGCAACTCCAGCTGCCAAGTGACTTTGTTGTTCTTCTCATTCTTTTCACAGAGGCATGGAGAGAAACAGCCTAACCTTTTGTTCCACTTGCATTTTTTACATTTTATGTTGCTTTGTATTATGTTTAACAAACTACTGACATCTGGAGTCACAGCAGTCCTTGGCCCTGAAGCACTGTTTCCATTACAGCTTAGACCCCCTTCTTTGCCTTTTTATTTGCACAATAATACAACACCCTAATTCTGCATCCCTCTGTGCAATAGCTCAGTCTCACGAAACCACAGTCACTTTATGTTCTTCTCAGTTCTCCAGTTCTTTCATTTATTTTGCCACTTGCATAATGGGTGGATGTCTTACTGTTATCAAGTGGCATCTGTATTTTCAATAACTTAATTTTGAAATTACTGTAATGTATATAACTGGGCAGACGAGAACCCCAAGGAAGAGATTTATATTTTACCTATTTTGGTGTGGTCTTACCCATTCCTTAGTCTTGATACAGGTAAATTGTGTAACCTTGTGTTGTACAGACTGGGAAACTAAGGCACTCAGGAATTAAGAAGACATGGCCAAGTCTCCAGCAGATTCCCTGTGTCTTAGTTCTTGTTCAGATCCTTATCCATAGACGTACTCTTTTCCCAGGGACACCACATCACATTTGAGTTCTGCTTTGACAGGAGTGACAGAATTGGCATATCCTTACATGAGTTCTCTAGCAAATGTAATATCAACCCTTTCTTGTTAGCCCCATGCTTATAATCTGTGGGTCTGAGATCCAAAGGCCCAGGAAAAGCCTGCTTTTTGTGTGTGAAAAGGAAGTCTTCCTTCATTTCCCTTTTAACTCTCAGAGTGTCAAAACAGATGATTCAAATAAGAGGAAAGTGAGTAAAGCAGTTCTGCTAAATGAGAAGACACTAAATTCTGGTTCTCGGGGTTCTCCTCCTCTTTGAAATGGTGCTATACAGAGAAGGATTTGGCCATTAATTGAAGAGACTGAATTAGTTCTATCCATTAATTCCCCTGGAAGCAGTAGGTCTCTGTACCCTTGACATTTGCATAGACTGATGCACACCATCTTCATCCCTTGCAGGTAGCAAGGGATCCAGCATTTTGTCTTCCCTCAATTCTAACAGCAGCTTTGTGGGACTTATGAATATGCAGACTTTACAACACAAAGTAAACTACATCTATTCCAAATACATGCCAGAAGTGCAGAAGTTAGACAATATAATTCTCCCAGACTGGAACTGGAGACAGTCAGCCAGAGTAAGCTAGGGCAGACGAGAGCAAAGATCAAAAATACCTCAAAGTAATGCACCTAGCACGTAGCTCTCGTATCCAGCCAGTAGCACTGAGGATACAGATCACTTCAAAGGATAAACCAGTACGTATGTTCCCCCACAAACACAACTAATGAAGCCTCACAGTTTCTTTCTTTTTCTGCTTCTTGCTTTCCTTACAGCTGCATTTTGTAAGGAGTTCTCAATTCATTTTTGCCACTTGCAATATGTTCTCCCAAATAGAATCACGGAATCATTTAGGTTGGAAAATACCCTTCAGATCATCGAGCCCAACCATAAACCTGACACTGCCAAGTCCACCACTAAACTGTGTCCCCAGGCACCACATCTACACATCTTTTAAATAGCTTCAGGGATGGTGACTCCACCACTGCCCTGGGCACCCTGTTCCAGTGCTTGACAACCTTCAGTGAAGAAATTTTCCCTAATCTCCAGTCTAAACCTCCCCTGGCACAACTTGAGGCCATTTCCTCTCTTCCTATTTGCTTGTAACTTGAGAGAAGGGACTGACCCCTCCCCACCGACCTCCATCCTCCTGTCAGGCAGTTGTAGAAAGCGATAAGGTCACCCCTGAGCCTTCTCTTCTCCAGACTGAACCCCCCAGGTCCTTCAGCCATTCCCCATCATGCTTGTGCTCCAGGCTCTGCGTCAGCTCCATTGCCCTTCTCTGGCCCTGCTCCAGTACCTCAATTTCTCTCTTATAGTGAGGGGCCCAAAGCTAAACACAGGATTTAAGGCAGAGCCTCACCAGAGCAGAGGACAGTGATGCTGGCAGTGGCACCATGGCCTTGAGAAGAACTTGGTTTTTAATCTAGCAGTCCATGAAATAATACGAATCAACTGATAAAATCTAAAATTGCATGTGAAGTTATTGTAATAGTCCCTCTGGTCCTAGCCATTTAACAGAATTCTCTGATCAGTGACAAGAACGTAACGCAGCAGGATTCTCACCTTTGCTTGGTGGAATGAAAGGTGTAAAAATACATGCTGACCTCGCTACCTAAGAAACTGTGCTCTTCCCTGCCTATTCCATGAGAAAACAAGGAGAGGAAAAGAATGCTTATTTAAGTACATTTTCAAAACGGGTGATACCTTTTGAGGTTTACCATATTTAATTTTTTTTTTAGCAGAAGAATACCTTTAAATAGAAACTATTGTTTCACTGCTTTTCTTTTATACTGTATTTTGGGCTTTTGCCATTCTTTTTCTGTTTGGAAGCATCAGCCTCTTTTCCCTCCCTAATGAAATTCAGGTGAGCAAAGAGCAGTTCATTGTTCTCTGGCAGATGAAGAGCTGCTTTCTTTTTCCCAAAAATGCTAAGGTTTTATGTGCAGAATTTCACTCCCAAATTGGTAGTGACAGAAATTAAACCATAAATGTAGTTGAAAACACTCTGCCAATGGAGAGAATGTATTGTAATCTTGGTCCAGTTTTGAGTCTATTGGTCCAGATCTGTCCATAACACAGGTTTGCCAGACAGATGTATCCACGTCTGATCACTTGTGTATGCAGAAACACAATGAACAACTCCAGGCTGGAGTAGTGGTCCTTCCTTTACTAACTCAAACAATAACTGCAAAGCAAAATTTTCCCTGATTGTCGTTTGGAATTGTTCTGGAATTGCATCTTCTAAGTGTTCATTTTTGGTTTGAGGTAAAAATCTTCCCTGATTTTGTAGGCTGATGAGTTCCAAGCATTTTTCCTGAGATAATGACAGATGGCAAACAAATGAGGGATAAACTAACCTGCTAAATAACACGAGATGAAATTTAGCATTTAAATTCCCATCTGGAATGCCTTTCCACTCAAATAGTCTTCCGGGGTTTGGGTGTGGATTTACTCAAAGTGCTGCACATTGCTGAGCCTGTTAATGTAATTTTGAGGTGCTGGCAATAGGCTGAGGCCACACATGACTGCTCAACTGATAGCAAAACCTCAGGGACCACAGAAGGTAGCAATTACATCCCCTCACAGGGTGCTCATTGCTTGGGGCTTTTAGAAATTCTCATTGCAGAAAGCAGCAAAGCACACTGCTGCACAGCCGTTTCCTCAACACTATCACCCCAGTTTTGGTATCATCTCCTGATTTCAGCACTCCATGGAATTTTATGACTTACTATTCCCTTTTCCTTTCCTGTAAGCAATTTAGAAACACTTCAAAATAACACAAACCCTGCTTATTTTTCTCATAAATACATTATGCTCTAGGCTAATTCAGTCAACATTTATATTGACAAATCACTTTGCTCCAAATGGCTTCATGGAAATCATAAACAAATGGCCAACACACACACTGCTGATACCAATAGTAATGTGCAAAAAACCTAATCCAACCCAAACCCCACTTTTAAAAGGAAATGCAGAGTGTTTATAAATACAGTGATTCAAAGTATCATAATGTGACAACCTCTCATCATCAATACTAATAACGGCTTTATTTCTGTAGATTTCAAACTTTTCAATAATGCTTTCTATCTTAAAATCCTATTTATGTGCAGTACTTTCCTTTTGGTAATGCAGTATGTTTAGACTTATTCCTCCTATTGTTTTTCTCATAACTGGTAGCATTTCCTAAGCTATATGCAGGCATCAGAATTGACTCTTTGGGAAGAAATCACAGTACACTGTATTTAACATGCACACAAGCAGCAGGAACAGTCGTATGCATAGATCATGGCTCACTAATGCCTGTCTTAGCCAGATGTTTTGAAGTAACAAACAGTAAGCTTAGTGGACTAAAATCCATTTAGCATTATCCACTAGCAAAGAACCCAAATCCACTAGCACTTAGCTTAAAAAAAGTGGTTTAATTCCTGATATGTTTTAATTAGGTTGGACTTGGCATTGTGCTTACGCTTTGGATTTACTGAGGTAATACTTGCACAGTGTCCGCTGCCATATTTTGAACAGAAAGTAGTTAATATTAGCCCAAACATGTATATTAGGCACACTGTATCTACATTAAATGATAAACCCACAAAGTTCTTCAGGGTCAAGTATTTCAGCTTTTGGAATATAATTTAGTAATTGGTTTGATATCTAAGATTTTACCATTAGTATTGCATGATCAGTCCACATGACAGACATAAAAGTGATACTGTTATTGATATGTTTTTGACGTAGCTACACCTTCATTTAGGTATTCCATATATGTATTTTCCTCATCCTGGGACATTTTTGAAGGTCTGTGTGCCAGCTATGCTCTTGTTCAGTGTTTAGGCAACAGGTGCCAATGAGAATGCTTTCGCTGGAGTCTGATTTGCCAAGGAGCACACACCTCTGAGAGCCTGGAGTCAGCCCTCCTGTTTCATACATGACTGTCACTGAGAAGAGATGACAATTTATGTGCATCCCTTGCTTCATTCTAGGACTAGTGAAGGGTGTCACACTTCCAGCTCCTCATTCTGATGTCTGGTTTTCACTAGTTTAAGGCTGTCTTTAGTTATTCTGTTTGTACACACACTCCCAGCTCCTCTTCCTCAGATGCTGTTTCCCACACAGCAGCCAGTGAAGGACACAGCTGTATTGTCTTTATGAGAACAGAGGATTCCCTAGGGCCAAATCTTTCCCACATTGACTATTAAGGCAAAGTCTTGTCTTCAGGCTTCCTGTAATATGTCTATTTGTAGATAAATAAATGGGCAGAATATACTCTTTCTGTCTACAGAAGACTAATTTAGTAAAGAATAGATAAAATAGGGAGGAAAGAGATGATGGTTTGCTTGGCTAGTAACAGAAGATTTGTTCCTGCTATGGAGCCCAAACAGACAAGGAATACAGTCGTACAGCATGAGGAATCAGGGCCATGTGGGCCCAGCGGTCAGCAACTGCTCTCAGTCCTATCTGGGTTCAGTTGTGAGTGCACTGAGAGGCTTTGACAAACCAGTCAGTATGGTTGTGAGCTAGTTTTCAGAGTTGTGAAGTGGAGGTGTAATACTGTTCCCTCACAGGGAAGTTTGGGGATTCCTCACTTTCCAGGAGTGCTTTAAAAGGTAAGATGTGCTACAAGGTATTAATTCTAGTAAGTGGGAAGCAATATCATGATCACTTTCTAGAGTCAGCTCCACTAACAGTATCAGGTTACTATGGTGGTGCAAAACAACCACATAATCCCAGGTCGGAAGGAAACTCCAGGATCATCTGGTCCAGCCTTCCTAGGCAAAGCATAACCTGGACTAGATGTCTCAGGCTGCACAAGCCTAGCTTTCTCAGCCTTTCCTCACATGGTTTCCAGTCCTTGGATCATCTTTGTGGCCCTTCTTTGGACCCTCTTGAGCTTGTCTACATCTATTTTGTACAAGTGGGGACCAAAACTGACCCCAGTATGCCAGGGATGACTTGACAAGTGCTGGGTAGAGTGGGACAATGGCATGTCTGTCTCTGCTGGTGTTGCCCTTTTTGGTTTGCTGCAGCTGCAGGTGCACACTGTTCACTCCTATCGAGATTGTGTCCCCCAGGTGCCCCTAGGTCCCTTCCCACAGAGCTGCTCTCAGCTGGGCACATCCCAGCCTCTGCTGCACTCCTGGATTGTGTTTTCCCAGGTGCAAGACCTTACACTTGTCCTTGTTGAACTCCATAAGGTTCTTGTCAGCCCCCTACTGAAGCCTATCCAGGTCATCCTGCAGGGTGGCTCTACCTTCCAAAGTGTCCACTTCCCACTCAGTTTGGTGTCATCAGCAAACTTCATCAGGGTACATTTGGTCCCATCAATCCATTCCATCATCACTTACGAAGATATTAAACAGTGTTAGCCCCAGTATTGATCCATGAGGGACCCCACTAGTGACAGATCACCAGTTTGACAAGGAGCTGTTCACCACCATCTCTGGGGGTTGTATGGTCAGCCAGTGTCTTGTGTCCCCCCTGTCGCACAGACCACTTGTCAGCTTCTCTAGGAGGAGACTGGAAAACCATACCCAAAGCCATGGAGAAATCCACTGAACCTGCTCAACAGCCTATCCCAGTTATCTCTGAGCTCCTGTGAAGAATGACTTGGAGTCAGTTCATCACTGACTCAGGTTCAACAGCATGCTGGAAAGCACTCTAACACACTGCATAATGCCTGCTGAGTTTTGAGAGCCCTTGTTTATTCTCATGAGGGATAACTGTGATTTTTATATCAATTTCAAGAGCATAATTTGTGAATATCAAAGCTGTGCTAACTACTGTGGTTTAGATTCTCCCCTAGTTAAATCCACTGACTTCAAGGAAACTGTGTCAAGTTGCAGCAGATGAGCTCTCTGATCCGTTTAATCAGAAACTGAGAAATTGTTACTTAAAGGTGAACATCTCTGTATGCAGGCAGGCACTAAAAAGCATATTCACAGCTTTACTTATACACTGGGTGTCCAGGCATTGAGTTCTCTTGTACCTGGGACCTGACTTGCTTTTCCATCTCTCTCTCCCTGTTTGAATGGGGAAGACATTTCCCCCCTAAAAGTTGTCTAAATGGTGCACGCAGGGCACTGACATTGACTTGTCACCAGGGTATTCAGCAAGTCCCCTCATCTACCTGCTTTGTTACCTTTCCATTGTTGTAACAGGAGATGATGTGGAACTCAGTTAATCCACAGAGACTGTCTAGAGATTTGGAAGAATATTGCAGGAAGACAGAAAGAATACTGCAAACAGCTACTTAAAACATATTCTGTGCTTAAATCTAAATGATGTTAACTGTTGCTGTACTACAAAGAGTAGATGTAATGCTGGCTGTTTATGCAATGCTATGTTTGGCTTTTTCACAGGGACTGAGAAGGACCTAAAAGTTTAATAAGACCCATTTGTTTATACCTTTGCCTTGTCTTGCTGACACAGTAGCCTGTAGCCACAAGTTAGTTCCCTTAATCTGTGCATGTATTGCCTTGTTAGAGGCAGTTATTATAACTGGAGGTTAGTGTGCAGGGCGCTGATTTCACTGACGACACTGGAAACTGTTGTCAGAGATCTCAGCAGTGAGCTGCTGCATTCTGCACTGGGCTTTTGCTGGATGCCTTGAGCAATAGTAGCACTATTTTCTGCTTTCCTGCTTTTGCTTTCAGCACTACGGCAGAATAAACCTCTTCCTGCCTTTTCTATGTGGGGTGGAAATGATAAGCCAAGCAGTCTTCCCTAAAGCTCCACTGACTGCCAGAAGGTTTTAGTCCCTTTGCAACAGCATTTAATACATTAAAAAGAAACTGTGGCCATTTCTTTAAAAGAGCAATGACATTGAGGCATGCACAGAATGTGAAATGATCAGAATTAAAGGATTCTCTTCGGAGCTGTTCACAAAATTCCAGCATAACTATAGTAGCTAAGCAGGTTAGTGAAGCTCAGGTTGCTTTGTGTCAGTGACTGCAAGAAGCATGTGTTAACTGAAGTGTAGATGATGTCCAGATGAGCTCATACAGCACAACATACTTTTTTTTTTGTCCATTGATAAGTTTCTTATTGAAGGCTATAGGCCCGTTCGTTCACTTTCCTTTCTTCATTTCTCCTCTTATACACAACTCAGACCTACAGGAGCACACGTTTAGACAGCATGCACAGTGCAGCTTTTAAGCAGCGCTGAAGGATGGAACAGTCTGCAAGGGGCTCATTTCCAGTGGCATGAAGGATGAAAAAGGATGAAAAGATGAAAAAGGAAAAACAACTGAAGGATGGGTAAACAGCTGCGAGTCTGTGCTCCCAGAGCACTTCCGAGTGTCTGTCTCACACCACCACGAAAGCCACAGAAATACTCACAGTGGCACAGGCAAAGTGTATCGATCACTGCCTGCTGTGAGCTAAGCCACAGGTGAAAAAAGGATGTCTTCTACAACAACAGAGCACAGCAGAGAGCCATCCTGAGGTCGCTCACTGCAGCACAAACAGCTCGCACCTACCCTGCTCCTTGCCTGCGCCAGCACTCGCTACTCAGAAGAGCCACACAGCGTCGAGTTCCCTCACAGCCGGAGAAGCCATGTCCCCTCACCCCCTAGGATTTCAGCCAGGCAGTTTCAGTGCCATTCTCCCCCGCCTAGCTCAGCTGGGGGGCAAAATGGACAAAACACCCTACAAACTGCACCTGATGCCCGGGAAAGAAGCCAGGCTAGCCATACTTTGCAGGAAGTCTCTTGTAGCTGGGATCTGAGGTAAGGGCTTCAGGAAGCAAGGATTCTGGAGCTATTTTTCTTTTTCTTTTTTTTCTTTTCCCAAGGAAAATGCATTCTTCATCAGGGTTAAATATTTTTTCTCCCCCCTTTTTTTTTCCTCCCTGCTCCCAAATTGGCTCATCCATCACTAGAATCAATATGAATGCAAAAATTTTGGTGGATTTGTTGCCATGGAAACCACTTCTCCTCTCTGATATCCCTTGCAGGCTTTCCAGACCTTTTCTTGCCTTTAAATTACCATTCTGTCCTACATTCTGAACACACTGGATTTTAATTCCACATTGTGAACTTCATTTGAAAACAAACTGTGCACAATCACAGCAAAATCAACAGCCAAAAGATAAAACATTCCCTGCTGGAAGAGTGAAGTAGCTGTCTGAGTGAATCCAACCGTGGTCCCAAAATGGCTGCTTAGGGAAGGAGGGCTAAAAGCCCTCTCCCTTAGAGGGCTGTCAGTATGCAAGTTATGACTTCTGTGAGACAGGCTTTATGTTTCTCTTTTCTCTCTGGAGCTGCTTTGTTACCCAGAGAAAGGCTCATTTGTGATTAAGGCAGTAAGGCATGAAATCAGGATCCAGACCAGTTAGAGTTACTCACATAAATAAGCTTTGCAGGATTTAATCCTTTGAGTTCCTTATCCTCTATTCATCACAAACTGCTAGTCACATCACTTAGCTTTTTGCTCATTTGACTGTATAGAACATGAAGGTAAGCCAGACACAGCTACCTATCAACTGTGCTGAGGGACTGAAACACTGCAGAAGACACCCAGATCAGTAGAAAGCTGTATATAAATATTACCCTATTGTTACTTGTAGTGCATTTGTGACCAGCCTTAATGTTCAAGTTCCAAGCTAACTGCACATTTCATTTGGAAATAATACATAACTCTTACATTGTTTTGCAGACTCAGAAGTTACATTGTAAGAAGTTTTCCTAGAAAGCTCAAGAAGTTTAGGCACACACAGTTCCTATTTAAAGCAAGTGCAATCTGTGTTCTTAATATCATGGATACTTAGACAAACATCTGTTCAATAAGGAACCACCATGTAACATAACATAGTGCAAGAGAGAAGGAAGAAATAGAATAAGTAGTCCAGTTTATAGTAGTATGGATTGTTCAGGACCTGGCAGGAAGACACAGTGAGACAGAAAGTGGGGAGGGAATTTGAGTTCCAGTTTCCCTTTGCCCCCCACCAGATAGTTGCTTTCAGTCAGTGAAATTTGCTATTGCAAAGCTTTTAGTAAAAAGAATTTAGTATCTTCCAAGCTGGTGCTATCTAAAGGTGCTGTATAAAGCAGCTGCTCTATAAAGCATTCTGAATGTGAAGAGGTCTTACCGGCTTGCAGAGTCTGCAGGTCATTTCTGAGCCACACACCTGCACTACTCAGCAAAGGCTAGTTTGGGTCAAGCTATTTATTTTCTGGATCCAGGCAGGTAATTTTGTTTACTTTTAAAGTACCCTTTACAGATCTAACTAAAGCTTCTAACTGAAACCTTTGGAAAAAGGTAAAAAAATCAATCATTAGGACTCTGCCAGGATTCAATTCCTGTAAACCATGGCAGAAGAAAATAATCTACTTGGCAAATTTCACGCAAAATTTACTTACAAGTGGCTTTGAAATGAGCAAAACACCAACAAGCAGATCATCTATATAGAATATCTTGCCTCTTAATAGTTCTTGTACTCTGCCAGATGTGGCAGGGTCACAGCTAGAGCAGAACTGCTTCTAGGGATGATGAGGAGCTCAGGCAGATGCAAATATATCTATTCCAGACAGCACCATCTGCCCAACAGCCAGATCTGTAACTGCTGGTTCAGTGGGAAGCTCAGCGCCTGAATTCCCTCTGCTGTTCTGCTGGGAGCTATCTTGAGTGCTGACCTGAACTTGGCCCCTTTCTCAAGTGCCACATGCCACCATCCCAAACTTACTCTGTACTTTATTCTGTAAGGAAAGTTCTCCTCCTTGCCTAGAACATCCATGATTACAATGAAATGATGCTACCTGGTGGCAGCTGGCTAAGACCCAACGTGTTCTGCCAAGGGTTGTGGCTGAAAGTACCCTGTTTGTATTCTTGGTGGTAGAGTCCTGAAATAGTCACAATTTCCCTGCAAATAAACTCCAAGCTGGAGCCTGTGGCAGGTTTGCTGGCAATGTGAGGAGAAGGCTTCAGCACTAGATCATAATCTTTTAAATAATTGAAACCAAAATCTAACTACCCTCTTAATCCTCTGTATTAATACTTTGGGAGAAAGAAACAAGATGCAAGGGTTAAGTCAGCAAGCTGAAGACATTTCTATGCATAAAACCAGGAGTCTGAAACACCTAAAGTCAAGAATTCCTTTTTTAGTTAAATAATGAGACGTTAGCTTCAAATTCTACCTTTTCCATTGGAAGCATTAAGCTTTTCATGTCCTGTTAAGTATTTGTTGACTCTTGTTCAGTGTTTCTAAACTTATTTATTGGGTCAGTGGTATTTGGTGCTGAAAGAAGGTGGGTTTGGTTTCTTTCACTCCAGAGTGAAATGAAGAGTGAAACAGTCACCCTGCTTGCACTTCTCCTTGCAAATTTATGGAGGATCTTTGCCTACATTTTCCTATTTATTGCCCTGTGCAAGCATGGATCATCCTGAAGTGCTGCTAAGAAAACAGAGTTTTTGAAAACTCTAGGAAGAAGGGGGAGGAAAAAAGAGAGAGCAGCAAATGCAAAAAGACAACTCTCCAAATAGAAGACAAAGTCTGTTCCAGTTATTTTTGTAAGGGGTTGATTGCAATTTGCATCCTGCTCAACCAGCATCTGCCATCAGCAATGCTCAGTAGTCTTTTTTGTTTTTACTTTGTATTTTGCCTGTGAATGTTGCTTGATGACATTTCCTTCCCAAATCCTCTCACAGTGATCATCCACTCTTCTTCTTTAAACCCCTTAAACCTAAGCATGTGTTGTGGTTTAAGCCCAGCCGGTAACTCAGAACCACGCAGCCGTTTGCTCACTCCTCACCTTCTTCCCCCCCTGCTCCCAGAGGGATGGGGAGGAGAATCAAAAGAAAGTAAACTCCACAGGCTGAGATGAGTCCAGTAGCTAAGGTATAACACAAAACCACTGCTGCTACCACCAGTAATAATAATGATAAGGGAAATAACAAAGGGAGATAATTCAATTGCTCACCATCCGCTGACCGATACCCAGCCTGACCCGAGAAGTGATCTGGGCCTTCTGCATGACTCCCCCCAGTTTCTGTACTGGGCATGATGTGCTGTGGTATGGAATACCCCTTTGGCTAGTTTGGGTCAGGTGTCCTGCTTCTGCTTCCCCCTGGCTTCCTGGGCCCCTCCTCACCGGCAGAGCATGAGACTGAAAAGTTCTTGGTCAGGGTAAGTGCTACTGAGCAGCAACTATAAACACTGGTGTGTTATCAGCACTGTTGTCCTACTGAAGTCAAAAACACAGCACTGCACCAGCTGCTAAGAAGGAAAATAACTGTTACAGCTGAACCCAGGACACCTTGCTACAAGGTAGAAGTGATTTGCGGCTTGTATTCCAGCTATCTTGTAGTTATGGCTGCAGGTTGCTTTACCAGATCTGTCATGCTGACCCCTCAGTGTGTGCTAGCATAGAATATTATTGGTAAATAGTATTCCCCAGGGAATACATTTGGGATGTAGGAGTTCCGTGATGCAGAATACCATCTTCCATTATCCTCCCTACTGAAAGAAACAGATGGGGAGTGAAAGGGGAAAATAAAGCCCTCCAAATCACACACTTTCCTTCTCCATATTGCATATCACGTTTAAGGAGATGCATCTGGAATTAGCAGAGAAGAAAGCACAGCTGCAGGACAACCTGCTAAAAATACCCCTAAATCCTTCATCATGAAGGGGACATTGCCATATGGAAACTGCAGTAAGTCACCCATACAACCAAACAAAAATATGGGTTGACTGAAAGCAATGTTTGCATTTTCCATTCACTGTTGACAAGAAGTATCAATCCCCCAGTGACTTCAACTGCCAGGAAACTGTCTCTTTGCAGGGCAAACAAGGACAGGAAAGCATCATTCTGCCAAGAGATCTGCTGTTCTTGTGCAGTTTGTTTTTAATATTGTTTTAACTCTTCTTGCTTTCACAGAGTAATTAGATACAGATGTTGGTTTTGGTTTTCCACTTCCCTTTTATTCTTGCTCGATGTATTTTGATGACTAACAAAGACAAGTTCATATTTTATCAGCCATTTAACCAAAGTGAACCTGTGGTTTCTTTCCCCACAACCCCCGACATGAGGTGTAACATATGAAGTTCTCCTTTGTTCACTATCACCTGCTAAAATGTGAATTATTGAACAACATTGAGAACCTCCACGGCTGTATCTGAAGCATAATATTACTGGAAATTTATAGTGCCTTGAAATTGCTGGCACAAAAAGAAAGCCACACAGTCAGTGTAAGTCAGCAGGTGCTAGATCAGTGCTAGCCTGTGAAATAGAAGGATCTTCAAGCTATTTCCAGCACTGGCTGCCAGATTAGAGAAAGGGAGTTGCATTTAGGCAAATACTGCTCATGATGGTAATCCAAAGCAGTGAAGAGACTGCTGCACTCCTTGAAAAGGCAGTGAGCAAAGTCCCGAGACCCAGTACGCAGTGCAGAACTAATTGCAGTCATTTCCAGTCAGGTAATAACTGAACTGTTTGTATTGCTTTTAAATGGTAGTTGAAAATGTGAGCAAACCTGATACACTGCCCATTTAAATCAAGTTTGCTGGTGGGCAAATGTTGCTTTATTCAGAAGAAAGAGGAGGAGATAAAAAAGACCAGGGGGGACGGGGACAATAAGAAGTACTAGAAAGAATGACTAGTGGTATGACAGCAGGGGTCCTGAAATGTAAGCAGCATATTATGTCAAAGGAAGAGAGCAGAATCCTGTGTGCATGCCTGCAGTTCTGCTAACTACAAGCATATATAGTTGCAAATTCAGTTTAACTATGGTGAATAAAGCTGCTAAGCTTCAGGTAGCTGGGCTTTGGAATGCTAGCTATGAAAGCAGAGTTTATCAACAGGAAAACTGAAAGGGACAGGACAAATTGCAGCTTGATGGGAAAGGACACTAAGGTGTACATTTTCTGTTGCCATTAATGGGACTCTCATGTCCAATTTGCACACACTGAACCAGTACAGAAGAAAGAAATAGTATTTGTAATGAGGTTTTCCCAGTAGGAATTAAAAAAGAAAGATGAAGTAAAACAAAACCAAGAAAAGGCAAATAGGACGTTGTGAATCTTCCCTCACAACACAGAAGCACTGTTTATCCAAAGGGACAGAAGGCAACAGTACAGGAGCCTCAATTTAAACAAAGAACATTCATTTTCCACAAAAGTCAGGACCATGGAAAATCTGGTACACAAAACAACTCCAGAAGCTGCTTCAAGAGGTGTTTTAGAAGAATCCATTGTAAACTGCGTTTCAGTTCAATGATGTACCGAAAGTGTATCCTACTTGTCAACTCTTGTATCAACTCAGCTGCAAATGGATGTGTGAAGAAATAATTGCAGAAGAACCATCATTCTGCCCTGAGCAATGGCTTATATCTGCTAGAACACAGGCAGTGGTAGCAACTGGAGTAATCACCCTTTGGTGCAGGTGAACAGCTCTCAGCTCTTCCTTGCTGTGCTGCCGACAATTAAGGGAAGCATAGAAATGCCATGAGTGAGTCTCACCAGGTTCTAATCCAAGCCCTGAATTAGGGCTGAATTATACACTCTTGTGTAGAGACATACCTGATTGGCATGGGGGTTTTTTGGTCTCCTGGGAATTAATATGCATCTGATACCACTATTCACAGCATATCTGGTGTTGCTTTGCCTTGCAGAGATGAAAGCCTGAATTCTAGTTTCTACATGTTCCTGGGGGGCCCTCTCATGCCAGCCCATGTACCCTTCTGTGCTTCATCAGCCTGCTCAGGCACAAGTATTTAAGGAGTGAATAATGGATGAATGTGCCACTTGGTATTCCCTTTAGTGTCAGTCACTATTATATGTGACTTTAACTAGTGTTAGCAGTGTAATATTGTTTAGGTTAATGAGCCATTCAGTGAGATCCAGCTTTCCAGTTTGTTGGGTTGATGAATTAATCACCATTACTTAAAGGTCCTTGTTTGCACTGGAAGGCTGCCTGCTCCCAGTGCAGGATCTGGAGAGCTGTCCACACTGTGTGTCATCTTGGCTTTAAGCTATATCCCAGGAATAGGGAGATATACATGAATTACTGACACATACCAGCTCATATCAAACAAAATCATTCTTGCTCATCAAACTATCTTTCTTTGTAGAAAACTTTTGAAATTGCTGTGCAAGGCTTAGCAGCATGGTTTCAGATCCAGTATAGTACTCCTTCATGGGGGTCTTATATTTCATTTTCCCCTGCCTCTCCTTTAACTTCATCCCTTTCTCCTGTCTAATTTCTTTTCCAGCGAAAACAACCCCCCACCCTCAAATACTTCAAATAGGTCTGGATTTGTTCTTTTTTGATATGTTCTGAGAAATCAAATACTGTAAAACTGTTCTGTATGGCACGAAACAGAAATCCCACAAAGGTTAACATGAGCCTTGTACATTAAAGGGAAGGGAGGAAGAAAACCATCACATGGGGTCAAACTTTTGGAAAAGTCTATTGTATTTGCAATAAGCTGAAAGATGTGGGAGTTTTTCAGGCTGGACAGAGGAATGTGAGGAGTCAGTAATAGACTTCCAACTGAAACTGAACTTTACTCTCCTCGACAGGTTTCCTCTTTTCCTCCTGAAAACTCACTTTTTTCTACCTGCCAGTAATCTCTTTCACAGTAACTGGTGATGATCTCCCAGACAACAAAACAGAGGCAGTGTCAAGCAGCACACATGCACTCTGTGGACTTACACTGAGTGCTTCTGAGGTAACAGGGCCATCAGCAAACATCCCTGCACACACCCCTGTGCTGCAGAAAGGCCAGAGGGCTGCCTCTTCTCCAGCAGAGCTGCTGCCTTCCTTCAGGCACCAGGATCTCACATTCACACACAGAAGGACAGTCAGCTTTAACTGCAGGCAGGTGATACATCCATCACACTTACCATTGAGAGAAACCTTTCCTGTCAGTAAGTTATATGGGATCAAACCAATTCAGGTACTGAGGTCCGCTATTTAGACTTGGCCTACAGCAAAGGCACACGGAACAGTCACCAATGCTTCTTCTCAGTGATCCTGAGCTGGCCTGGATACACCAGAAGTATTTGCAACAGTGACATTATTCAGAATAGCTGTTGGAATTTCTAGCTTATCCTGTTGTAGAACACACCAATACCTCTAAGAGATGGAACTGAAAAATAACAGCTTATACCTGTTTCTTCCAATCACGTATGCATGAAGCTGAAACTACCTAGCCTTCACATAGTTTAACCTTCAAGATTTGTTGTTGTTTGAGCTTCTACTAGAAAGTTTTCTGCATAGCTCTTATCTGTCTCTGTTGTCACAGGGAGACAACACTCAACATTCAGAGCATCAGTGCATGGCAAAATCCAGCTGCTCTCGAAGAGCTGGGAGCCCACTGGGATAACACAGCCGGCAGTCCAGGACCCAGCCTCACGGTGCCGAGGCAGACCTGGGGATGACAGACAGTCAGCCATGAGACCAGAGAATCAGGTGAGTTCATGGTGATGAGGGGAACTGAAAAATAACAGCTTATACCTGTTTCTTCCAATCACGTATGCATGAAGCTGAAACTACCTAGCCTTCACATAGTTTAACCTTCAAGATTTGTTGTTGTTTGAGCTTCTACTAGAAAGTTTTCTGCATAGCTCTTATCTGTCTCTGTTGTCACAGGGAGACAACACTCAACATTCAGAGCATCAGTGCATGGCAAAATCCAGCTGCTCTCGAAGAGCTGGGAGCCCACTGGGATAACACAGCCGGCAGTCCAGGACCCAGCCTCACGGTGCCGAGGCAGACCTGGGGATGACAGACAGTCAGCCATGAGACCAGAGAATCAGGTGAGTTCATGGTGATGAGGCAGGTCTGAGGTTAAGCTAGGAAGTGAGCTTAACAAGTAAGGATCAACACGTCCACTGTCTGGCATAGGTATGGCTGCTACTGAGCTGGGAATTCAGACTCCTACAAGCTACAAGTACTATGCCTAAGCTGAGGTTAAATATAATCACAGAATCATTTAGGTTGGAAAAGACCCTTGAGATCATCGAGTCAAACCATTAACCCAGCACTGCTAAGTCCACCACTAAACCATGTCCTTTAGTGCCACGTCAGGGAGCTCCTGGGCCCGTGGGCAGGAGATGTGGGTGGAAGTTCCAGGTGAATCTGGACAGGACCATTAAGGCCTAAAGTGTCTTGGAACAAGGAATAGTTTCTCTTGTCTTTCTCTGTATGGCTTAGGAAAAAAGTGAATTAAATGTATTACTTAATTCAGATGAAAATTTAAATGCTACTTTACATTAATGTGCAATAAAATTCCAATGCCTCCTTCCCCCACACCTCTCTAATTAAAGATTTTGTTTGCTGGCTTGACAATTACTTAGGGAAACGTATTTTCTGTGGGAGAAGGAGGATGATACAGGAAACAGCTCTAATGAAAGTTCCATCAGAGAATCAGCTAAAGGAAAAAGGAGATTCTAAAGCTTTGTGTCTGAAACTGGTGCTGAAATCCTAATGTGCCTTAAGGACTGTAAACTGGGAAAGCATGGGAGCTATTTTTCATTTCATAGTATATTGTTCAAGTTACCACAGATGAACTTCAGGTGAACCGCTGGTGAGTCTGGAGTATTTTAAGTTTTAGGGATGTAATATATGCTGAACTTTGTATGGGGTCAGAGATAATAGATGTTGCCTGGGGCAAGGCTGTTTCTCATGACATGAAACAGTCAGTCTTCTGGTTCCTATTTTGAGTACAATTTTCTCCTCTTCCATAAAAGCTTCTCATGAGCAAATTAAGATGCTGAACAAACCCATGAAACACAAATTTCAGAGGGCAGGAATTTGGATGGAGTGATGTTCTGTGAAGGCAGGCCGTACACTAACTGCCAGCAGCCATGACAAGTGCATAGGCAGGAGGCATCAGTAAAAAACTGAAGGTGTTAGGTTATTGCTGTCATGCCTTTGTGACTCAGTTGTGCTTCAGAGATTTCTGTGGTTTGGGTTGTTGGGTTTTTTTTAGTTTATTAGTTTCATACCATGTGGGGATCATCATAACCACGTGTAAAACAACTTATCCTAGGAGATACAATCTCTGTCATGGAAGCTCAGGTTTTATTTCATCCAGAACAAAGTCATTTCTTATACATATATGCAGCAAAGAGAATGCAAAAGGCTACTTCTGAGACGAATGAGGGCATTGATCTGACTAAATGTAGGAATCTCCATGTGAAGAACCACCCAGGATCCCTTTAGAGTCAGTGGAAACCTAGTGTGAGTGGTCTAATAGAGTCCAGGAGCCAATTCATGTCTGAAATAGGCCCAATTCTCTGCTCACTGGAGGGGGTTGTACTAGGTTGCCTTTAAAGGTCCTTTCCAACCCAAACTATTCTATGATTCTATAAAACCTGCCCTGGAAGAAATCATTTATTCCTGGAGAAGAAAGCCTTGTTGACTACCTGATATAGAATCATTTATGTTGTTACACTGAGTGAGAAAAACCTTAGTCTGTCTGAGAGAAGGTATTAATGAATTACTTTCAGTAAATGGATGAGGTCAGTTGTGACTTGACCTAATGGCACAACTGGTGCCAAGTCAAGCTGTGCTGACAGTAGATAGCAGAATAGGCTGTTGAAGCAGTAGTTAAACCAGTACCAAAAGAGATAAATCTTTTGCTGCTAAAAAGGGAAGTCACATCAATTTCATAAGGTGAATTTTCAACTGGGAAAAAGAGAAGAAAAACCCCAAAGGTAAGGGAGCATTTTTGTCTTACAGCAGCTCTTTCCTGAAGTGGAAAAGCCAAGGCTGTATGGTCATAAGCAACTGCAAGGCATGCTGCTCCTAGCTGTGAAGATCTTTCTGTGGTGCTGAGCTATGAGAATTTCAGTTGTCTTAAATGTGCTATAGAGCAAAAGCTTCTGGTCTATTACAGCAGTTACAAATCTATTTAAATAAATACTTTAAAATAGTTACTCTACATAAGACAGCACCATACCTCAGAAAATGCATTCTGACTTTAACCTTACATGGTAACAAGTGGGGAGGAATGTTTTAAACATCCTTCCGGACAAATGGTAATCTACCTGTGCATCTCTTGTTGTCCAGCCAAATGATAAGCTGTTAGAGTAGAAAGTACACATCTGTAGTGGAATATATATATCAATGCTACAGTTTTCCGCAGAAAATGCATTTTGAAGGGGTTAATGCACAGAAGCACTTACTAGAAGAATACAAACATTCTCAGCTGCAGTATTTCTATTTTATTTTTGAAACCCCACTCTAACTGTAAGGGTGCAGTGCCCTGGGCTATTTAACCCAGTCCAAGGAGGGATATTAATCCAGTTTTGCCCTCTAGCCTCTTGTACTTCCCTTCATGGTTTTGAAACCACCCATAATCCCACAGCTTCTCTAACATATCAAAGGAAGCCATAACAACACTATAATCCTTGGTTCTCTTAGAGAAGGGAATGGACTTCAAGGAAGTCAAGCATCCCATGTATCTGGAGGCACAGTTTACCTGAGCGAACTAACAACTGCAACAGGGGGGCTTTGAGCTGCTCACATGGAGGATGGTGTAGGAATTAGGTATTCTGTTCACATCACAAATTAAGTCAAAGGTTATTTTACTTATTACAAAACAAACTGTCAGAGTATGTCCGGAATGCAGCTTTGTTCGGTTGTGTTCAAAGGACTGAGAGCTTTTAATATTTTTCCCACGGCTGAGAGACAAACTTATTTATAAAGCAAAATGTTCCAGTCAGAAAACATGTGCATATATACATGCAGCTGCACACATGCCTACACACATTCATATGCATTTATGTACACATACGCATGCACATTCATGGAAACATTTGCTAGAAGCATCCAAAATGAATTTGATTATGCAAAATTCTGAATATTCTCTAAAACCATTGAGTGTCTCTAACTTCCGTTGCCTTCAAGAGGGGAATAAAGATATTCAGCAGCTGCATGTAGGATAAAGCCCACTGCCACTACTGCATAAAGCTCCAAGAAATGCACCAATATAGAGATCTCACAGTTTCTGCTTAAAGTGGTGAGAAAATCAATCCTAGACCAAAAGGGCTAGAGGCAAGAGGATAAGATGAAATGTGACTGACAGAGAGACAGCATCCAGTAATGTTCAGTCAAGTGAAAAGGCAGAAGAACACAGGAATAGTAAAACCTATCCATTTTTGTTTTAATTGGGAGGGGACTTAGCAGGCAGTTTTGGTGCTCTAGGCAGCCCCTGCTAGGCAAAGCCTATAAATATTAACTCTGTTCTATTCTGAAACAAAACATGCAAAACATATATAGGGCTCTTTATATCTAACACTGAGCCATAGAAAAATTGGACTGTGATTTCCTGTGATGTTAGGATGAAATGAGGTTGTCAAAGCAAGTCAGAATGAAAGAGCAGGGAAATAGTCTTCTGCTTTCTGGTACTGCAGTAGTTTTTGAAGTCAATGTCCTGTGCCTTTGCTTCTCACTGCACTTTGCCCTGCATTGCCCTGTTGTTTGTGGTATTATGAATACAAACTACTTCTTAAAGCGTGAAAGGGGTGGCTTTTTTCCTCAGTCTACTTCCTGCTCTGAAAAGGACTTCAAGTCCCAAAAAGGAGCAGGAACCTAAGATGCTGGCATTAGGATCTCAACTGTACAGCTTGCCTGCCTTCACCACAGCTTCAGTGTACCCAGCCGTGACACACATTTTCTGCTGCATCCCCTAAGGGCCTGCAGGAGACTGGCGGGATTTAATGCACACTAATGTATTTGGCTGAAATGCTCCACAATTATAAACTATTGTTACTGCAGGAATCAAAGTTGAAGCATTTGAGAAGCATGTGAGATGGAATGGGAAATCCCATGTTTTGTAGCTTTACTTCTCCAGCACTTTCAGCAGTGAGAAGTGGCTGAGGGAAAGCAGCAAGTGACAAAGATGTAACCGGAATTAGAAAACAAATACTAACCCACCCTCCACAGTGGAAAAATTGTATCCCACATCCCATGACCACTGAGTTACAGTCAGTTACATCTTGTTTCTTCCTTTCTTTAACCTGTTCTTCTGGCATTTTGATCACAATTGTTTGTGGTATTTTCAGAGGTAACAAGTGAGGAAGGTGACCTCTCATTCATGTCTGATAACAATGGAATGAGCTCCTTGGTAAAGGATGCTTCTGTAAGGGATTGCCTGCTCTTTAGGCTTCCTGGGGCTTTGAGACAACTTCACTCCCATGCAGATGAGAGTGCTGCAGGGGAAGCCAGGGTAACACAGCAAAGAATTAGGAAGGCTGAAGCACTACACATGCAAGATGGAGAGAGATGGAATCAAAGCCAGAACAGCTTAGAAGGCAGGCAGCAGAAGGGGGAGCTTTGGATGTAAATCCTGTTAGTTTTTACAGTAGAAGCAATGGCCCTTTACATAGGAGTTCATAAAGGAAATGCTTCTTACAGGTTGATTTCTACAGAAATTCTCCTGTGTGCAGATTAATTTAGTGTTCTGAAGATCACGTAATGAGGCCTTCACACCATGCCTATCTTTCAAACCATAATGCCTAAGAGGCTAAGGAGTAGGAAGCTCCCCCAGAATTGTAAGACTGAAGGTTTTGTCCAAGGGATTTAATTCCTGAGTTTTGCTTATAATCAGCCAAACAGTACCAGGCTCCTGGAACAGCTTCCACAGTCTGACCTGGTAGGAGTCACAACTGAAAGCACTGAAATGCCCCTGAAAGCACTACTGTATTTTACATACAATACACTGTGTTCAACTCATGCCAGAGCAAAGGCAAGGTAGAGGCAGGCTGGGGTTGTCAGTGACCCCAGCACTGCCTGGCATGGCACTGCCATCTCTTGGTTGTAAGGCTATTTGGTGTCCTTGAGCAGTTTCACAGTTCTTGGTTTTGCAGGTACTCTGCTATTACAGTTTAGTCTACAGTAAAAAGGTGGAGAAGCTAAAGAAAGCTAAGTAAAGCTCATAAAGGTCCTTACATAAAAGTACTCCTCACCCCCCCCCCCCAACCCCCCCCAGTAAAACCTATGGTGCTTGCTGGGCACCAGGGTTTGTGGTGTTCCTGGGCAGTGGCTGTTGTGAGCTCAGAGCTCACACTCACAGTTATAGCAGTTTTGCTCAGGAGCAAGAAAAAGCCAGGAAAGGCAGGTATGCATGAGAGAAGATATTTTCTTGTCATGTCTGGCCGTAGGAAGACAGGACTGTAGAGCACATTTGTCCCTACAGGGTTCTGGTAGCTCTTGCTTTCTTTAACAGAGGCTGGTACCTTTGTGCTGCTTGATTGACACTTGCCCCAGACCTCAGAGAAGTTGCCAGTGCCAGAGCAAACATTTGCTGTTTATAGTATGAAACATTAGGGCATTTAGAGGAAATGCAGTAAACATTTTTTAGATCAGTAAGTAAGGATAAATTAAGTTGAAATGTGAAAGGAACTAACTTCAGTGTAGCAAGATGCCCTTGGAAAACTTACAGCAGAGTAATTATTAGCATCAGGCTGAATCAGTCAGTCTCTGACCATCCTCATGTCCTGAATTGTGCCCACCTCGTTTTCTCCTGGCACCTCAGCTGGATTGGGTAGATGTTCCTGTTTGTTCTGAACTGTTATTATCTAAGATATCTGTATGAGTAGAGTTATGCAAATAGAAGTCATTATTCTCCAAATGTTTGTCCTTACAGCAGTAAGGAGAAAGCCACTGTTGGGGTGCAGTTTAATGAGATGTTAACAGAGTAGTGAGTGAATGTCAGCGTAAGTGCAGCAGGGGTTGTGCTGGGGAGTTCAGCTGACAAAAGAACTGCAAAAATGTGAACTGAATTGAACCAGGAGTTGAAATAAAAATCTTTGCTCAGTGGTGAACATGAACCAGCTGTGTTTCCAAGGATGGGGCGAACAAAGCCATGGCGTGGCTATGAAAGACAGGCTGGGCTAGGAGAATGAATTAGAATACTATACCACTGTTCTAAAGCAACAGCCTGTCACTTTATTTAATGCAGAATGAACTGAAAAGTGCAGCCATTTGAAAGAGTCAAAGATTTACTCTTGTAAAGACATACAGTACTTGATTGACAAGCTTACTCCTATGCAATTGCTGTACTGTTTGGACATCAAACTTTGCCAGCTCTATCAATCCATGAGCAAATTTGGTAACTGTCATTTTGATAGCTCACCTACCACTTCCATTTCCCTATCCCTTCATAGTGGAAGTTGCAACAGGGAACAGCGACTTGGTACAAAAAGTAAGGAATAGATTTATCTTTGAAAGCTGTTAGGCATATATGGGGGACTTTGGTGATGGGGACATGACACTGCTGTCATATCTGGGACCTGGTGGCACCCTGGGACCAGTGCTGCTTTACCTGCTTCAGTCTGACATTGTACCACCAATATTCTCATAGCTTCCAAAGAGCTCCAAACAGCCTGGGCAAGGATCTGTGTTTTGTTTCCCTTTCAGAAGTAGAAAGCTGTTAACAAGTTCAGTGTTCTTCCCAGCCCAGAAGCAGACCATGTTCCCATACAGCCTATTGGAGCCTTTTTAGCGTTTCTTTTAGGGAGATTGTGACTGTAACTATGAAGCATAGTTACATGAACTGTGCACTGCAAGAACTGTGCATCCCCCGGCAGCGTTCAAGGCCAGGTTGGACGGGGCTTGGAGCAGCCTGCTCTAGCGGAAGGTGTCCCTGCCGATGGCAGGTGTTTGGAACTGAATGAACCTTAAGGTCCCTTCCAATCCAAACCAGCCTGTGGTTCTATGAACTATAGAAAGGGATATTGGCCTGAAGAAACAAATGGGTGTGAAGTAAGAAATTCAAGCTAGAAAATGTGCCAGTAAAAAAGGAACTGCTCTAAGCTCTTCTTGTCATTTGGTAAAACTAGCTAAGATGCAGCCCAGGGTATGTACAGAAAGACGCCTGTCCCCTTGACTCCTCTGACTGCAGTGAGGTCACAGATATCACAGTGTTCCCCCCTCCTACTGCTAAAGAGACAGTGCTTGCCTTGCCATCTGTTTCTGTAGACCACCAAACACATTCCCACCTGAAGAGAGTGACGTGGAGACATCAATGTTCAGTTGTGCTTTCTGCAGAGCCGAGCTCAGTGAACTCACAGTGGAGAAGGTGGCAGACACCAAGAGGCATGGAAAGGCAGAAGGTAATCCTTCCCCGGTGGCTGGCTGCTTTCCCTCTGGGAGCAATGTCTGTAGTGGTGGGTCCACAGGGGGCACACGCAGCTGTAGTCTCAGCAAGGGCAAATGTCTGAAAGAGAAAACAAACACATACTAAAGCTGGATGAAAATGCAACTGTCACCACATGAAGCTAATCACCCTCCACAGCTGTTGTGGCTTGGGAGGCAACCAAATAAAAGGCTTTTAAGAGGTTTTACTTTTGGCATTTTCCTTGTCTAATACTAACCTGCTTCTGGAAGGAGGCCCCTGCTTTCTGTCAGTCACAAGGGAAAAAATGGGACTGTGAGTGTATGTGCAAGCAGGTATATAAATTACATGCAGAAGCAGTATAATTGCAAATGCAAATTGAATCAGGGTTGCTGAACATAAGGTCACCTGAGAGGAGAGCTCTTGTCATAAGATCCAACCATAAAACAGACTAACATATAGTGGGGATGCCTTTAGACAGGGTCGCAGAAAAGCTGGTTAGTTTACATATTTTAAACTAGGTTGGTTTTCTTGTGTTCTCTTTAAAATGGATTGTGCTCAGAACATTTCTTAGGGTGCAAGGAATGGCCCAGGGATTTTGCTCTACCACAGCTCATTGTCTTCACAGTCAGGATGCTTTGCAATGCTACTCCTTTTCCCTTCATTTCCCTTAAGTCTTCTTGCTGTTCCAGCCCAAAGTCAGAAATGCCTGTCATGGTATATGGACAGGCTGGTCTGTGCTGGAACCTGCATTCATAGCTATGTAGTAGAAGACCTTCGTGAGTCCATGTAATAACTTTCTTCTACTGCTCATGGACCTATTGCTGCGTATGGCTCAGAGTAAGGCAGGACAGACTAGACACATGGGTTGTAATGACATTCAGGGTTGAGGCTGTGGGTCTTGACTGAGAGGCAGTTGCACACTAGGAGATGAACAAGTATGATGAGAGTAATGACCCTGCAGCCAGCTCTGGCAGCACTGCCTCAGTCACATCCCTTGTCCAAGAGCTATTTGAGATACAGTCAAGCAGCAGCAGAAAAATAAATGCACCTCTTAGAAAAGGACATTCTTTGTTATTTTCTTATAAAAAGGGTATTTCGTGCTGTGCAAGTAACTTCTATTTTGGGCTTACAAGTAGTATTTTGCAAAAATGATGGTAGGCTTTCATTTTTCAGGTTACCTGCGTAGTCTCTTGAGTTAAACACTTCTTAGTATGAAAAACTGTCCAGAAAATATTAAGCAATGCTACTGAATACAAATTATATCATGAATATGTAAATCATGCCTCAATGTGACACTTGGC
Source organism: Lathamus discolor (assembly GCF_037157495.1). NCBI lineage: Eukaryota > Metazoa > Chordata > Aves > Psittaciformes > Psittacidae > Lathamus > Lathamus discolor. The sequence goes on along the minus strand of NC_088890.1, from coordinate 20,182,521 downwards.
TTGCCTGAGAAACACTGATAGACAAAAAAAAAAAAATAAACTCCATCAAGGATGAGGACAATTTCATTTAATACTTTCCTGGTGTGGCAGACAAAATTCTGAATTTTAATAACTGTATAATATGATTCAATTCATAGTTAAACCAAAATAACCGTAACTTGCCATAAACATCGTCAAGGGCAAATAGTCGGGGAAAAAAAAACTCGAGATCAAGATGAGGAGCCGAGCTAAGTGAGGCTGGGAAATTCATTTCCAACAGTGACCAAAGAAACCAGCTTTGCTGTTCTCATTTTTGGTGCTGAAACATGCTCAGCAGTTGCTGAGGCCTCCAGATCATGCAGTGATTCTGCATGGGATTGCTCAAGCCAGAGCTCTGCTCTCCCACACTGCTGCTACTGACCTGGGCAGAAACTCTTCCACTGGTGCATCTGCATTGCCTGTTGTGAGAGAGTCCAAGGTGGTGTTCCTGCACAGAGAGCCACAGCACACAGGAAGCAGCTTGAATCTAGAAGCTGTACAATTGCATTAACACAATTAATGTACAGGGCTGTACAGGACTACAGCTTGTCAGGTCTAATGAGCTTGGATCCATGCCATGCCAACAGCAGCAGCTCAGATACACGAGAGAGCATTCACATCTGCTTCAAAGATTGTGTAAACGTGCTTGTGTTGTCAAACTCTGGGTTAGGTCATTCAGGGAAGACCTGTTCCTTTAACTACTTTAGGTTCCTAAGTAATCTTTTTGGAGCTCAAATACAGGAGCAGGTACACTGAGCAACATAAAGCAACCAGGTTGATTTTCCTTATCTTTGCCTCCTATGAAGTAAAAATCAATAGCAGCAGCAGCTTCATGTTCTCTCACAGAGGTTTTCTATAGCCAAGCGCTGCATGGTTGTGAGAACTAGGGGCGAAGCATCCTGATTTCCTGTATCTTGGCGTTTTCTGTTATCTATTTGTCTCTGAACACTGGCATCACATTATCATCTTGATCTAGACTTGTAGCCATGCCAGTGCCTTCAAAAGGCATAGTACAACAAAGAAAGAGGCCCAATAAGGTACATACAGCTGGTGCTGGTCTATTACACGAGGCTGATACACAACTTGCAAACAGTCTCTCCCAAGATATCTTGAAACATGATAGTGGCTGCTAATGGAAAAGGGTGATAGACAATTTTCCTCATCATTAATTTCCACAGTGGTGTTTGGCAAATAGAAAGTGAAAATTCAATATAGCAATCAAATCTTTGTGCCAAACATATCAATTTAAGCTGGGGTAACACTTTCTATGAATGAAAACAGAGTCCATTGCCTTTTTGCACTCAATATTTTGAGCTTGAATTTCAGATCCATGATCTTTTCCTTGGTGCTGTGTGAAGGTGGTTTTGTGCTAAACTGAGCACATGCTGATGTTCATGTTTCTGTATCAGCCCTTTGGTTGGCTGATACAGCCCTATTACAGATGCTTTTGGTGTCTGTTACGTGAAGCTAACTTGCTGCAAAGGACAAACTTTAGATGCTTTAAACAAAAGATACAAAAGGTAACAATACTGGTGACCTCCTCTAGTAACAAGGGCCCTTACACTGATATTTTAAGGAACTTCATCAGCAAACAGCTGGAACTTGAAGCTGAGATTTACAGCAAAGGATTCTTAAACATAACCAAGTGCCATCTGAACATAAAGCGCACCGTGTTTGTTTAGATGGGAGCGCATCCGAATGTTCAGGTGGGGAAATAAAGTAACCTTTGGACCAGAGGACTGCTAAACAGAAACGTGCTCAGCCTCCTGACACTTTCATCTTCCATGAGGGACTGCTGCCTTACTTCTTGCTGGAAACCCGAAGGGAACTTGAGAGGGAAGGGGTCCTATCCTGGTCGTGGGCCACTGTCAGTGACTGACAGCCAGGCCAGATGAATGTACACCCATGTGTAATATACAGCAAGGTGTCCAAGCTGGAATCTAGATATACATGGTGTGAGGGAATGGGAACATATTTCCTTTTTGCCCTCAGTACACCCAAATACCTTATTCATTCTGTGAGATAGCCAGTGGCATTTTGTTTCTTTTCTTGTTTAAAATCTCAGCAAAAAAAAAAAAGACATTGAAAATTAATAGAAAACCAAATATTTTTATTCTAAGCAGGCCTCAGTCATATGGTAACTGTACTTGTAGAAAATAGATTACAATTGGTAAGCTAAAGTTTTCCTTTTCCATAAACTTCAATACCAGTGGAAAAAGACTTCATGTACTTTGTCCTCAGCCTAGGTCACCAGAAAGCTTATGAAGGTGGAAGCTTATTGCTTTAAAATTCATTGCAGATATATCTGATACTGGGGGGGAGGGGGGAGAGTTTCAGTACACCTCCTGTTGATTTAGTCAAGTCATTCTGCTTTTGCCCTGGTAAATACTGTGTCTTGAAGAGGCATGCATTCCCTCTCTGAAAAAATCAGATGGGAGTGAAGAGCAGGGGAGTTTTATTGTGCTTTTGTCAAGGGCTCTATCAGCCTATAACAAGTTTGGCAGGTCATGCGTGAACTACATGCCACAGAGTTACCTATTAGAAATATGAATAAGGTATGTGAATAGGTCCTCTATAGACACAAAGCCATCCTTATTTGTGAAAGTTACTGCTGAAGCAGCTGAGATAAGAAGTCAATCTTCATAGCTTGTGGCAATGTATAAATAATTAGTACAGCAAAACCTATTTATCTGGGGCTGGGAGCTAAAGGAAGATGTGTTGAGTTTTTATATTCTTTTATGGCAAAAGCCACAGAATAAAGATACAATTAAAGACACAATGCAGAATAGATCAAGCAGGTATTGGTTTGGAGAAAATGCTGATTACACTTGTGAGCAAACCTTTCCCTCAAAGCACCACTCTGCACAGCAGGGCAGGTAGATGGAACAAAGGCAGAAAAACAAAATCCAGAAGGAAAATTGCTGAAGCACAGTGATAACCAAAAGAAAGCTCCCTCTTTGTGCTGCACCTCGTGTATTCAGAACTAGTCAGTTCAGGAGATTTTGTTCCCTTAGCTACAGTAGACTGTCATCAGGCAAAACACATGCCAAATCCACTATCTGGCAGGAGGAAAGTAGCCCTGCTGTTGGGAAAGGCAGACACCAAGCTTAGAAGAGCTCCAAATGTTTGGAGCCAGCCAAGTTGCTCATACGGTAATAGTCTTTTTTTGAGTATCAAACTAAAAATACATTTCAGGACCAAATTCTAAAGAAGTTCCTTCTCTTATCACCACATCACATGCCATTAGAGCTATACCAAATTGGTTGTCAAGGGATTTGAGGACTAGGGAGCGTGGGCAATAAAAATTTCCTGCTGGAATGAACCAGGAGGCATTCTCATGAAATGCATGCCAGACTTGACCAAAGGACTCAGCTCTGCATATCTCTGAAGACCACACTTCCAAATTTCATCTAGATTTTCTTTTATCAGATCATCCCTGAGATGGTTCAGGTGGGTAAGGCTATGCTCTCATGATGGCAGTACAAGTCTAAGGCTTCTTCCATTTGCTTTGGAAGAATACCTTGGATTTTACACCAGCATATTGTCAAAGCAAGGATACAGCACATGGTACTGAATGCTATAATACTCTATAATAAACAAAGCACTACAGATATTTGTGTAATCCAAAATCTATTCAAGTTTTGGTATCACTTTTCACAGTAAGCTGGGAGGTAATTTAAAGAACCAACACTGGCAACTCAAATCATATACCACAACTAAAATCTATCTCTACAAAAGGCCCAGAATTTAATCAAATACTAGATGAAAAGTTTGTCTGAAATGAGGCACATCTTTCTCATTGGTCCATGCCCAAGACTGCATGGAGAGAGAAAAGCGTGTGACTTACAAAGCACCTAACAACACGTTTGCATAAATGACTTCATTCTATTGCACCACCAATTTATTCCTCACACACAGTTCCTGTACAAATGTACCTGTATAAGTATTGTTGAAATACTGGTGAGGGAGTGATAGGCTTGGGGTTAGTTTTCATTTTACTCACATTGCTGTCTGTTGAAGAAGTTCAGGTTCAGGTAAATCAAGATGATGGAGAGAGGATGAAAAAACAAAAGAATGCACTAAAGAAATTACTTTGGAAACCTAACCTGAACTAACAGCCCAAAAAACCCGGGACCATATTTTTAGTCCCTTGGAGTATTGCTGTTATAGTGGCAAGTGTACATTTTGTGGATGTATGTATACCCAAGGGGGGCAGAGGAAGGACAGAATACATGCCCTTTTTCAATCTAAAACCTTGAATAACTGCAAACGGGTTATCTGCGCTAGCTGGGTAATGCTTGTAAAAACCTTTGAGTTTCTCAAATCCAAAGTGTTAAAGAAATAGACCACAAAGGTGGCCGAAGATGGTAGCTTAATAATTTCCTAGCATTATTTTTAGGATATAAGATTGAGACGTATTACAGAAAAACTCTTGGAGTGAGTTTCATTGCATTTGCAGTCTGCTGGGTTATTATCTAAGGAGAAACAATACCTCATATGTGTAGCTTAGCTCTTCTCCTAATAATACTGAAAGATAGAGACCTGAAGGCTGCCACAGCAGAAAGGTTTTAATTTCATTACTAGACACAAATCCAAGTGCATCAGTAATTTCTTTTTATATGGTGGTTTCAGAATTAAACAAGCACAAAAAGAGAACAGCCTTGTCAAATGTTTTAATTAAGAAGGCAAAGCATTAAAGATAAGAATTGAAAGCAAAGTTTGCTGCCTTCTCTGAAAAAAGGGGTAGAATGTACATACTCTCAAAAGGAGCCATTCTTTTAGTGCAGTCTAAGCTGAAGTTACAAAGCTTAAAGCCCTGAAAAAGTACAGGTCACAGGACAGACGTGAGCAACAGCATTGCAAGTGGCTACCCCAGAGAGCCACTGAACATCTACAGCCCTTTACAGTCTCTGAAAAACTAGAATACATGGTGTTAGTGATTGTTCACTTTTATGTTAATAAGCAACGAAATACTAAATTATGTTCAAAAGATAACATATAAAAAGCAGCGGGGGAATGTTAAATAGGTAATGCTGGATCTCAATACAATACTGGGAAGCCCAGTGTCCACACCCCTTCCATTTAACAGAAAATTTGCCTCCAAAATACCTCTGGCTCTAGAAAAGTTGCCCTAGTTTCTCCTTCAAGAACCTAGGCTCAGTTTCTACATATATAAAAAAGAACTTACATTAAGGTTTCAGAAAATTGCAGTCTTAGAAAAATAAACTGTTTTAAGACATACTCAGTCATTGTACTTCTGGTGCTTCTCTTGTATTCAGAGACACATATCAAGAACTATTTTTCTTTCAGTTATCAGCTACCTGCTCCATACTGCTCTATATAGCTTCTCCATTCCACAGTACTGAAATACATTCCCTGTTTAATAAGCCTGAGTGTACCCACAGCTCCTTGCAAATCCATTAACGTTAGCTTCAGCTGTTGAATTGCCAGTGGTACTGTATCTAGTCTTACTAACATCATGTAGATAATTAACCTCCAGGCTAGGAAAGGCCTACATTCACCACACACAAGCTGATTTGAGCATAATTTAACAGAACATACATTTCAAACTGCTGTATATTAACTCCTAAACACCCCACAATCAATGTTGTAAATTCTGTCTTCTGGGGGGTTGATGTATCCCATTTACAACACAAAGCAATATCCTTCATTTGCCATGGATAAAAAGCTTTTGGAATGATTAATGAGCACACTGAACATGCATCTGGGGATGAGCAAAGACTGAAGATCTGTGCCAGTCTCCTCTCAGCTTTTCAAATAATCTCACACCAGTGAATTCAAGGAGAGTTGAACCAGGGCCTTCGTTTCCACTGATCAGTAATTCCCTATAGTGGTGTGTCCCTTTTATAAGGCATTGCTATAAACAAAGGGAACTGACCTCATTTGCAATCTGCTGGCATTTGCTCTGTCAAAGAACCACCTCTTTTGGTGATAGACCAGAACAATTCAAACTCAAGGAACTGTTCAACTTCTGCTGAAAGCTTGATGTAAAAATGGTAACAGCAGCAATTGTGTTTGATCACTCACATGTAGTAACTGGTCACGAGCTCAGAGAACTCTTTCAGATGCAGAGCTTTGTCAGGACAGAGGAAAGTCCTCCTCCTTTTAGACTCAAATAAGGAGAAGCATATATGCATATGAACAAAACTCCATCCTCTGTCCTTCAGACAGACTGGAGTCAGACAGCCTAGGCCCTAGAAACCACAGTTAAAAGTGGATTGCATCGCTTTAGCAGCCCTTTTGTTGTGGGGAAGGGATCTCATTTTAGTTCAGACTACCCTCTCTTCCTTCTGTAGAGAGAATATAAAGAAATGTCTGTGTACTTGGACCCACCCCTCCCCTACTACCCCCCCCCCCATATAATTCTCAATTTCTAGTTAACTTGCTGTAAGTTATACCCATAAGGACACTTACTTACACAAGCTGGATTTGTGTTTGGGAGAAAAGTAAACCTTTCATTTGACTTCTGATCTTTCTTATGAATTTCCATCCTAAAAACCTAGTCTGGTGTCTGTGGAATTAGCTTGAAATAAGGATAAGTCTGGACTCAGGAAACCTTTACTCCCTTCCCTGCATTGAAGATTTTAGACAGCTCAGACTGCACAGTGAAGGAAGAGAGGATGCAGTCGTTTTATGCATGATTTTTTCCCCTATTTGCAAGTTATACTGCATGGTATTTTTAGCTATAACAGCACTGGAAACAAGAAATACTCCTACTTTTCGAATTTACTTAATTTCCCTCCTACACTGAGGTGTGGAGGAATTACAAGCTTGACATGTGACTGGGAGGGCAACTTCCCTGGACCAATTCAGCACATGCAGAGACAACACAGGTGACGAGGTGGCACAGTTGAGGACAAGAGCAATGGGTAGGCCCATACACTTCTGTCTTTCTACCTCACTGCAAAAACCGTTGAGTCAAACAACTTTCAAACAACTGAGATAACATTAAAAATAGAGTTTATGTGCTTGATTTCCTCTATGATAATTTGGAAGGTCTTACACGCTATTACTTTCTGAAATCAAATGTGCAGCACAGAGTTTAATGTTTAGTATTTATATAGAATGTTTAATATTTATTTAGCACATGCAGTATGTTCTTTTTACTAGTCTGTAAAACTTAGGCTGTGAATCTGAATTAAAAGATACTTAGATAAGTGCTGTAAGCAGATGAGGAATCAAATCAGTGGAATCCACACAGCATATATTAAAATCCTATCATTTGAAATCACTAGCACAGTGCTTAGTTATCCACAAAAGTTATTCCAATTTAATCTGTGTGTAGGAATAACAACAAAGAAGATACTTCATTCCAGCTCTGACTACAGGCATGTACAATTATTATGTTACTACTGGAGAATGGTATGTTAAGACATAAAACACTTTGGGATTGCTTATGTGGTAAAATGAACATAAGGTCCATTGTCCTTTCTCTCTGACATTAGCTCATACACTTGAATTATGTCCCTGATATTTTGCTGTAGTCTTCAAAATCCTTTGAAAGGAAGAACATTGTTGGAATATGCCAGATAATAATAGGATCATAAGCACCAGCCAGTGAAGGGGGTGCTGGTGGGCAGGAATAGAAAAATCCCATTGTTAATTATTAGATCTATTCACCAGACTTGGGAAGATGTCAGAATACTTAAAAAAACCTTCATCCTAACAGCAGTGCTGTAATTAGGGAGTTGCTATGAGAATTAGAGAAGACAACCAGATGAGAATCACAGAGGTTAGCTGGGCTACCAAACCCTTTTCCCCCACTGTTCCACAATAGGGCTTCAAAACTGCCTAGGTGGGAGCACTTGCAGAGTCGACAGAAAGAGTCTGGAGAGAGACCTCAGGAAAGGGAAGATTGCAGAGAACGTGGATGGTGCTCCAGCTGTTCCAAAGAGAAAGGGAGTAGGAGGCAGAGCATTACATTAGCTTTGCTGTAAGCAGAAATAGCTTCTCAGATAACAGCCAAGTTTCTTCTGCCCTCCCATCGGGGTGAGTTTTCCCCAGCAATGATAAGGCTCAGCAACTGCAATCAGTTTATCAGTGATCTCACTGATGAATTCCTAAGCCTTCATGATATGAGTTCTGCATTTGTGGTATAATTCTTGAAGTCCATCTACTGGAGCTAAGTGATTACATGGGAATCTCAGCTTTCATTAAAGACTTTAAATGAATTTCTAACCGTGGTAATTGCAATTCTAAAAGTTTGAAAGCCTGATCTTTACAAGTTGCACCCCCAGCAAGTCAAACAGTATTGTAAAAATTATTAGAACCTAATTTCTTGGGTGTGCATAGGGGGGATTCAGTTCAGGGTTCTGAAATTTAACCACTGGTGCTCTTTGGCTGGATCACCACATCTGGGATGGGCTGTTTTTTCCTATGTCTAGATTTAATTTGAATTAAAGAATAGCAATTATTGAGTTTATTTTCCTTTTGAAAACAGTTTCATGCTTATAAGTCTATTCATGATAGTTAAAACAATTAAGGTAAAGCTAAAACTGAATCAGAGAACCTTTTATAAGTCTATAGATTATTGTGGGCTCTTATGCAGTGTTACAGAATGGCTGAATAGAACACATTACTTTTTTCTCTTACACAATATCCTTGCTAAGGAAGGAAGTGTTCTAACACAAACGCATATGGCCGATGAAGAACTTAACTCAAGACTGACTTCTGCCTCACAGGTCTGCCAGACTACTGGTATAATCATGTGCAAGCTACTTCCCAATCTTCAGCTTGAAGATGGAGACCACTTCCTCTTTTGATTACGGTTTACATCCTTGTGTTACCTTTAATCATATTGTATGTTCTCGGGGAAAAGTAATTCCTTCTGTTCATGTATCACAGAATCATCAATCACACAATCCCAGCCTGGTTTGTGTTGGAAGGGACCTTAAAACTCATCCAGCTCCAGTCCCTGCATGGGCAAGGACACCTTCCACTACAGCAGGTTGCTCCAAGCCCTGTCCAACCTGACCTTGAACACTTACAGCTTCCTCCTGTTTCCAGTCTGGCAGCTAACAGAGTGCTTAGTCCTTAGGTGTAGCTGCATATATATACAGATAACAGGTATGTTTGTATGGGAATTTGTACACCTTTTTGTTTTGGGTTGGGGGTTAGGGTTGGGTGTTTTTTTTTTTTTTTTGATACAGAAACTGAATTCAGATTTACACACAATTTTGCCATAAAGAAAAGTAGCTAGGGGAGAATAGATAGTGACTCTAAAGGACATTCCTGGAATACTAGCCATGATTTTGAATAATGCTTTTACAGTTTTCCAAAATGTTGTTTGCTATTCCTTTGAGCAAATATTTACAGAAATAATGGTAAGATCTGCTGGGAACAGCACAAAATATTCTCAGCATGATACTGCAAGAGCAGTAGGAACTTCCTCAAAGCATTTTTGCATGTACCTCCAGCTAAAGACAGATTGTTTACACTGGAAACAGCCTCATTTAGGGTTTCAAAGAAAATTCAGCATCGCAAGGCAAGGCAGAAGAAATACTCACTTGAGCCTCTACTAAGCAGGGAAATGTCTCTATTTGTGTGCAGTTTAAGCTGCATCGTTCCAAAGGGCAGCGCCCAATGCGTAACCCAAGGGTGAAGCATTTATCATGGCAATCTGGGCTGTAAATTGGAGACATCTTGCAGTACACACAAATAGAAGGTTTGAATAGAGTACAGAATTTTTGTGCTCCTGCGCCCAATGAAACAAGCCCTATCTAACAAAGAGCAGAAAAAGAGGTACTAAAAGAAGGCTCAAATACCTCCCCGCCAAGAGCAGGAGCTCCCTGCTGATCTGGGACAACTTTCAGGGCAGTTTTGCCAGTGAACGTCTGTATTTTGGGACTGCAGTGTTTGGTATTGTTGCTGCGGTCCCTTAGCCTGCTCCACTGCTTGGGAGAAATCAACATTCACATTTCTGGACTGCAAGGAGGTCACATTTAAAATGCCCTGTGTGGCTTTCATGAGGTACAGGAAAGCTGGTTGGTAACACATGGGGACCACTTTTCAAGTTTAACAAAGTTAACACAAGGCCAAAGATATAGAGGTCAAAATAGGACTTAAAACTTAACAAGTTTAAGGACACTTTCTTTTGGTGATAGTATCAACATCCTTCCACTTTCAAAGACAGAATGCAAAGACAGTTTCCAAATTCAGTTATTTTTCCCAGCCTGCCTGTTTCCTCATCTATCAGTTACTCCAGTTAAGACATTGATCCTTTGTCAGCTTCTCTTGTGTGCCCCACGTAAGTCTGGTCTTCACAGTTTTTGGAGTAATTCAGCTGAAAGCATTGCATATATGAACCTCTGAGGGTGAGAGCTGCTGAAACTATCTAGGACAGTACATTTGGCAGAGCACAAGCTCCATTGTTTTCAGGATCGTGTTTTAGTGCCGAGGCACAATTCCATAAATATTTGATATAAGCCCTTTGATACAAAAACCACCAAGGACTGGACTCCTATGCATCTCCCTCCAAGTGGCAAAGAATGCTAGGACCATTGTACACTGATTATAATAATTTATGGGACTGAAGTTGTTTCTTGAAGACAATGATCACCATGAGGTTGACAGTTCCTAACTTCATTAGAAGTTGCAGCTGCTGCTATCATTATTCTGATTAGTTACCTTGAATTGCTTTGCAAAAGACAATTATCATTACAGCTTCTCTATCACAAGGAGGAAGTGGTTTCTCGTGGCAGAACTGAATTAGAAAACAAACTAGAGCATAAAACAGGGGAAAGAAAGTGTGTCACATACTAGAGAGAAGCTGATCACACCTTCCTGGACTCAAGTATTTTAAATAGAGGCCATCACACTGAAAGGCAGGAAACAGTACAACAAATGGTACAAGTAACCACTAATAGATGCTAATGTTAATCAAGTGAAATGATCCTGTAGCTGGTAAGAAGGATCTTATCAATTATTCCCCTGCTAAAAAAAAATACCCAGCCCAAACCCACCAAAACCTCTACATCAGGTGCCTGTGGAGCTGCAGTACCACCAGCTGGTGATGTATAAGATACGTTCTGCCCAGCAGAGAGCTTGGGTATTGTCCGTGTTTATTAGGGTCTTTATGAAGGGAACAGGAAGTGCAAAGCAAAAGGGATATACAATATGTGAGGCACAGGTTGGATACATTGGTAGCTTGTACATTATGTAGCATGTTTCGTCCTTGTCTTGTCCTTCTTATCCCCCATAGTCTGTACCAAATCTCTGCACCCAAACCCAGTTCTCCATTCATTTCTTCTTCCCATTCCCAGTATTTGACATGGAAACAAAAAGTAAAGGGGATGCCTGGTTTGGTAGTATCTATAGTGGAACAGAGAGAACAAAGAGTGGAAAGTGAGATACAGTGAGAAGCTGAGCCATTTAGAGGATCAAGACTCTGTATTCTGGGTGGCAAGGGCGTATTTTCTACTGGTGATATTACAAAGTCAGCAATGAATGTCTGGCCTTTGGCAAGAGAACTTCCCTGCAGTGTACATTCCCATAGGTGAAGACAAAACAGCATACCCTACTCTTTGCCTCTCATCTTTTTACACAACTCTTCCTTGCTAGGAGTAGGACCAGGGCTTTGGTGTGATTTTGCAGTTCTTGGCCAGCACAATGGCTGGTGACAGCAGTGGTTGTCGCAATATGAACTAAAGTTCATCTCTTCCCTGCCACCATCAGCCACAAAGCAGGAGTGTAGAAGTGGCACAAAGTCACTTCATTCTCATGAGTAAGAGATCTAGGCATAAAAGAGAACACGTGGGTGAACACAGACATGGATGGCATTGCGGTTTGGGCAGCAGTTGTGGGTTGTAGTTTTACTTTTAAAACTCCCTTATTTTCCACTTTTCCAGACAGTGGCAGAGGTTTACAAATGAAGTAGGAGATCATAGCAACCAGGGAGGCATGAGGCTGTAACACTGGACAACTTTCTGAGTACTTGAAGAGAAAGAATTGGCTGTTTAGTAAGAAAGTAGAGAAAATTCAGATGTTGGCATGAATATATGAAGAGGCAAAAATGAAAGATATCACCTCTTTTGGTGAAATATAGTAGACTGACAGGATTAGCAAGTGTGACTGGGGACAAGAAGGATATATATTTCTGTCTTGCAATGTTCCTGCGTCTCAGTTCAATAGACAGGATTTTCAATTGGGGTTCCAAGGCATTAAATGCACAACATCCAACAGTCTGCGTCCTCAGTGGCTCACAATTAAAATCAGATGATGAGCAAGCTTGGAAGGAAACACAGAAGCGATACCAGAGCTTGAAGCAGAATATAACTAACCTAGGTAGCTTTCTTGGTGGGGGCTGACCTCACTGATACTGTCTTCTTTCTCCTTACCTGTCTCACTCTGTACAGACTTACACTTCCACAGACCACACTTTGCTGTAACCCTAGATTGTTTGTGTCTCCTGGTGCTACCAGCTTCTGTCCGTCAGGCCCCTGACGTTGCCTCCTCACAGTGCCTATCCTGATACAAAGTTTGTTCTGAGAAAGCTCGGTAGCTTTTCCTTCCCCTTCCTTATTCTACCTTTAATGATTAATAATACCTCACCAGCTAAGAACTCTGACCACAGACAATTCTGCATCTCAATTTTCTGTGGCTATTATGGATAAAAAAAATGACATTGCAAATCACTTTCAGGTTGCAAAGTCAAGCACTAAACAAAGAGGAAGTGCTGGAATTAAACTTGCCTGCAAAACCTTAATTTGGCCCTTTTGTACATAAGTATTATGATCTAGACTTTAATTACATGAACACAGACTATTTTTTCCACATCTAAATGCATAGATGTGCAAATTCTCAAGCAGTTGACTTGATTACAAGTATGCGTAATATAAAAGTTCAATAGTCTATTGATATTTAGTCAGATTGCAGAAATTCCTCATATTCATTGAAGCAGCTGACTATATTTGGGTACTATGCCAAGAGCTGAACAAATGAAATCAGATTACTGCAAATGACAAGCAACAAATAGCCAGGAAAAAAAATGGTAGGGCCACAGGAAAAGAGAGTGTGGTGAATACGAGACAACTGAATGAGGTTCAGCTAAAACAAAGCAGGAATTCTAAAGCATCCCACAAATAATACTTAATCTTTCCTCTAGTCCCAGTGAAATTGACTAAAATCAGCACAGCAGCCACTCTATATTGGGTAACTCCAAAGACTAAACCATAAAAATGGGGTGAAAATGATGTATTTGAGATATACACAAAAATTAGAACTGACATCTTGGCCTGTAGGTCTTCTTCCAGCTGAAGAAAAAAAATAGAAAAAGGTTAATTTCAAGGTTAGAACTAACCTTGTGCTGGTTTTTTTTGTTCACCAGAGCCCAAAGCAGAGCTCATGGCCAACATGTCACCTCTAATATTCATTGCTATCTCAACTGTGGGTTTAACATTAACCTTTTCTCTTAAATTCTACTCTCAGAATGCTGGTGCACTGTATATTTTATTGCAGCGTGAAGCAGCTTGGCTTGGTCATCTTTTAATCACTGGTCAGCTAAGCATAGAGGCTTTTTCTTATTAATATCTAAGAGAAACACTTGCAGACACAGGAACAATTTTAGTCAGTACATGATAAGGGGATATAGTTTTGATAGATGCTGCATACCTTATGCTCAGTAATTAATGCAGAAGCCTGGCCCTCCTTCAGTTTGCTGAAGGGAAGTTAGCAACCAGGCCAGGCTGGATGGGGCTTGGAGCAACCTGGTCTGGTAGAAGGTGTCCCTGCCCATGGTAGGGAGTTGGGACTGGATGAGCTTTAAAGGTCCCTTCCAACACAAACCAGTCTGGGATTCTATGATATGGCCTGGCAAATTCCATACAACGTATATATTGTATAGAAAATAGGAGAAGATTGATTGAGTCTTCAAGTTTGAACAAATAATCTTTTCCTTTAATACATTCTTTCCTTTTACTTCCTTTGTCACTCCAGTTCTCCAGTTTACTCTCCACAGCTTGACATATTCACCCTGCTTCCAGAGGCAAGAGATGTGCTCTGTGTGCCTGGAAGATCGCTGTATACATATTTCCCATGCAGAGCCCTGCCACCTTTGTATTTTTACCTAGTCTTAAATATTTCTGTGTGGGAAACTCTGAAGTGATAATGCATACTGCATGGCTTCTGCTGGAGGACAGGGGGTACTGCCTCAGCTGCCTATAGAGAGGAGAAAGGAGCTCTACACTTCATGCTATATTCCAACTGAAAGTGTACTATAGTTTCTGCCTGTGCTTAAGCATAGGACACAGGTGAAGGTGCAGAACAAAGATTTCACATTTGACAGGAGCAAACCAGAAGTCCTAAGTAGGAGTGAGAAGAGAAAATTCTGTGTGTGGCGTATGAATGTAGCTTAAAAATAAACTCTATCCCATTAAACCATTTAATTCAGTCATACGTTATAGTCATACACAGTCATACACTGAGACAAATTCTATAGAATCATAGAATCATAGAATAGTTAGGGTTGGAAAGGACCTCAAGATCATCTAGTTCCAACCCCCCTGCCATGGACAGGGTCACCTCTCACTAAACCATCCCACACAAGGCTTCATCCAACCTGGCCTTGAACACCGCCAGTGATGGAGCACTCACAACCTCCCTGGGCAACCGATTCCAGTGCCTCACCACCCTAACAGGAAAGAATTTCCTCCTTATATCCAATCTAAACTTCCCCTGTTTAAGTTTTAACCCATTACCCCTTGTCTATGTATTTGATTTTCACTCTGTTCATATAATAAAAATCAGTGAGGCAGTATCAGTTATCCTGCTGCCACTCCAGAGCAGTTTCAAGCACCAGGAAACGTTTGAGATGATTTATTGTAGCTGCATGGCTCATACAAGTTCAGTTCCTGGCCACATGATCTCCACGTCAAAATCTTTTTATAACTAGTCTTCGTAAAAACTGGACAGGAAAGTACATCTCTGGATATGCCATTATACTGTGCTTGGCTATGCTGAAGACATGGAAGGTGGCCTCTGAGCCCAGCAGTGTGGGTTTCAGCAGCTGCAGCTATCTCACATTATCTTGATGCTGCCAGTATGTGAGTAACATACCCACCCCTGGTCACATCCCTTCCAATCAGCAGGGATGCTCAAAGAGCTACTTCCAACTTCAAAGCTACAAGTTGCTCTGAACAACAGGTTTATTCATATGAAAATCTAGAAAGGATTTTAGTATAGACCTGTTGTGGTTTACTTAAGGTTTCTTATATTGTTCTATCTTCAGTTACATGAATATGTGTGGGAGGCTGTTCTCATTTCACACACAGAACTCCCATATCCCACCTTATTAAAAATCTGATACCTAAATTGTCCCACTTGAAAAGCATAATGTCACTGAACCTTTTCCTTCAACAAGAGTGTCACTAGCATTTGCCATAGCCTTTCACAGTACATCACGCTGGCCTGCAGGATTCCTTGAGCCAACACCACTCATCTCTAATGATAATATGTGGTGTTGGGCATAAACCCACAACATACAGTGCAGTGTGCATGTCTGGGCCAGTCTGAGTGTCTGCCTGGCTCTTTAAAGCATGGCATGGGAGATTTGGTCTTTATTTCAAATTACTGAACTGAGACTTCTGCTAATTTTTCTGTTACATCAGAAAGTCAAAGAGAATTTCACATTGCAAATAATTCTCCGGGCTTACAGACTACAGCATACAAATATAGTCCACAGGGAAAAATCCTGCAGGGCAAAGCTGTCAAAAGCAGTGTCAATCCCCTGTTAGAAGCAGAGCCATGTACAGGGAATGCCAAGGGCATAGCTGGACCTCCATGTGCTACTAGGGAAATTTATCTGTTGCAATTAAAGCCAGGAAGAAAAGTGATGAAGGTCAGGAAACAAACATTAAATCTTGCTACCTAACAATGTACTTATCTTGTAAATAAATATTTCATGGCTGTCCTTAGGAAGCCTTACAGCTATGCTGTGTTTTGAAATGGGTTATGTTGGGAAGAGCAGCATAAATCAGCTAACAGTAACCCACTGACAAAGGGATTTTTCTTTATAGGTGATAAGGCAAGAGAAGAAACCACAGAAATTAAAGTGTGTAAGAGAAGAATCAAGTCCATGACATGGACTCTTATTTATTCTTTTATTTAAAGGAAATGCAGGGAAGACTCTAAGGTTACAAAAGGTGGGATGACTGTAGGCTTTTATAACAAACTGAGAGTTTTAATTCTAACATGTTCCTAGTAGCTGAAAATTCACTGCAGCAAAAGATGTCCAGCATTTTGCAGAAAAGTCTGCTTCAGTTAGGAGCAATCCTCCGTTCACACGTAAGATCAGTGCAGCAAATGGCACGAGGACTATCTCATTAAAGACTATCTCACTAAAGCTGGCTATGGACTCATGCCATGGCCTCTTGGCAGAGCAATTCCAAAGACTCACCAGCCCCAAATCTAAAGCATCATCCATAATACACAAAAGAAAAATAGATGCTCCTTTGATCACACTTTCCTTAAAAGAGTAAGAAATTAAGACAGAAATAGCTTCCAGTTGGTTTCTTAGGTTGGTGATGTGTATTGTCCCACTTCATTTGAGGGGGAACTATAAACTGCAATTGCCTCCTGAAATCATTTTCTATTCATGAATTGCCAGGTAGTGAACAAGATGTTAATTGTTCCAGCAACAGAAGCAGCCAGTGTGGAAGGTACTGTCTCCACAGAGGAAGGGAATGCACAACTACCCTGGGCCTATTCACAGAAGCAATGATGTTCAATCTTATTTGCAAACCCCTTCATGTTTCCTGATAAAAGAGTGCCTGTGTTGCAAATAGCGTTGAATTCAAAGAGTTGGGGTTAAAAGGATGAAGAAGAGAATAACTTAAGTATTCGCACATGCTGTTGCTCGTCATCTGACTTGAATCTTCTGGCTTGTCCACTGATCCAAGATTTCATCATGTGTGCCTAAAGGCTGACACAATCTTTTCTATATATTGCAGCAGGAAACCTATTTTATTACTGTTCCACAACAACAGTTCACAGAGCTTTTGTAAGTAGCTGAGGATGACATTTTTACAGGGTTAACAGTTCCAATAAAATACACCCCCAGCTCTGAAACTCAGTTTAGAGTACACCATAAAATGAGATGTGACAAAAGAAAACACGAGCTATTAAAAAGGTGAAGGGCTCTTAATTAACTTAGCTTCAACTTCACCCTCCCATAGTTCCATTAAATGTCAGCACGTCATGCCCAGGATGTAACGGGGAGTTACCCGGAAGGGCTAGGGACGGCAGGGTTGGACGAGGTATCAGTCAGTGCTCGGCTGGGGGGAGTGGGGTGAGTTATTGGTTGGCTGGTGCTGAGGTGTTGTATTCTCTTCCCTTGTTATTTACTTTATCATTATTATTATTGGTGGTAGCAGCAGTGATTTGTGTTATACCTTAGTTACTGAACTGTTCTTATCTCAACCCGTGGGAGTTGCATTCTTTTCGATTCTCCTCTCTGTCTCTCCAGGAGCAGGGGGAGGGCAAAAGGGGGAGAAGTGAGCAAACGAAGTTTGTGATTGGGTTTAAACCATGACAGTGGAGTATGTTACTGCTGTGTAAGTGGAAGGTAGGCTGCAGTCAGTATATTGCCTACAGATTAGTACAACTTGCTACAGTCAAAGGCTAAATCACAGTTTCACTGTGACCTAGCAGTGACTGGAATAAGCTCCTCTATGAAGAATGCGTCTAGCTACAAGTATGCAGCATGTACAGCTACTGTTTGTACATCACTCTTGTAAGAAGAGCATAGTGACTAATAATGTTCCGCCATGAAAGAGCTTCTGAAACATCTATTTGCGAAAGCAGCAGTGGTCTTGTTTTCAGTACTATTCAGAGGAGGGCACATCAAGGGCCACACGCCATCTCTTCCGTGAAATTATTCTATCTGAACACAGAAACAGTTATGTTTCTTTCCAAGCCTTGTGTTTAGCTGCAGTACACATTAGATCAGCCTCCTTACCCCTCTCCCACAAACCACCAAACATGTTCATTACGATTTTTTCCTGAAGAAAGCAGCAACTCTGATTTCTATCCCAATCATGTCACAGTACAAGTGCCTTAAAGCTAATGTGAAGGGTTGCTTAGCAACTGCACTAAGCCTGATGGGATCATCCTGCTACTGATTTTTGCATTGATATTTTGGTTCTCAAGGATGCTTTGTAATAATGAAAGATAATATTAACCCTGTTTTCTTACCTCAGAATTTAATTGATGCTTTTTCTGGAGTGAGTACAACTGCTTTCCAAAATGTCTGTTTTGTCAGCTCCTTTAGGGTATTCAGGAACAACATATGGCAATGGGTCCATCAGAAACACAGGTTTTAAACAAACAGCATCTGAAGAGCTTACTGATCCTCTTAAATCTACACAGAAGTCTCTGTTTGTGATGGAACTATTGCTGGCTATGACTTATGAGTTCACAGAACAACAGCAATTGCATGGAATCTCTGCTGGTGACTTTTGGAAGGTCTGTGTCAATCATCACCACACATAATAATTGTGTTCTACACTGATTAGTTAAAAAGAAAGCTGTTAGAGAAAGAATTATCACATCCTGCAGTATCCAAAATCAAACAAAAAAGAAGCTGGATGAATTTAACACCAAACAATACACTTATAAGGGAGGACTACATATTAGCAAGCAGTTCGATTTAAGGGGATTGCTCCAAGGACACCTAAACTCAATTATGTCTTTTATCAATACAGCTCCACAGTAACAACAGTCTTACACTCATTGTAAGGCCCAGGAATTTCTGTCTTTAAGAAAGCAGATTATTATTGCTGGGCTAAGAAGTGACAAATTCATGTTCCATCCTGCCTCAGCCCTCATGTAGGATCATCTCAAAGATACTAACACCCTATTCAAAAGCCATTGCTGAGTTGAGTGGCTGACTTTATTCCTCTTTGTTTCTGCTGGACTTAGTAGAAAAGTCATAGTTGTTAAGACAATAAGTATTTTTCTACTGTCACTCTTAAAATGCAAAACATGCACAAACGTTCTAGTGCTGTCAGCTCCCATGGCCAACACAGAATCAATGGGACTCAGGCAGAGACAGGTAAGTTATAGAACTGCACTCTTTAATCAAGAAGGAATTTGAAGCTCCCTATAACTGGCAGCAGGCACTTGAATAGATGCACAGATAGTGCCTAAGCACTAGACATCATATCTGAAAAGAGATATAATAATAAGATTACTCTTGCTGGAGCTTCAGCGCAGTGAGCCAAAGGTGCAGTTCACATTACTTCATGCTACCCTGTCAGATGCAGTTCCTGGCTACCATGCTTCTGATCCTACACTAAGGCTAGGGATAGAAAGTTGCCAACATGCACCTCTACAAGCTGGTGTTAGATTGTATTATTTAGAATAAAGAGTATTCTAACCAAAAAGTCCCAAAGTTCCATTCAGGTTGACTTTGCAGGAGCAGTGGCATGAGTATTGTGTGATGGGAAGTAGAATTAAGCCACCCACTAATTCCACATGGTAATCAATTAGTTCCTGTGGAAAATGGCTAGCCATCCATGACCTTAAATTACGGGCACTGAAGAAGTGATTTCCACAGCTCTCCACACAGATCTTAGGTTCCCTCTCCTCAGATTCTGAGCAGGTTCTCCTTGCTGCCCTTGCACGTGGCCTGTGGGCACGCTGTTATGGACCTCACCCGGAGCTTGAGATCTCTCAGGTTGTAACCTGCAGCCCAAGGAAATCAATTGGCACCATTCCCTCTATTTTGATAGCAGAAGCAGCCCTCCTTAACAAATCAGTTCTAAACAGAACAAGCTGTTTGACAATTACCATCTTCAACAAATATTTCCAGCCATCCTCAAAACACCATGGCAAAAAAAAAGCAAAATTTCAATCAACAGAAAATAGATGATTGTTCTAAAATGACAGCTTTCGTGCTGTTTATCCCAAAGGATCCTCAGAGCTTATGGAGTGTGAAATAAATTTGCCACTGGTTAAAAATGTAAATTCTTTAAATACATAAAACCCTAATGAAAAGGCTTGTAACATTTCCCTTTTCCTGATTCCCACTTTTCTCTTTTTATCTTCTTACAAGACACTGATTATAATTACAGTGGAGACTAAAATGTAGGCTTGATTTTGTGTTTAACAATTATTTGGAAAGTAAAATGGGCTCTTCATGCATGCATGTGACTGGGCATGTGCATGCGCTTCTACACATAAATGCATATATGAATTGTTCCATGGCTTTAAAAGAATTCTAAATGCACTGAGTGCATTTCATATTTAAATGCACGTAATTTGTAGCAACCACACAGAAGAATGAGTCTGCCTATGGAGATGAGCGAGAAAAGCTGCCTTGAGATTCCATCACCTCCTTAATTCTTTCAAGATGCATAGTAATGCAAAACGAAGGGCCTGACTCTGCCTTCCTGGAGAGGCAATGAGGGCTCCAGGATCAGTGCCACCACCTGTCACTTTCTGCTCATGGTTAGTAGGAGCTTGTGATCATCCCCTGCAGGGTTGGCTGTTGTCAAGTCAGAGCACGCTACAGCTCATGCTTACTCTGCACTGCCCTGCAGGCACAGGATGCAAGCTCAGGGCTGAAAGAACACACTGTAGCCCAAGACTCAGGCTTTCAGCAGGAGCAAGTGTTTGCTAGTTTAGTGGGCTGATTTCAGGTGCTTATTCTCTTTTAAGTAGGATTTCCCATTTATCGTATTGTGAAGAACTAAAAAGTGAAATTAATAGTTTGCCTGAGTCAGAGCTAGGTGAAAAGGAAGCAGTTTGGACCCTCATCTGTCAGTCCTCTACATACAAATGCAAACAAGACCAACTCCCTACTTCAAATCGCAGAGTGTCTGCTTCTGCACAGGTGTGGCTTTGGTGGGTGCTGGATTAGGTTTAGAAGTGCTTGGTAATCCTTGCTTTACAATGATTCGCTCCTTAGGAATGTTACCAGCACAGATCCTGTGAACAGGCTCCCCAAGTCCTTTAACAGCCACTGCACACATGCAAATCAAGTGTGCAGCAGAAAGCAGCGAGCCCAACAAGACTCTCGCAGGCGGAGTAGTGGGTGCAAAGTGCTGGACTTAGGACATACACACCACCGAGTCATACATACACAAGCACAGCAGAACCAGAACACAGGGTCATACACTGCATTTAAGCAGAAGCCTGGCACAGTCAGGACACATCAGCCTTGCTCACATATTGGACAACAAAGGTGGGATCCTGCCTGCTTTGGTAATCCCAGTGTTATACCATCGACTTTACAAGGGGCCCTAAAATTATGTCTGTTTCTACCCCAGCACATTATGATGATCTTTAGACTACTAGAACTCTGCTGCACAGACTCTTGGATCAGAGAGCTGATGATCCAGGCCCTAGTCCCATCACTCCTGCTCACCTGCTGTGTGTACAGCTGTGTGAATAGTAGCTTGCATCTCATTCTTCCTTGAGAAAATGAAAACATCCTTCTCTCATGCCAAGCTTTCCTTCTCACACTTACTTAGGTCGCATTCTCTTGTAGTGTATCTCTAAAGGCTTCTGGGTGTCAGATTGTTTGAGATTAAGTACTCCAAGCAAGGTAGGGACTGTATCCAGACTACTGGAATAGCTTCTGGAGAAGAACTCTCCTATGGTCTGTACCTGGGTCTCCTTTTGAATGGCAGCACCAAGTTCATAGCAGATGGAATGCCAGGAGGAAACTAGCAAGCATTTAACACTGGCAATCAGTTCTAGGGACCAGGGCTTGCCGCTACTCTGGAAGCTCAGCTCAGAGTGGTAATTTGTTTTAGGTAAAGAAGGAAGATTAGAAGGAAAAATTTCCTTCTGGATCCTTTTCTAGTGGCAAAATGTAGCAGCAATGACTAGTTAGCTTTATAGTGCAGAAGCTGTAGTTGCACTGAACTCTCAGAGTCAATACATAGGCTATGTTCTTGTTCCTGCCCCATTTTGTAATTATTCACAATTCATGCTGGAAAAAGCCAATGATGAGAGAAAGTTATTATCCTTTTCATTTTATAATTAATGCTCTCTATCCTCATCAGCAGGTGTCTATTGTTTCCTCTACTTTGCATTGCCCTGAAGAGAAAGATGCCAAATTGGATAAACAACTGTTCTGCTCCAGTATGGATAATCCTACAGTGATGCAGATGTGTGAAGCTTGTGTGAATGCACAACCAGTAGCTGAATGACATCAGAAATTTGCAATACATTTTGAATGACTATCTGTGCAGAAGGTATTACTGTAAAGGGTACAGGGTACTCTTCTTTGGAGCAAGGCAGGTGCACAAAGACCCAGGTCCAGTGATCCCTTTATTATGGAGGAGCCCAAGTTTTGCTTTGGAGTTAGCAACCTAGAATCATAGAATCACAGAACGATTTGGGTTGGAAAGGACCTTAAGATCATCCAGTTCCAACCCTCTGCCATGGGCAGGGATGCCCCATGCTAGACTTGTCTGGCCTCTATTTTTATAAAAAACAATGTTCTTGTTAGGCTGATGTCACTGGTGATGTCTTGCACACATTTTCTGTCTCTTTCTAAAAGATGACTCGTTTCTGCAGTCCAATGGACAAGCACCAGCATTACCAACATTAGAAAAGAATTGTACCATCGTCTTAGTTTAGAGATGACAGACACAGGAGTACGGAAGGAACTTGAACGTTCAAATGGGAGTTTAATTCAAATTTGAACTGTGTTTTACATAAACTTTAGACAACCGTCTCCTTTTATAATTTCTTCATGTGTGAGGTTTGACTTACTTGGTTGTCTAAACTTGCTTTGTGCATGTGATTCACACTGACTCTGAGACTATAAATCTTGCAAACAAACTAAAGCCTCAGTCAGACCCTGCCCAAGGAGCCTGCTATGGAAAAAACAAAGTGCTTGACAATGCAAAACCAAACTTGCATTTCAGTACTAGATAGGACTGCATTAATGACAAAGGAATCTGAAAAAGTGTAAAACAATTTGAACCAAACCAGACAATTTGTTGCCCAGTCCATGTTTGTGTGTATTGGAACTAGATATGGTAAGGAGCTTCTACCCCTAAAATGATTTATTTAAGTAAAGAATAAGAAGGAAATGTTATTCAGTGGAACAAAGATCCACATTCTTCTACGAATACTATTGTGTGGAATGAAAATGGGGGTAAATGAACATCAAAAGACCTGTTTCAGAGATGATAACAATTCTACGGATGTTATTTCCAAAGAGTTCATTTCAGGGTTGGCTTCTTTGCTGCCACAAAAGGATTCAAGAGTTTCTCATGGCTAGAAGTTTTTAATACCTTTCCTCTATATCCAGTCCTTATGTCAAAACATTCAGTACAGCTTTTAACTTTGTGAGGAAATAGATTACATTCTCTAAAAATAGCATCTTTGATAAGTTGGCTCTTCTCTCCTTGGCTACTTATTATCAGGAACCTGATAGGAATGCAGCATCTTAAGCCCTTTTTTCCTGTGTCGTATCTGTGTGAACTTTACCAAGTACAAAGACTTCTGGGGGCATGATGAGAAAATGAGTATCAAAGCCTTATAAGATGCCTTTCCTTAGGAACCCAAGATGAAGATAAATAAGTTCTCAGACATTTTTTAGATAAACCTCTGGTTGGAGAGCTCAGGAGGATACAACTTTGCAGGCTTGCCTCTGGACTCAGCAGGGAGCAGTTGATGCAGAGTTTCTCAGGCTCTTTCTCCTCTTCCCACATCTCATTGTTTCCATGCCAAAATAAAAGAAGTAAATCTATTTTTATAGTAGGTCGTTCTAGCTAAATACATCCATCATCTTCTGGAGATATGTGAGTTAACATTCTCTTTTCATTCTAAACCAGGCTATATTTTGCAAATACAATTAGCAGTTCAGGCATAGACCAGCAAACCTGCTTGGAAGACTCTGCATGATAGATTTGTCCAAGTTATTTCTGTTGAAAGCACCTATAAATAGCTCATATAACACCTCAAGTGTTTTATGGAATTACTGGGAGTTTTGCTTGATTAGAAGAAATAAGAAGTAAAAGCTCTGAGAAGGGAGCTCAGGACTTTACATAGTAATAAAGAACAGTAATCGAAGGGCTGTGGGTCTATTTGTGTGCTTAAGCTGCAGCACATAGTCAAGAATTTTGCTCAGCTGGAGATATTTTGCTTGAAAAATAATTGTTCCTTGTTTTCCCAATACAATAACCACAAAAGGCTTCAGCTCAAACAATGCGTGTTTGATCAGAACTTTGTTACTATTAATTCATTTATTCACCGGTGTTCTCATACAAGTCTTATTTATTCAGTGTGGGCTCCCTTTCTTTCCTTTGCATACCCAAGATCTGGAAGCAACTTCTCATATATAGATGTCTAGAGAAAAAAGAAAAGGGAATTGTATGCTAGAAAATAGACTACAGCATCCTTGGAGCAAATGGCAGCTTACAGATTGCATATGCTTCTGTGCCTAATTGTCTGAATGTGCATACCAGGGTTTTGAGGAGCACTGCAGGGACAGCTCCTGTTGTTAGCTATTAAACAAAAAATGCAGCTAAACACCAGTCAGTACAGGGTTTTGAAGGGCAAGGAGATAACAATAGGAAGTATCACTCTTGCTATAGTTAAACATGATCTTTAGTAGCTAATGCAAGTGAGAATGAATTACAGCTTTATTGGAAATTGCTTCCATGTTCACATCATGAGCTAGGGAATGCTCCATGTCTCTTCTGGAGCATGGAAATAGAGCAGTCATCTTGCTCAAGTTAGTAATGTCCACCCTTCACAATGCTTTCTTGTGGATTCATTTAAAAAACTGTTTTCCCATCTCTTCACTCAGGTAGCTAACAGCATGCTGTCTTTGGAGCAGTTTGATTGCATCCTTGCCTGACTGCAGCCAATAGACAATACTCCTTTACACTGATTCCAGTGGAATTTACATTAGGCCTAAAGAATCACAGAGCATTCACCAGTGGAATTTACAGGTGAGGCAAGAAGGATATGTTCATAGCATCTTATGCATACCTTATTCCTAAATGTGGATCCATTTACTACAGTAGTAGACAGATTAGCTCTTCTGCCGGTCTACCACATCAAAGCTGTTTCTCTCACATGTCAAACGTGATGAGATGCTGGATGAAGTGTTTCACTAAACTGACTCTAGGAATAGCTGTCTCTACACTGCAAAGAGTATGTGTACTGTTCCCTGTACATGGTATTTATAATGAGCATTTATTTTCAAGGGGTTTGTAATAGGACAGCAGACCTGCAAAGCTCAGTGTTGGTTTTCTTCCAGAGCTGTAGGTGGCTGATTGTTCATTTGGTGGACATATGCTTAGGGGTGGACTCATTGCATGTCTTTGAAAATCTCTTAGAATTTTTTTTTACCCAGCACAGAGTTAAAGCTCCTTTCATTCCTCCTTTTCAGCTGTGTCTGATTCACGCATCTGAGTGGTGCTGCAGGATGAAATTTCAATCTGAGATAAAAGGATTAGATGAATCTTGCTTCTTTTTATTATTTTTTTTTTCCACAATACCCCACGGTCTTTAATTCTCTTTTGCTGCAAAGTCACTGCAACAGAAGCAGCTTTTATCACCATGGGTAGCGAGCTGCTGTTCTACTTGGGATCTAAATTATACTGGGTTTTGTTAAGATGGCTACCTGCTGGAATAGCTTCAGAGGTTACAGCTTTGCATTCATATACCACAAACCCAGCAAGTTCTCAGTTAAGTTTTCTGCTGAAACCCATAGACTTTCATTACCTTTTGTAATTGGGACTCTCAGGAAGAGATAACCTAATGCCCCCTAATATCACTGAATGATACCTATGGCCTTCAATGGATTTGAAGCCATTCGGTGAATTTGACTAGCAATTGCAGAGGTGCCCCACAAAGATGGAGAGATGCCAGCTCAATCACACTGATGAAGGAAACTCTTATCATACACTATGGATAAAGGCATGAGAAATGAGAAGTTTTTCATACAGCTAAAGACATTACAAATGATAGTTAATCTAATCCTATGGGGAGCAGAATGCACAAGCACCGACCTCCCCTGCAGAAGAACTGCTTCCCTCCCATGGAGGTAAACATCATGTTTTCCTGGTGCAGTTGCTTAGTTTCAACATAAACTACGCACTATATACAATAACTTAAACACATTGATTTATATATATATATATATATATATATATATATACACACAACTTTTCATTTTCAGAGCAGTAGGCTTTGGCTTTCCTCGCTATGAAAGCCTTGCAAAAGGCTGTCCAAGGACACCATACACAGTCAGCAGTTTCCTTCAGCCAGACAATCAAGCTGCTTCCAGTCACTAAAGAGCTGAACATCTGTTACTTGGCAACTGGGGAGGCAATTTGGGAGTATATACCACCCTTGCCACACTCTTCTTGCAAACCTGTCACAGCCCCAGCTACTTCACACAAGTAATCCTTTCCATAAATATGGAAGGCTAATGTAACAAGATTATACATTCCCAGAAATAAATACTTTAGTTCAACACTTCTCTAAACTATAGCTAAGGAATATTTAGTACATCATTTCCTACACAACCACTGGATACTTAATGCAACAACTGATCAGTCAAAAACTTTCTAGGTGAGAGACGCAGCTTGGGTAAAACATTTTAGTACACATGAATTCAGCAACATTGATCAACAATAAGCTGCTTGCTTTTACGGTTCACATAGACCACATATCTGCATGAGGCTTTTGCTCTGAGAAACTGCCAATAATCAAAAAAGCCTGAAGCTATTCATATACACACACTACATAGAATCTCCGTGTTAGATACTGATGAATTTAATTTAAGGATTGTCTCTGCTTTACCGTTTCTAGATACAACAGGTTGTTATGATCTTATGCTAATTTCTGTATTTAATTTACTTTTGTTGCTTTGTTGTCAGTTTCCTTCGTCCTTAGTCTTATGTATTTTGAATGGCACCTTTCTTAGTCCTCAGCTCGTTATTTCTAGTGATTAGTTAGCATTGCAGTTGAAGACCCTACAAACAAAAATCACAACTGGTTTGGCTCTCTTGCAAAAAATTGCTTTGCACTGTGCAATTTTGATGCCTTTTCATGTGAAGAGGCACTGGAGATGTTCAGTCATTCAGGTGGACTGGTTTTGATAGTCTTAACAGCTACAACTTGTTTTATACTTTCTTTTATTCTAGTTTTTGTGACAGTTATTGTTCTGAAAGCAAAACATATTTTGCTGACATTTTTAGATGGCATTTTTGAAGCTTTCCTACGACTTGCCCAAGTAGGACAGTTATACACACTGAGGAGAGGTTTAAACCTCTTGAACATGTTCCCAGATGAAGCTTTTTAAAATAGCAACCTTTTTAAAATACATTGCTTTGTCTTCAATGCCATCAGTCAAAAACATCAACATGCTTCCTTGGAGTTCCATGATTCCTCATACTAACAGCTGCTTCCTGTGTGACTAACAGTTTGGCACATTCAGACATTCAGATGTTGACTTGATAGGCAGGACAACTCACAGCCTTTCTTTTCCAAGTAGGACAGCTAGGTTTACATACTCTCTTCATCATCTACTTGGGTAGAAAGATAATTATGTTCCCTTTCTATAGAAGAAAAAAGTATAACCAAATAAGCAATGACAATAAAGAGCAAGACAAAACCCAAAGTATCTGCTCAACTGTCAGGAATTTGAACAATATATTTAACAACACATTTTAACTCTATGGAAGGCTAACACAAGCAGACAAGTTTACTTTGAAAATATGTATGTGCAGCTTTGAGGTATCAGTGCACCAAATTGCTGAACAATTGCTGCGTAGGTAATCAGCTTGGGAAAGAGAAGAACCAGGAAACACGGAGCCAACCCTAGTGACTTAGGTGGTTTTAGTATTCTTCTGACTTTACTGCTATGAAACTATTCTGACTACAGGGTCAGACAGGTAAGCTACTAAATCTAGTGCTATTTTGGCTTGAAATGAGTAAGAATGCAAAACTATTTCCCATTTAAGTAACATGTGTAACGGACCACATTTGCCACTGGCGCCTGCAGGCTGCTGCTACACACCTCCCCTCAGTTTTCCAGCATTCATGCTCACTGTGTCTGGAATTTACATCTGCCTTCAACTGTATTCCCCAGCTGCAACTGAGAAGTATGGTCTTAGGTTGCATTTCTTCCAAGCAGACTTTGGGCCCAGGTGCTTAAAGCATTTCTGAGACTCCCTGTCACAGACAAAGCAGTACATTTGCAATCCTACTTTCACATGTGAATCTGAAATTTGTACTTTGTGTTTAGTGTGAGGGGGGAAAAGAGGTGTCTGTGGTCTGCACTAAATTGGGTGTAGAAATTAACCTGCCCATTGCGGTGCAGTGCTGGTACGCTCTACATTTGCAGTCTAGGCTCAGTTATCTAACACTACATTCAGGATAACTATTACATCTCCTTCCAACTCTCTCCAGCCAAGACTGTTGCTGTTAAGGGAGAGTGGTTTACTAAACAACATTCACATTGTTAAAAATTCATAGACTATCCAACACAAACTCCCAAATGCTTCTGTGATACAGGCAGCTCTTGTTACTGTGGTAGCTCAGGATTTAACTTCAGGTTGCAGTGGAGATGCTCTGCAGAAAGAAGTGCAAGTATCAACAGAGGCAGTAAGTATTCCTCTGACAAATGTTAGCTTGTTTCCTTCAGTCTTCAGAAATTCATCCCTTCCATTTTGGAAATGGAATCTTTCTAACTAAAAACCAGTGGTAACAACTGGTAAAATGAAAGCAAATCAGGATTACAAAAGTGTTTTCTCAGTTTCCTGCTGTCACCTTGAATCTTATTGCATAATTCCTTAAAGCCTTGTCTAGCATGTAAATGAATCTGGGGGACGATGGTTCACCATCAGTAATGCTTTGAGTCTTCTAAACACTTTATTAACAGTTAATGATTTCTAATTATGGTTTCTGTAGCAATTAAATTATTGGCTTCTTTTCAAGTATTAAGTTAGGATTTTTTTGCTTCTGTTCTCTATGCTGACACGCATTTGGCATATTGTTAGGTAGCCTGAGTAGTGTAGTGGTGGCATTTCTACATACAGAATGACTCCTGTAACCCAGCTGGGATGTCCTGTTGCAATGAAAGTATTAATTTCTGGAAAATGATCAGTGTTGGCTTCATGAAAGACCTGCCACAAAGCAGGTCATTTAATGTGAAGTCAATTGCAATTTAAAATCTCAATGATTTTTAAAAAAATCAATACTTCAAATAACAAAGAAATCTTGTTTGAGGATGTGGAAGAGCTATAAATGCTCCTTCCTATAATTAGTGTTGTGAGATGCAGCCACAACCACATTACTTTACACTTTCAGATTATAAAAGAGTAATCAGCTGTTAGAATACCTTAGCAATACACACATTATCACTGGGGCCTTTACATCAGGCTCCTCATCTTCCTGAAGCATGCACTGCAAGTTATTAGACTTACTGCAGCATTTGCTGTATGAAATACCAGCGGGAATTACAAGATGTCTGAAAGCTGATGGCACTGTGGTCGATACGCTGGACAGAGACCAAGTGAACAAAGGCTCTTGGGGTCATCAGACAAGTGAGCTGTCATTGATCAAGTACCCTTCTACCTAAGCAGAACTTGCATCATGCATGTCATCTTACAAAGGAGACTGGCTAACCCTCTTCTGATATCACTTCATTTTCAACAGCTCAGTGTGCCAAGGCATGAAGAGATGTCTTTATGTTGAGCTTAAAGGCCTGATTCTCAGGCAGCATGATCAGCCTACAGGAACTTTGGTTAAAGCCTCCAGTTAAAGTTACAGGTTGGTATGGCCTTCAGACAGCAAGCAGAAGTAAACTAAGGATCTAAATTGTACCAGGATGAACAATCAAATTTCTTTGGTAGGTTTCCACTAAAGAAGTTTTAGAGAAGGAGAAAAGGTTGCTACAGTCTGTTCCTTTATATCAAGAGAAGCAGCTCTAGTTTGAAGTGTTACAATACAATATGCTTTACAAAAAAGCCAATATTTGTGCTCTGGAAGAGCACAGTGTGCTATCTCTGATTGCCAGCCTCTTGCTGATAAGAGCTACATGAAATGTTTATCTAAACCCACAAATAGCTAGAAACTTGTAATAAAGTAAAAGAATCGGGCTAAATTCTCTCTGAACTGAGAGACCTGGACTTGCACAGGTTTCAGATTAGACTTCATGCTCCATAAACTCATAGTTACTGTGGTGCTTCCTATGTATTGCATCAGTGATAGAACAATTAGATATGAGCAAGCCATTTCAACCAAACAAGAAACCAGCCGAAACCTTGCACCTACATTTAAGCTTCTGATATTCAGAAAGATTTTAGAAGGACAGTGTATTTTTCTATAGGTGTACAAGGCAAGGACCTAGAAATAGGTCATTTCTGTTTCTAATGCCTAACATTTTCTGCTTTTCACTGGAAATGAGATATCTAAACAGAGCAGTGCTGTCCTAAGTCAGATGTGAACCAACTCAGAAAAGGTCCATTGAGTTCTTGAAGTGGTCATCACTTGTGGGTTCACTGACCCTAGGATACTCCAGAGCACACTCAGAAATCACTCTGGATACAGAGCAGATCTCACCCAAATGGGAGTGAGAAGCCATCAGTATCAAAGCCTAAGGCAGCAAATGCTAAGTTGGGGTTTTTTTTGAAGAACAATAAAAGAGACAAAGCAAGCAGGAGCATGAGATGTTTTATCCTGGCACCATTTAACAGAAACCAAGTATGGATAGAAAATGACCACCTTTCCACCCAGCACATATGCTTACACATATGGCCACCTTTCCATGTACACTCACATACCTATACATATCCATCCACATAAATACCATGAGGTACAGTAAAAGAACCTTTTCAAAGCCCTAGGGAGGAATTTTCCAAAGTGAGGCAAAGTATGACTGAGGCCAGCATTATCTAGTGAATCAAACAGGACGCCTCAGTGGTGTTGAGACAGTCAAGGATCCACTGCAAAAAAAGATATGGACCATGTCACTACTGACTCACAAAAACTTGCATTTCCACCACCAAACCCCCAGCAGTAGAGCGCTTGGATGGGACTATCATAGAGCCCTGAGCAAAGCGTCACTGGTACTTGAGTACTCTGAGGAGTTTGCCAGCAGCCTTGCATTCTTCCCAGGTTAACTGGTTGCCTCTCTCCCCACTGGGGCCAGGAGGTGATACCACATCAAAGTCACAAAGCACATTTCTGCTCAAGTCACAGGACTGCAACATGAGCATCGTGCTCTGTTCTCAGCATCCCTTTCTTACCACATTCACTTGCAAACCTAAATTTTAGACTGAGTCCAACACATCCAGGCCTCCTAAATGTGTGTAAGTAATGGGGGTTTTGTAGACAATACCACATCAGTCCAGTTAGCTTCTTTAAGGGGCATCTCATGCCCTTGAGCTGACAGCATCTTAGCAGTGATAAATCATATTAAATCTCAGTGGGAATACTTTCAGAACTGGATCACAGCCATCACACATGCAATGGGGAGAGAAGGGGTTGTATCTTGCACCTTGTATTGATGAGGTTTTGGGAACCTGGAAATGTCTGAGTACTCTATAATTCATTTAAATGGGCAGAAAAATAAAGAGGCACTTGGGGGAAATGAAGGCCCCTTCCTGACACATATTAGAAGGGCTGAGCTTTTTATGTATCACCAGGGAAACATTCATTGATTTCACAGAGATGAGCTGGGTAATAGAATTCTGAGCTTTTCAGTTGCAGCCACTAAGTCAACTGCAGGTCATTAATGTCAAAAAGAATCTTTCTGTTGCACTTGGACAGAGTACGTGAAGCTTCCTTCACTACTGCAGGTCTCATTTTGTATCACCTCTTCAAAAAGAGCCAAACTACAATCTTCAGGATGGTCCCTCTAAGATTTGTACTGGTATCACAATTTATGAGGACCCCACCTAAAGCTATACCAGGAAATAGTTTGCTACAGGCCAAAGCCATCTATAGCAGCGCTCAAGTTAAAGGAGAAAGAGTTGTGCGACTCAGCTAATGATGTAAGTAACATCTTACACTGCCTTGACATCCTGTTCTGCCACATGAGAGCCATCCAGCTTGCTATAGCAAGTACATGTTTTAGTGTTACTTGCTGGATTTTCTAGCTGTCTGTGTATTTGGTATTAGACATACTTTAGGAGAAATTAGTAAGTCTACCTAAATTTTAAGAAGTTCTTTCCTGTTCGGGTGGTGAGGCACTGGAATGGGTTGCCCAGGGAAGGTTTGAATGCTCCATCCCTGGCAGTGTTCAAGGCCAGGTTGGATGAAGCCTTGTGTGGGATGGTTTAGTGTGAGGTGTCCCTGCCCATGGCAGGGGGTTGGAACTGGATGATTTTAAGGTCCTTTCCAACCCAAACTATTCTATGATTCTATGATTCTAAGTGGCTGGAGCCTCCATGCAAGCATTTCAGGACTTATTTTATATCAAGAGTAGAAGGACAGGGACAGATAACTACTTTGCCCCTACAGTGGAAGAGGTAGGGAGAACTAGTCTAATCTGACTGCGAGTGAGCATAGTCAGTGATTTATGCAGGTTATCCAGAATGTAAAGGGTGGCAAAATCTTAGGAAGTGCGTTCAGCAGAGATCAGAACGTCTCTGTGCCTTGAGGAGGGACCAGCTGTACCTGCATAATCTAAGAAGATATCATCCAAGTTATTCTTAGTTTTGCAGCCATGGTCATTGTCTGCAGGTGATCTGCAGTGCTTTTCACCCTCCCTGGCATCTTGAGAGAATGCTCATGTTCAGAGCGTCCAACCTCACCTTATAGCTTCTCCCGACTTGTGACTCAAGTTGTCCATGCAGCTGCTTAACCCAATTACTTATTGTTCTGTCTTCAGATGAGTCCTTTCTCTACTGAGACACTTTATACATGAAGCTCATAACAGCAGTAATCTCTGTCCCTGAGGCGAGTTATCCTTTGGCAGATTACAGACCTGTAATTTCTTGTCATTCTTCTCGAATGGAAAGCTGAGGAGAGGGTTAAATTGTATTGACTTTTAAGTGGACTTGAATACACGGATTCCATGCTCTCCACCGGAATTCTCAAACATGAACAGACATGGCACAAAACCAATCAGCCTTGCCATTTGCCTTGCTTCTAAGCCTGAAACAACCCATGCTACAAGGTAAGGTTCTAGAGAAGAAATCCTAGAAAATTCAAGCTGATTAGATTCAATGTTGATTTGTCATCCCTAATGGTTTATTGAATAAAAATAACCACAGCTGTCTTTTCTGCCCTGTGTAACATCTGAGATGTCAATGGCTTCCTGATGGGACAGCAAATAGGGCAACTTCTTTATTATTTCACCCTCTTCTTGCAGAGAAATCCATTTTAACAGGCTGTACACTCTTTTACAATGAACATGTAAATATTTGCACTGCCAAAGCACTTTGAGCTTTGTTAGAGTGACATCCAGTGGCATATAAAGTGCTCTTGCTTGCTGCAGCACACAGGTAAATCTCTGTCAATGTACTACAGCTTTAGGAACATCTCTGCTCATGATCACCTCAGTAACAGGCAGCAGAAGGAAAAGCAGCAGCTGAAGTCTCCAGCCTGGGGTGCCTGCAGCAGGCTGTGTAAATGGATTTCTAACAGCTCTGTGCGAGTGACCTGCTGGTACTGAGAAAAGCAGAACACTCCCCTTGGTTATGGGGTTTGTGCATGGCTCAAACGCCCAGATCTGGGTCCCACCTCTGAGAATCCCAGTGGGTTGGGTTCAAAGGCCCCTTTAAGACAAAGCTCCCACAAGGTTCCCAGCTGTCTGCATGTCTGAAACAAGTGCTGGGAACTCAGAATTAACACCTGAGAAAACATTGTCTCTTTTGGCACAGCTCTTTTAATCCAGCTGCTCTGACATAAAAGACATCAGAACCTCAAAGATAGATCCCTGGACACATCTTTTCCCAAGTCATGCCCAAAGGGACCCAACAGGGAAGTCAAGGGTAGACTTGAAGGATAGTTCCACATCACAGGAAAACCTGATGGGGATCGCAGTCCAAGCCAGTATTTACTGGAGGAAGACAAATCCAAGGTAGGAAGCACATGTCAGAAAGGAAGCATCATCCGAACTTGGACATGTTTTGCCAGTCCAATTACAGCCTGTACCACTGCCCACTTCTTCTGTGTGCTCATGTTTAAGATTTATTCATTGCTTTACTTAGCATATCTGAACAGATATGCCCCATCTCTCTGCCAGTTTCAACACCTGATCATGTTTAAGCATCCTCTGTACAGCAGGATGGCAGAGCCATGCTCTGTCCAGCAGATATTCCATATCTGAAACACACGCTGCATTGACATGGAGAATACACTCCCACCCAAGTCCAGACCCCTGGTGTAAACTGGTGGCCCAAAGAGCAACAAGAGGACAGCAAAGGAGTATCTGGCTCAGTATGTGAGACTGGCAGAGGTGACCTCATGTTCATCTATTGCCAACTCTTCTGATCTTGGTAACTGACTTCTCCCATTGGGAAGGTATCAAATCACAGAGGAAACTACATCCTTCCTAGGCTCAGGGGGACATTTTCCTCCTAGCTTGGTCTCCAAACGCTCTGAAAGCATTTTTGCCAGGCAGCTGGAGAAACCAAGACGAGTCCTGTACCTCAGGGGCCAGGGCCAAGGTCACGCTAGAAAATGAGATGAAACAAATCCAATTGCACCTTGGCAGCAGCTGGAGACTCAGTCTACCATAGCAGAGGGCTGACACATGGCTGAACTGTGTGGTGCTACTGAGGAGCTGATTCCTAATGCAACTAATTCTGTGGGGAGGAGAGGAGAAGTGTGCACGAGGTGAGCCCTGGGCCAAGCGAGTGCGTGTCAGCCCGGAGGGAACTGGTGCATTTTGAACATCAGCTTTTCCAAGAAAGAAGCCTCTGGAGTGGAAATAGTTTGTGCCAGAAGTGGCAAGGCAAAACCCTGAGAAACAACAGATTAACAGGCCAATGCATTTCTCTCCTTCCTCCTTCACCACACTGTTACGGGCACAATGGGATCGGGGGACGTAGAAAAGCTATTGGGTGGCTGATAGAACTATGATAGGGTCATTTAGGTTGGAAAAGACTTTTAAGATCATCAAGTCCTGTCACTTGTTATTTGGGAGCAGAGCCCAGCCCCCTCCTGCCTCCATCCTCCTGTCGGGCAGTTGTAGGGAGCGATAAGGTCACCCCTGAGCTTTCTCTTCTCCAGACTGAACCCCCCAGGTCCCTCAGCCGTTCCCCATCACCGCTGTGCTCCAGGCTCTGCACCAGCTCCATTGCCCTTCTCTGGCCCTGCTCCAGCACATCAATGTCTCTCTTGCAGTGAGGGGGCCAGAACTGAACCCAGGATTCAAGACGCTTGGAAGCATCCCAGAACCTTTGGGGCAAACCCGGGGGCCCCGGCTCAGTTTTTGATCAGGTGTTTCAAAGAGCTCATAAGTTACCGTTGAAGGCCCTCCATGGAGCACCAGTTGCACAGCTGCTTAAATGAGAAACCTCCACAAGATTCTGTGGTCTCAGTTGGAGCTGGTCCTTGCTTGAATTTAGGCCATGCCCTGCCCAACATCAGCTGCCTTTTTTCCTCTCAGACAGCTGCTTTCCAGGTCTGTTCTCAAAGAGTAGGTAGAGATACTGAAGGCTTTGCTTTACATGCCTACACATGCACACACAATTCAATGCATATCGGCACCTTGCTGCCTGTCACTTATCGAGCACATCTCATCACCTCCCATCTGTACACAACACTGTGCTTACAGCTACTAATTACACCTTCTTCTAATTTAATAGGAGGTTTGCTTCAACCTCCCATTCCTGGAGTTCTCCAATTCCCAGGCACTCCGTGAAGCATCCATGAATCAGCCGCGGCTGAGCATTAGCTGACAGTGGGGACATTTCAGTGGTGTAGGCGGTATGTGCCGAGATCTTCAGAACTATTTGGCAGGATTCGAACAGAGAACAAATAACGTGAGGGCTAAACCAGTCAGATTCGGAACGAAGCTGTCTTTTCTGGGCAAAATGGCTGTTGGGGGCTGAGGGTGGTACTCTGTGGGTTGCCGTTATTATGCCACACAGTATTTCCCATCATTTAAAACATCTCAACCATGGAAATCTCACTGACAACTCTAACACCACAATGGCAGCTTCAGCAGGAACCTCCGGGGATATTTCATAACAACTCACAGCTTCTCTGTAAAGACTATAAATACGTTCTTCACATGAGAAGTTGGGTCTAAAACCTCTCGACTCCATGTTCCCCGGCTTAGATGCTGAGCCGTGGGGACGAACTGATTTTACTGGCATGTGCTGCCATCTAATGATGCAGGAACCGGGTCTCTTGACAAAGAGAATCCGAACTGCGCCAAAGAAGGTGGTACTGCAGAAAGGACTCGCGAACACAATCACCTCCAGAAGTGCGTGTCAAATACACGTGAAGAGCTCGGAAAAGGTGGTGAAAGACTTGGCCACTGCTCGCCTGCTGCAGACAGCAGCAGCGCAGGGGCTTTGCTACAGAAAGCCACGGGTTCACCGGTTCATCGGCTTTAGGCCGATTCTGCCAAAAGATGTCCCCACTGCCCCACAGAAACGCTGTTAGAAGGCGTGTTCCAAGAGCACCAGCAGCCAAGGAGGATGCAGTTACCTACACGGAGCCCCACACACCCCGAGAAAGGAAACCTTCCCCAGGGAAGGCCTCCACGCCACTGCGCAGCCCAGCAGGGACTGCAAGGAGCGCCAGCTGCTTGCTCTGGTTTCAGAAAGGGAAGGTTCAGCTGGGGGAAACTCGATTTTTAAGTCAGATTTCAGTATTTTATCCCTTAATTCAAGCTTAACGGGGAGCAATAGCATTTCTGTTTAAGGTAACGGCACGTCAACGAAGAAAAGCAGCTGCTGCAAGAAGTCAGCATTCCAGTGAGCAAAGAGCACTGTATTCACTGGGCTCTAGCACTCCTCAGACACTTCCATTAGTCCATGGAGTTACCACAGTAGCTGCTACTCAGTAACTCATCCAGAGGTGCAGTATAAAACTTGCTGCCCCTAATGCTGCATCCTCACTCCATCCCATCTGCCTGTTGTTTCAACACACAGCTAACAGCACAGCTTCTGGCACAGAACTGACTTTTACAGCTTTGATATTTTCATACAAAACCCCAAAACTCTGTAAAAATACAGGTAAATTAAACTCCTTCAGCTGAATAGATGAAGCATGCATTGGCTTACAACAGGACCACACCAGAACCCATGCTACAGTTCACAATGAGAACATTTGCTGAAAAAATGCTTTCATTCCAAATGATTTTAAACTATCTGACTTGAATGATCTAAATAGTGAGGACTTTTAACTACCAACAGCGCTGCCATGCATGGAGCAGCCTCACAACCTAAGCTGGCCCTGGGTTACTTTAAGTCCTCCAACAACTTTGCCAACTCAGATCATAACACACAAAGGCCTCCAGCACAATCCAGCAATACACGAAACCCACAAATTCCAGAAGTTACAGTGCTAGAAACCTAGTTCAGACAGAACTCCATCATCCACCCCACTCTTCACGCTCCCTACCTGCTGTGTGCTTGAGGCAGGTAGCAGAGGCCACTACATTCAGGGGATAACTCCATGAGAAAGCCAACACCATCCAGGAACATTCCCACAAGGCTTCCTTCCAGCTTCTCCCTACCTTCCCTTATATCCCATCCCATCACAGCACTTTCCTTCCCCACCCATGGTCACCATGTGCTGTCACTTACATTTAATGAATCCAACCAACCAATAGCCTCCGTCACCACTGCTCTCTCACTCTGCAGGAGCAGGGCCTGTGTAGTGACTTGTGCTGAGGAGGAAGTGCAGGCGGGGAGGGAGAAGTGGTACCTACACAAGCAGTAGGCCCAAAAGCTTGGGGGAAGTCTGTGCTACAATAACCCAACAAGATGGCTGTGAAGGCTGAGCCAAAAGCTTGACAAAAAAGCAGAGACCTTTAAACATAACCCGGGCTAGTTTTCTGGAAAGAATACCTAAAAATAAGCTACGTAACTGTCACTTACAATATATTGTGTTTTCATCCCTGCAGACAACACAGAGTAGGTGTCCTTTGCTTCTCTTAGTTGCCTGTGCTTCTATTTCTGCTTACGACTAGCTTGTCTGGGGAGCCTGTGCCAGCTCCTCACCACCTTCACAGGGAGGAACTAAGAGCCTAAGAGCTCATCTCAATCTCCCCTCTGTCAGTTTAAAACCATTCCCCCTTGTCCTCTCCATACCTGTTCTTGTCCCAAGCCCCTCTCCAGGTTCCCTGCAGCCCCTTTAGGCCCTGGAGCTGCTCTCAGGTCTCCCCTTCAGGAGCCTTCTCTTCTCCAGGCTGCCCCAGCCCAGCTCTCTCAGCCTGGCTCCAGAGCAGAGCTGCTCCAGCCCTCGCAGCATCCCCGTGGCCTCCTCTTTGCGACCTCATGGGCGATTCCACCTCTCACGTGTTGCGTGTGGGTGCCGGGGCTGCTGATCAGCCCTGATCAGAGCACAGCTCAACACAGCACTGCCGGCACCCAACTTGGCCCTCGAGGTGTCTGCCTGAGTAGCTGCAGTCTGCCCTTTTGAACATGGCATGCCTTAACTGCAGACAGTCTTTAGCCCTTTGGGAAGAGGAGAGGAATGATTCATCTGTGTATACTATGATAAATAAGCGGGTGTTTTAATTTAAGTGAAAAGAGATCAGCCGGAATTCTTGGTGTTCCTTATGGGATGTTTTACTATAACATTAAAGAGAAGCTGCTCTGCCTCTTCTGTAGTAAGTGCCAGGAGTGGGTAGTGGAGTTGGCTGATGGACTATATGAGCAGCAAGCTGACAGAAATAGAAAGCATACCCTGATATTTTGTCACTAGCCATTTATAGCAAGGAACTCTTGGCTATCCTTAGCTTCTCTTGTTTAACTGGAATACCTCACTGAAGAGTAAGGACTCTCGTTTTAAAAGCCATGGACCTCATCACGGTAGAGAAGGACCCACTCCATCAGGTGACAGTAGCATCTTGTGAGAAACAGGGGCCTGGCTGAGGCTTCCAGCGTGTGTTTAGTGGCATCAGAAACAATTGCTGGGAAGACGTTTGCCAGAGAGCAGAGACTGACAGATGGAGGAACTGATCCTTTAGAAACCAGAGTGCGTACGGAAAGGGGTGTGCAAGTGTTCCCAGTCAGCACACCACAGCCAGGCGCGGGGCGGGCAGGGGGAGGAGGGGGCGGCAGGGCTGGCTCTTCCATGGAGACATGGATTTGTATTACCTAACAGTGACACGAAGCTGTGAGATCAGGAAACTTCCTTTTGTTTCAGCCCCAGATTTACTGGACAAGCTCAAAGAAGTTGATGAATCTTCTCCTAAGTTCCCCATTTAAAGCCACACGTCTGCCCCAACAGGGTGCTTGTATTTCATCTGTTAGATGAGGGTCACGTAAAATACATAAACTAAAATACACAGACGGGGGTTTGCCCATTTCCTTTAATCTTTGAAAATAAGTAAGTAGATGAAATCTTGTGCCCTTCAAAACAGAACCTTTCTTGATGTAAAGCGTTACATAAACCTTAGTGGTTGTTCATTTTATTGTACTATTTGTCATAATACTGCAGATAGTTCAGAAAAGGGCAATGCTGCTTCTAACTGCATAAAAAAAATCACGATATAGTTGGGGTTTGCATTTTCCCCTTCACATTGCTCCCCAGCCCCGCAGTGAGCCACCGATGCTATCAGATGTCCCCTCCCACCCCTCCCCACAAAAGAAAAATCAGGTTTTAAAAATCAGTACGGTGTTAAACAAGGCAGATCGATATTAAATGGACACATTTACAAGCACAGCACATTAGTAATACTGTGTAATAGCTGAGACCATGCCAAACCATATGTATGTGTATAAAGCTACAGGTGAGATGGTTCATAGCAGCAGAAGAGGAAGCATGTTCCACACAAAGCACGTAGCTCCTGGGGAGATCCTTGGATGAGCACAGCAGTTCACAGCGCACTGATAAGCTGACATGCACGAGCCCCAGCTCTGCGTGTGGAGTCAAAGGGCAAGGTTGACCTGTCTGGGACTTTGATTTTGTGCCTGATGGATGGCCAGGAGCGGTGTGGGTGCCACCTCCGGGCACACTGTACTGCACACGGTCATGATGTGAGTCCTGATGGCTGAGGGTAACTGCACCGAGATCAAGGCCCAGTGTAACCTGACAGTGCATCTACATCCACACAGCCTTCGCTGCTAAGAAAACATGTTGGGGGGGAACATAACCCATCCCAAGCTCCATAGGTGGCTTTGGGGCCTCAGTACTGCAACACAGATGGGTGGAGACAGAGACCAGAAAGGGACACTGGGTCAGAAATGCTTGCAACTTCTTAGGGCTTCCAAAACTGTTAATTTCTGGGTTTCGGAGCAGGCATGGAGTCAATGTCAACATGCAGCTTTCAGTTGCTTCGTTGTATAAAACTCAATCTGTGGTTTCAATTCTGGGAACACTTCTCTTCCAGCAGTCCCATTTGCCAGTGGGACTGTGGTACCCCCAGCTGCGGATCCCCGGCTGCAGGCTCCCTCTGAGGGAGGCCAGCAGTCCCAGGTGACAGCTCGGTACCTTCACAAAGGCAGGCTCCTTCAAAGTGTCCTTTCCGAAACACGCAAGGATGGAGCATGCCAAGGTGAGCAGGACTTAAAACATTTCAAGTTGAATCCTGGTAGAGAAGTTCAGTCTGAGACCTCCACCTTAGCACACAACAAATACAGAGAAGATAAAATAAAATTAGATAGATCGATGAGTTTTAATGATGTGATTTGAGACAAAGCGATTCTATGAAAACGCCTTTTTAAGACATAAAATGTCAGAGAAGTGCTGACCACATGTACAGTTCTGGGCAATCCTGGGACATCCTTAGTGACTTGTAGTGAAGCAGTTTCCTCTGCCAGGGGCCAGCAGCCACTTCTCTTCCTAATAATTCCAGGTGATGGTATCTGAGCTTTGCTGGTTTGGAACTGCAGAGAAGACAGCAGCCTGCATGTCACTGCTTCTGAGTTAGGCTGTTGCTTTTCTCTCCCCGGCAGGTACTGGGCAGGGTAGTACAGTGCTCCTCCACAGGTTCTCACACAACCATTACACAAAAAGCCACAAGGAAAAGAGGTTGTCCAGAACAAATAACACTGTTT
This sequence comes from Lathamus discolor, assembly GCF_037157495.1. NCBI lineage: Eukaryota > Metazoa > Chordata > Aves > Psittaciformes > Psittacidae > Lathamus > Lathamus discolor. The sequence continues at coordinate 20,141,374 of NC_088890.1, read as the reverse complement.
GGAGTATAGGCAAGGGAAAAATAACCAACCCAAGAGACGGAGATTTTGACACTGGGACTAGCATGTGCATACCGCATGGTAACCACCATCCATCAGCTACATTCACATACAAAATCTGTTTTAAATCAGAGGGAGCCAGTTCATACAACTGATAGAATAAAAAGACCTGATACCACAAACCCAATCCTGCTCCCTCTGCGAAACAGAGGTCGCAACATCCCTGTCTTCATTCCTTCATCTGCACCATAGATAAATTACCCCCTGGAATCCTTGTAGAGATTAAGGACCAGATTTCAGCAGCCTTCTACCAATTACGCTCCCATCCTGAGCCGGTGCAAGCCTCAATACCACGTGGGGTAGAATAATCAGTGCCCAATCTGAGAGGATCTAGAAAGTACCTTGAAGATGAGAAAAGCTGTGTAGCGCTGCACACTGCCACTACAGCACTCTTGGTTTCATGAGGGGAATGAGCAGATGTCCAGGCAGACAGACTGGCAAACTACAGATGAAGAGAGACAAAGGCTCTAAACCTGCTCTTTTTTTTTCCTCAGCACATCTCCACACGTATCTCCTCTTGTACAAGCACAGACAGACACATTGCTCTTCCGCAGATGGGAAGCGTCAGCCAAAATGAAGTCCTGGTACCCAGACACAAAGGCAAATGCAAAGTTTCAGAGGTCTCCTGGAGCAGTACACATCATCCCAGAGACCTTACAAGAGCAGCAAAATTCGTATCTCCTAAGAAATACTCTATCCAATCTCCAGAAATAACGGTGACTCGGAAGTGGGCCCATTCCATCACAGTTTTAGACCTGCTGAAGCACATGGAGGGCGGAGGGAAGGCCGGAAGAGCAGCTGAGGTGTTGCTTCCTACTGGCTTCCCAACGCTGACCCTGGAAGCAGAGCTGTGGTAGCTGCGAATGTGCCTTCCCAGCCCAGGGAGCAGCAGCTGAACCCACACAGCCTGACACCCCTGCACTGGAGAGGCTCCCTCTGACTCCCATGGGTGCAGCCTGCCTCCAGACAGCAACATCGACACCAGCTACAAGTCATCCTGCACCCCCTCATGGTTGGTTCCAGTATAAACCCAAGGACATCCTGTCCACTTTATATACATACATGAACAGCTGAAATGGTCTGGAATGCTCAAAGGTTAGAATGCACAGATCTACACAATATTACACCTGCCAGAAATCAACGTAAAAAACTTGTACAGCACATGATACAGTCCCTCTAGCTGCCAAAAAACATTAACTGCAATCACCATATTACAAGAAGTCATCACTAACATACTGAGAACTATTTCTTTTTCTTTTACATCATCATTACTTATACAGTCATTTAAAAAACTCATTTTTAAACAAGTATACAGTTTTCACTTTATAATTAACTGGTTAATAAAATTCTGTGCAAAACAAGCCAGCCTCTAGAATTAAGTGAATTTATTTATCCATTTATTTATACAAAAAACCCAAAAAAACAAACAACTCAAAAAAAAAGAGAGTTCTTTCAGAAATGTGTCTCCTTTTCTGTAATGGTTGAAATGGCTCCATCTCCTTTCAGTTTGGCATCGCAGTCGTTTATTGCTGCAATGTAGGCTCCTCCTCCAAGCTTCCCTCTCATTTTCAGATCTGAGCTGGGTGTAATCAGCTTCCTGAATTTCTAGAAAATTGGAGAAGATGGGAGCCATTATTTTTGCCTTGATGACAGACAGACATTTCTTAAACAGACTGACTATAACCCCCTTTCTCTCGTATTTCCACTTCTCATTTCCCTGTTCCAGGTACATCCAGAACACTGCATGCTCCCCAATTCTTTACAGATCACACCAGACCGAATGCTAGAGGATGAAGGTGAAGTGAATTTTCATGCTGATTCAGAGTGTCATCCCCTGCCGTAAAGAAGCTCAGCTCCGTGCTCTGGGTAAGGCCTGATCTGTGGGTGCATTATGTCTCTCATGGTATAGTCAAAGGATATACACTGAAAAGATACACAAGAGACCACCGAAGTGTATCAAGCTACGGTAAAGAGCAAAAAGATGGGTGTTCATATGAGAACTTCCTCATTTCTAGCAACGTTGCTGCTCTCAGCTCGGGGGCAGAGCTGCTGCAGGAAGTTGGCTTACTGAGAAGTTTGCAGCTGTGACTAAAACCCCCTCCCGTGTTCAGGTATGGAAAAGCGAACAACCTGTCTGCCGTGCTTCAGACTAAATGGACTTCAGACAAAGTCTATTTACTTGCAGAGACAGGGAAAGGTTGATGCATTAAGGAAACCATGTTGAGGTTTGTGCAAAACTTCCTTTTTGACATGCTAAGACAATTATATTGCAGACAATTAATTTTGTGGTTATATACCCATAGCAAAGGTTTCCTAGGTACTCTCCAGGCCATATTTAATCGGCCTAATGGTGTCATTTCAACATGGACTGCCATGTTGGATGCCTTTTCCATTCAGGAATGCAGTACCTATTGCAACGAGAGGTACTCGGATACATTTAGATGTCATACCCTTTGGCTCTGAATGGAGGATTATCTTGGCAGTGTGGGTACACACTGAGACAGACCTTTCCAAAGTGCTGGGTAAATTAAGGAGCCCCAGGCACCCCAGACACAGAACTTCCTACAGCCTTGTTCATCCTGTTGGCATGATCCATGAGAATATCAGAGAGACAGAGAAAGCACAAAAGGGGCTGAATAAAGGCCCTTCCATACATGTGTCGAGATAGGAGGAGGCAATACAGAGTTACCTCCTTCCACTGACTAGAATGTAAGGGGCTCCAGACAACAGAACTAGGCTTTTCTGCAACATGAGAAATCCCAAATGGGGGCATAAGGCTTATATTCTTGTTTCTTCCATTACAGATAGTCATCTTCGCTGTCCTTCTTTGAAGAAAAAGTCATAAATTTAATAATCTTAACCTCAGCCTGGACCTGAGCTAACCTGATACCAAATGTTAGTAAACAGCACTGAATATTTCTTTCTGCCTGTATTTCTCACTCAGATAACTGTAATCAGGAAAACTGTATACAAGGCGTATGTGAGGTTTGCAACCCAGCTCCCAGAGGAAAATCCTGCCAGCACAAACATTAGTCACCGAAGCCATGAAAGAAGACAGCTGACCAGAATGAATGGCTGGTATAACCTTCTTGAGGGATTTAGCTGATGTTACAGACATTTTAAGCTACAAACTGAGCAGGAACTGAGCTCCTTAAAGCCATAGTATTGTTTAGTTTGCCACAGACCACACATTCAGAAGAAAACAGAGAAAATTCATATCCCTCTTTCTACCAGTGACTGAGAGGCCTAACCCGAGTTGCCACCAGAAACCACAAGTGGTATTTATTCTTCTATTAAACTGTGCTTAGTCTCCTGAGGTGGGGGCTCACACTCCAGTCCCATTCCTTCTTTTGGTATTACCAATCTGAAAATGTATCTTACCCCTATGAAAGTGCCTTCTGTCTTCCACAGCTTAATGCACATCCACAGGGGGATACAGATCATGGACGAGAGTGCCATCATCCACCCTATGCCGTAGCCCCAGTCAGGGTATATATACACATTGTTGTATTTCAGAGGCTTGTATTTCACCAGAAAAAAGATGAAGATTCCCTGAAAGGAGCAGAGAAATGTATTAGTGGCATTTGACAAAACACTGCCTGTGGAACAAGAAAATGATTGGTTAGGCAAGGCCTAACCAACCTAAAGATGGAAAGAAGAGGGAAGCTTTTCAGTCAGAGAAACAAAACAACCAGCAGTGTCTGCTTTTATGGACAGCTTAAATAACACGTCTCAGTAGCTTCCACAGAAACGAACAACCTTTAAAGTTTAAATCCTATTTACCTCTCGATGACAATAAAACCTGCACTTTGATAGCAAACAGTACCTCGGCAGGAAAGCCTAAGTTTTGCTCCCACGAAGCAGCTGTGATTAAGTAACACAAGCTGTGTTCTCTCCAACCTGTCACAGTGATAAAGGAAAGCCAACATTTTCAGAGTTGCCCTAATCCGCTGTCTGTGTTTGCAGCTCTGCAGGCCAGAATCCTCACAGAAGGATAATACAGCTGTCTAAATCCAGCAGGCGTCTTATCAAGCAGTTTGGACCATTTAAGTTTATGAAATATAGAAAAGCTACTGTGGACTTTCTCCAAAGTGGTGAAAAGGGTGTACAAGAGCAAGAGATACTGAGTTCATTTATGGGTTGGTGAAAATGAGTCAGAAAGGTACCCAAGTTTGTGAATGAACTGGCAGAGCTCAAGGGAACCCCACTGGTGCCCCAGCATCTGTGGGTTTGCAGCCGCTATCATTTATGTGTTGGACAACTGGAAGGTTTTAGCATCTAAAGCTCAAGCACTTGTAGATCAAATGTATGTGCAAACTGGTCATGCTCCTTTTGTACTTTTGACCCTGTTGTGCAGCCACAGCAGACCACCAGAGCTGGCACCGGCACTGCTACCTTGTGGCAGGGCAAATTCCTTCCCCTTCTTCACGCATATCAGATATGCTTTTGGCCACTACTTTTGCCAGAAGAAAGAAACTGTCCTGTCTGAAAAAAGGTCTACTTACCCAAAGAGAGAGAAGGAACAAGGCTGGAGCAGCCAGGAAACCATCATGAGTCTGGAGGAGCTTGAGTTATGTGGGGTAGACACTGGGTGTAGCAGAGATGCAGTGATGGAGTGAAAAAAAGCCTCCATTGTACTGGCAGATGTTCATGTAGGGCCCTGCTTCTTCCTATTATTGTGTATACTAAGAGTTCTCACAACTCACATATCTGGCAGATCCTACGGGGTGTTTTTTAACTAGGACATAAGCTACGAATCAGGAGATGTTTTTTCTGAACTAGCAGCAGCAGCAACATTCTGGAAGTAAGCACAGAAAATCCTCTTTGTGTTTAACCAAGTTCCTTGGATGCTCTGTACTTACTGCGCAAATCCCGGGAGTTAGAACCATCCAGCACCATTTGATCAGCGACAGTGGTCTGTACCCAATCATGTCTTCAATGTTTTCATAAAAGCGATTGCTGCCTACCCCAGGAAACAAATGAAAACCAGAGGTAGAATGGACGTGGAAGAGGTTGCATTGGTCAGTATTCAAAACATGAAGAGAACAACAGTGTTTCTGACAGAGCAACAAGGGCTGCTCTGTCTTTCCCTGAGGCTGTGTCTTTCCCTGACACTTACATCTCTGTCATCTGCTCCATACTTGCCAGAGAGATTGCTGCCCACATCTGGATCTGACCATTGTGAGCAATGAAGTGGTCAAGCTGTCAAACAGAAATGGCTTCTGGGCACTAACAGCCTGAGCAAAGGCGGTTAAAGTGTATCTATATGCTACAAGCTTGTGTGTGAATCCCTCAATAGCTGGGACTGAAGGTCATACTGATAGTCTTGTGGGTGCAAAAACTGCTGGACCACGTAACCGTGAACATCCGTGGTGGTTCGCTTTTGGCTTTGCTGACAGACAAGCAGCAGAGGGAGGGACGCTGCTATGTCCCTCCCTGTGGTAATGAGGCAGGAACTCCAGCTCCCCTGGATATACCTGTGACTGTCAGCAGTGGGAGGGAACATGCCCCGAGGAAGGAAGGTGCAGGTCAGTCCTAACAAGGACTAAGGGGAAAATAAATAAATACATCTATTTCACTATCTCTGTTATTTAGAGTGGGGAAAAAAGGCATTACTGACTTATGGCAGGGCATGGGAATGTGGAGAGCCCCATTCCATAAGCGTACAAGGCTCACACATTGCTTTTATGCAAATAGAAAACTTCCATAAAACCTGAAACCACAGCAGTTTTCAGCAACTCACCGTAAACCCAGCCTATACAGACACATTCAAATATGGCAACAAAGAGAAGGCACATGCCACTAGCTGCATAAGAGTCAAATAACTGAAAGACGTACATCCCACCCTGGAAGACAAAACCAGATAAAGGAATAAAGCTATTGTGTTGGCACCAGTAGCAGTATTTCATAGCAAATATGGCTTTAATTACACAGTCCATCTGTTGGTTCCCTGGCAATCTTCCTAGTAAAGTTGGTTCCTTCCTGAACAAAGTACATTAATTTCTCACTGATTTCTTACTGTGAAAGATTTTTGCTTCCACTTGAGGTTATTCCCTTGACTGGCAGTAGACATTTGCTTTAAGGTAGTAAATGCTGGAGTGAACAACATTTGACTTGATTCCAAGATGCTCTCCCACTTCCCTGCCTTTTTTCAACTTCATTTGTTAACACATCAAGCTGTAGACATCTACAGGTGCTTTTGAACTCCAGATCACTGCACATGAAGAAGCAGGTTCTTGGTTTTGTGTCTGTGCTATTCAAGTGCAAAGGAATTAGTTAAAATATGGGGAAAGAAGGCAAAATCTGTAGCTACTAGAATCACTTTCCAATGGCATAGGGACTGTAAAATGAGTAAATCAACCTATGAAGTTTGGGTGTAGCTCACAGCCTTTAAGCCACATTACTGAGTCATTATTTGACACCCCCCCAAAAAACCCCCCCGAGAATCACCCTGACTCCAACAGGTCTTTAAAACATGCTTTCCTACCAAGTTAAAAGTTGTTCTCCAAATGGCTTTACAACAGCAACCTCTGCCCTTCGAGAAAGGAGAGCAGGCCCAAGCTTTGCCCTGCACCAGCAAAACATCCCTGCACCACGCACACTGCGCTGTCAGCGTCCTGCCACCCTCTGCAATCAGTAGTGCCACAATACCAACCAGCAGACACACGGTGGCCCTTGGCCATTAAAGCGGCCAGGATGAACGTTCAGTTTAGGAAGCTGTTTTCTCTGCCTCGCCCCCTGATACAGTGAGGCTCCAATGGTCCAGCAAGCAATATGGGCAGAGGAGGGTGGGGACTCTGCCCCTCTCTCTTGAGGCCTTGAGAGGAAAACTGCTGATACAAGTCATGCTGTAAAGCAACCACTAAACTCCTACCAAGTACCAAAGGGTCCCAGAGTCCTCCCCCAACCTGGTACCACACGCAGAAGTAGCAGAGGTGTTGTATCATGAACTGCTGGATGGGCTGACACGCTCAGAATTTCTAGTTTAGAGCATCCCAAAGCAAACCCCCTGCTTTGGAATAAAAGATTTATTTCCTTTATTTTGTTTTCCTGTCACTCTCCCTGAAGCAGTTGCTGCTCAGAGATTGGCTGCATTGACTGACCTGGCCTGGTGACATACAAATCAAAGATGTCTTTGTTTCCTGTTTTCACTCTACTCCATCTTCTTGACTGATCTATTAATCCAAATAGGTCTGCCCATAGTAAGCAAGCAGAAACCATAGTCAATAGAGATGGCTGGTGCAAAGCAGATGGAATTTCCTTGGCTACGTAAATTGGATTAAAGTACTTCCTAAGCCCAGCTGAAGAACTGAGGATACATTCCCCATTTCAGCTGTTCCACAGTAGTTGAGAGTAGTTGAGGAGAGCGTCTCAAGTATTTTGTAGTCACATTCCTGACAGCGAAACGTATATATGGCAAACATTCTTGCATTTTACCTGTTACAATTATAAACAGAAGCCCGTTCCCTTTTCTCTGCAGCAGTACAACAAAGCACATCTTACCTCAGTTAACATTATTAGGCCGATGAAGTAGGACACAATGGAAAGGCCAAGAATCAACAGTTCTCTTCGGTAGCCCCTTCGGAAGATTTTTGGGTACATATCTACAACAGCTGTCACCAGGCTTTCAACACACACGAACTGCAACGAATGATAGGAAAGCACAACTGAAGTATGAGTCTCATCTGGGACTTGGATTTGCTACAGAAACACTTCAAATATCTTCTATGTTCCCATCACAGAGACTGAATGATCCCTGAGGACATTCTGTAAGCAGAAGCTCAAACTGAGAGAAACACCATTTCAGAATTAAAAAGACCAAAGCTATATATTTCCAGTCCATAATATTATCCCAGAATACATTTGCCCTGCAGCAGAGGGATTACATACATTAACTCTTTCAAATGTGTCTTGAATGGGACTTAAATAGTGTACAAACCACCCACTGGATTGCAGCAGAACTGCACTCTGAGCACCCTGCACTTGTTATCACTCACAGGAGCAGCTGCAGTGCTCTGCACCTTCAAACACTGCCACAGGAGCTGCAGGGGTTTTGGAGAAGTTCTCTTCATTTTACAGAAGAAAGAAGCTCCACAAAGCTATTAAGCGCCCAAGCCAAGCAGAGCTAGTGAGGGAGGGGAGGAACGTTCTTATTAACTTTGAAACTCAGCAGAAAGCAAGAGGCTTGAGTTCTGACTCAGGGCTCTGGAGAAGGTTTCTAAAATAGGCACCCAAACGAACGGCCAGAGGTAGGCAGTGCAAAGCCTGCCTCACTGCAGCAGTCACCAGCAGAATTCAGGAAATGACCATTTTAAAAGACTTTGAAAAGAATTGTTTGATCAGGAAGAAGAGTAGTTACAAAAACATTCAGTTTAATGTCATGCAAAACAAGCAGTGAAAGGTATATACTTTAGAATATACTTATTCTACAGCATACGGTCATAAACTTTCTGCACCAAGTCATGCTGAGAGCTGAGCTGCATGCTAAAACTGCCACCTTGTTCATCAAACACCTTTCATAATTTTGATGGTCACACAGGAAGAACAACTTCTATGCTGTCACTTTGCTGCAGAATATGACTACACATTCCTTGCTATGGTATCTTGAAGTATAAATACACCCTAGAAACTTACACTATCACTGATACTCAGTTTCAAAATTCATTGCAAAGTGCTTTAAAAATGGGGAAAAAAGGCACACTGGTATTTACTGACCTGTGAATTTTAATCACCCATACTTAAGTTCAAGCTAATGGCGGTGTTCATAATGAAAGCTGATTCAGTGAATCAGGCTGAATCAGTGTCACAGGAAATCGTAAAATAATCCGCATCCACAAGATTTGAAAGATTTAAAATAAGGAACTTGAATGACGGTTTTATGCATGGAATTAAGCTAGGGTTCATCCTTTCATCAGATGAGATGCTGTTTCCATCATGGATGCTGCCATACACATGCTAGGGGATCTGACAAATTATTTAAACAGCATTTGTTTCATACCTGACTATCTAATCCAAGGAATATGAGCATCATAAAGAACAGAGCTGCCCACAGAGGAGAAAGAGGCATCATGGTAACAGCTTTAGGGTAAGCAATGAATGCAAGTCCTGGTCCTGAAAAGGAAGAAAGGAAACAGTTTACACTTGTGTACTGGGTCTGGCTGAGATGAAGTCAAATTCCTGCACTGCAGCCTGTGGAGAACTGTGCTGAGGGTCTGTGGGTAGAACAGCACTGCCAACAGCAGCCTTAGGGCTGCCACAGCACCCTTTATTAACCTGTCTTTATCTCCAGGCACCAGTGCTCTCCCTTTTTCTCTTCTTGCCCCCCGTCCCATCCCACCAGGGTGGGTTAGTGACAACAGTGTGGACGCTCAGCTGCTGGCAGAGGTCAACCCACCACAACTTAACTGTTCTTTTATGGCAGAGAGAAGCTAAATACAGTATTGACCAATTTGACAAACGCTACATCTCCAGTAGTCTAAATATTTGGTGATAAGGCTAATCAGTAATGAAGACTTGCTTGGCACATCAACTCTGCCTACATCCTGTCCAAACGTTTGAAGGTCAAGAGGAGTACCTCTGCGCTCCTGCTGCAGTAACTTCAGCAAAGACCTGTCAGCACACTCCAGCTGTTGCACTGAACAGTATTTACAAGCTCCTATAATTTCCAGAGTTGCTGCAGTCCTTTAGCCTTTCCCTATATAGTTTCTATAATAGTACAAAGCCAATTGTCTTGAGGGCAGTTTTCCTGCTAACCTTGACTAACTTCCTGAGAGCCGTTTCTCCTCTCAACAGTTCAGCATTATACTGCTTTCCTTTCTGGTGGTCCTCCTTCTTGTTCTGTCCAGTTTTAAGTGATGCTTAAAGATGTGACATCCACAAAGGTGTTAAAAAACTCTTAACTTCCATTGGATGCCTAACTCCAAGGGATGGTAACGAACATTAGGTGGTTCATTAAAAGCCTTTGTGCCTTTCTGGACTCAAAACAAGAACTTTTATACTTAATCAACCAGAGTGTCTCAGTGTATGTCCCTGGGAGAAAAACTTAGTGACATTACGAGATGGCATTAGCCATGTGACTGTTAAGAGATCTCTGTCTGGATAGGACACATTAAGCAAGACTTTGTGGCACAGACCCAGTGTTCTGACAGCAACCTCTGGCATTTTTTAACAACTCTGAAAACTGCTTTTGGAACTTACCTGATTCTGCAACCTCTGCAATGGGCACGCCTTGCTCATAAGCCATAAATCCAAGAACTGAAAAGATAGCAAAACCAGCAACAAAGCTTGTGCCACTGTTCAAGCAGCAGAGCATGATGCAGTCTCTGAAAATATAAATAAGAAACATTTGTACAGTTGATCTCCAGAGCCTGGCTTGCTTCCGTCTACTGAGCTGCAGGACTTAGAGCACCTCATGCTGCAGGACATTAAGTTGCTCATTAAGACTAAGCTCCCAACTAATATTATCAGTCAAGTATAACTATTTGCAGGAAGAAACCATCACTATACCCTTGTGTGTTTTAACTGGTTGAATTACAAACCTGCTGCTATTCACTACTGTTCTTTGATAGATGCTTTAAAAATGTGTAAAAATGCTGTAAGAATGGTACTAAAAATAAAGTCTCAATGGTAGTTGCAATAATGCGTTCCAGAGGATATGAACTCATTTATAAACTCTATAAAGTTGGTATTAATTTGTTTCCTGGAAAAAAAACCCTATAGTCAGATCTTAGCTAATCCTATTCCAGTTACAGTATATTGGCAATATCTTTTCATACAAAATACAACTCCAATTTGGTTTACAGACTTTTTGTAAGAAGCTGTTGTAACAAAAACCACCAAACATAGTCCAGGAAGTACGTATACGCCTAAAAAAGTGCCTGACAAGCAGGCAAAGACGGTGCAGGGACGCTGATCTCTCACACCTGGGTATCCTACACATCAAACAATGGCAGTTACAAGGCCAAGGTGAAGAAATATTTCTTTCCCAGATTGGAAATGTCACAGTAGTAAATCACTGTGAAGAAAGGGAAAATGGTCCTGCAGCAAGGTGCAATCTTTCCCCAGAGCCCAGTGAAATATCCTTGTTCATCCTGCTTTCAGACAGCACTTGAGGTGTGACAGCAATGAGCTGGGAATGATTTATCCTGACAGTCAGCCTTTTAGGAGTGTTTGCTGCGAGAGCTGTGTACTTGAGAAAGTAATAATCTAACCTACATGCCTGAACGTACATGAGGATGCCAAACCTGAAACAATATCCAAACTGAAACCCAAGGCAGACCTGTAGTTCTGTTGAGCCTATACCTTAGTCTGCTTTATTCCCATCCTAAATCTGAAGCAAATTTTTGTGCAAGTTGTTTATGAGAAGAAAATACCCTGTAAAATCTAACAGCTTCTGAATCCACATCTTCAGTGTAAAGTCCTATCTTTGTCATAGATTGGTAGTGACAGTAAGAGGCAGTTCATATTCTGGAAGTCCTGGCACACATTCCAAGCAAAACCCCTTGGCAGTCTGTGTAATTTTTGATCCTTTGGTGGAGGGTGGGGAGAGCTCCTGCTTCAGAGGGATGGATCTGGCTGCTCACTGGTTGTACAATGCCTCCCATTTGAAACAGTGCGTTTTCTGCAGGTAAGATTTATTTTAGACAATTCCCAGGCTTCAGATGCAGCCCAAAAAGGAAGATTTTTCTTTTTATCAGGTGAAGGTTGGGGCACTTCATATTCTTCCAAACTAATGTCTTGCCAATCACCTGAATAATTCAAGACATGCATTCCTTATCCTGTCCCTGGCCTGGCAGCCACGATACTGCTGAAAAATTATTCTGCCTTCCTTAAGGAGCTTCTTAGAAGAGCCCACAGGGCCTTTTCATCCCTCCGGTTACTTCCTTACCCTCATGGATACCCTCAAGACCAAATCCCATTCCTCTTCTCCTTTTGATAAAGGCCACATCTTTGTTTCTGAACAGTTTTGTCCATTTGTTGGCAGCCTGAGAAATGACTTCTTTGTCTTCTGCACCCCAGTGGCAATCTGCCGTACTTAGGCTCACACACAGCTCTTGTCCCACCACAGTGTCAGGCTCCAGGACACAGGAACGGTGCTAGAATGAGACCAACCGGTGCTTCCCCTGGTGGGGGCGGGGGGAGCTGTGCAGTGTGCTGCAGGGAGCTGGATCCACTCTGCAAACCCAGAGCCGCATGAAGCAGAAACAGGAAGATTGTCCTCTCCTATCTGCTGGGGCTGTCTGACTCTACTTACACCACTTTAGGCAGTAGAACATTTGGAATTTGGGCTGTCAGAGCCAAGCAAAGTCCAATTTAAGTTGCTGCTAAGTTACTTCGCATGTTTAGATGGCAAAGTACCTGTACCTGCCACTGGGTCGCTTTGCAGACGTTCAGCAGGTGGATGCATCTGTGTCTCTGTGGTTTCCAGTATCCCAGTTCCCTCTCTGTTTGGAGGGTCCTGCTGTTTGCTGTTTCTCTGACAGAAGCACAAATTATTGCCAAGATACCGAAAGAAGGTGTTTGCTAAAACTGTCTTCTGAACTCTTCAAGTAAACCTGTAATGTAGAATGTACACACTCACCCTGTGGGGGATGAGGGCTCTGTTTGGGGTTCTTTCGCTTTTGGATTGTAACTGTTCCTTTATGGAAAAATCAAATTTTAATTCTCTGTCTGGAGGTCAGAATGGACTCAGCATAATCAAACTCTCATTTACTGCCTTCTCTTAGAAGCTGTTGAATAGTAGAAAAACTGATTCCGTAACTACTGACGACAGAAGGAAAAAAGTAGTGGTTGTGTTCTTGCCGATGCTGGTAGAATGGAATGGGGATTCTGTGTGTCACCTCCTTTTGACATTGGTTCAGGAAACATTAAAATCTGTTGAAGTCATTAGCAATTTCCTTACTGATTTCTATAAAGATAAGCAATTAAATGCTCTCCATTTCTCCTGTGCCCGAGTGAGGAGCCAGTCGATTGTGGCAGAAAGGGACATTCAGACCAAACTCAGGTGACTTTTAATAATAATCTTTTGTAGGATTTTTTTTTAAAGCAGATATTCATTATACAATCAAATATTGTACGTACATGCAACTGTACATATATTTACTTCTGTATATTATAGATGCAATTGTGTATGCCTGTGTCTACTGAGTGGCTTGTGGCTGTGCAAGGGTCAGGCATGATCAAAAGGGATGAAAACACCAGATTTCGGAAAAGAGTTCCTCTGAAACAATTATATGAAACATTATAGATCTCTGTTCTACAAGAACTTGAGCATGTGCTCATCTGCAAATAGCTAAAGGAAAAGGAAAAGTACTTCTGAGTGATGTATGTGGATGTTTCCATCACCAAAACTAAATGTAGAAGTGTGGAAGGTATTACCTGTAGCAGTTGTTATTATAGTTGTTGTAGCTTCCCAGAGCTGTCAAGCATCCCAAGCAGATCGCATAAGAGAAAAATATCTGTGTTCCAGCATCCACCCACACCTGGAGACAGAAACGAACCAAATGGCGAAAACAGGTCAGGAAGGAATCACCTTCATGCGTGTCCCGTCTGCAAACCTGCAGAGGCAACTGCAGGGAAACAGTGTCCGGCAAACCTGTTATACATCACAGCCTCAAAACAAGTATGCCATGGGTTACATTGCTGTCTCTTTCCCAGTGGCACAACCAAGGAGTAACTCAGCTGGTCTTCACAGGTTCAACCTAACCTACGTAGAAGGAGACACAGAATTTCTGGAGAAAGAACCTCACCCAGTGTAAGTTCTTTAATGGATTTATTAACACTACAGGGTGTTAGTAACAGCAACTGGATCACAATCTTCTGCATTTATCTCATTCTTACTTCATAATTATTTATTCAAATTTAAAAATGTAGTGTTAAAAAAACACTCTGAAGACAAAAGCTGCCATTCATAGATGACATTCAGATTAAGCTGGGGAAAGAGAAGGGACAACTTCTCCAGGGAAAGGGTTTTTAGCAGTACTTAATGGCCCCAGTTAGGCACTAGGATCTGGTTGTTCTGGTCACTGTACAATTAGTGAATAAAGGTTCTATAAAGCTTAACAAGTAAATGGCTTTATAATAGCATTATGGCAACATTTATATCCTGACATGATGCAAATACTAAATTCTAAATCAGAAAATTAAAAACCAAACCAGGAGGCATGAGCTGACCCAGTGCAATTATTCTTCTCACAGTAAGCTCAGAACATTAATATAACATGCCATTTTGTTGACTTCATAAAGACTCCAACAAACCAGTTCATTTCATTTGACTACAGGCTGGGTGTGTTATTACTGGAAGTGAATATACTCTTTTCACTCCTGATCTTGCCACGAGAGCAATGTGGAGAACCCACATCAACACAGCTGCACTATTATTTCCAATCCAATAAATTCTGACTCCTGGTTTCCTGGGATAAGAACTCTGTAAGGCTGGGTTTTTTAAAGCAGAGCAACCAAAGTGCTTTTCAGAGGAGTAATAAAATAGTGGCTGATAACCTGGGGCAATAGCTGTGTAGCCATTAGCTACTGTAAGTTTGAGACAGGAAAGAGGTAATGCAGGTAATGATTTCATGAATAATAATAGTAATCAAATACTCGTATGAAGGGGATGTATTTGTTTTACATGTGATCAAGCGGGACCTTGGTCTCTGGATTTATTAAGAGTGTTTCTGTTTAGGAATAACATTAGGATCACATTTGATTTGCATCAGTGGCTTAAATGGTTTCCTTGCTGTCATACCAAATAAGACACAGCTGGTTACATCTCAAAGTTTCACCACTTGGTAAGGAAAAAACTGCCCAGAGAAAGCCTTTTGACAGACAGGCTCTTTAACGAGAACAGAAGCTCCCAAGAAAGCTGTAAGTAGCATAGGTCAACCGCGAATGCACAGTCCTCTTAAACAGAAACAAAAGCTAGGGAACTGGATCAGCACGGGGAGAATCTACGCTTCCCTTCCACCTCAAGTTCGGCAGAAGCCATTGTGGCAGTGCATTGTCCAGCACTTAGATGAGCAAGAGCCTTTCCTGCTGGCATTTGCCAGCTCCACACAAGTCTGATTATTCCTTGGACAGCAAGTCCTCTGGAAACGGGGGCAAAGAAAAATTGTACTCTGAAGTGAGAACCTTCAGAGCTGCTGGAGAGAACAGGAACAGAGAGCACACTCCTCTGGAGGTCCTGTGTACCTGCCTAGAGAACGACAGAATTCTGGCCATAAGAGATGCTATTTCTGTCAAAGTAAGAAAGTCTTCTCTAAAGACCATGACATCTGACTGTGATTAAACATAAAAAGTGGCAAATACCTTATGAGAAACATGTTCTGTAACCAAACGTTCGCATATTCTATAGAGGTTGAATCAGATTGAAAAGCCCTTTGGTCCTTTGTGCACTATATGACATCAATCCAGAAATCCCAGTGTAACTTAAGGGCCAATGTTCAAACATGAAGAAGTCATTTTATTTACTGAATGGAATAACAGAACCAGTGTAGGCTTTCTTGGGTTGCACACTCAGAGAATCAGTAATGCTGAATTTGTGATGACCATTAATGTTCCAATTTCAGGTTTCTGAAATGGCAAAAACATCTACAGCTGATCGAGGAAATGGGGAATAGGGAAAGAAATTTAGAAACCACAGGTAGATTTTGGCTGGCAAAACATGCGCTGGACTAACTTGTATTTCTGTCTCAAGCCTAGACATGTCAATGTTTTAAAACCATGCAGTTGATATTACAGATCAGTACTTCACCTCCTTGCCCCAGCAGCTAGTGCCCATTTGACATTTAGCATTTAGCATTGGAATGCAGTACTCATTTATGGCTGGAGAATTCCTTGAGGTGGATGAATTGTTATCAGTTTAAGTTCATATCCAGCCTCAGTCATTCACAGACTGTACCTCAGAGCAAGTTGTTCTCATTGGAACTTCCAGTGGGTACAGATGGGCTGCTGTAGATACCGCTCACAAATCCAGGTGTCACCGTCTGGCTCCCAGCAACAAAAGTGTTGTCAGTTATTTCTGAGTGCTCAATTAGCACTGCCTGGCTTACGCTGGAGGTTGAACCATTTTCCAAGTACACGGAATGAATGTAGCACAATTCTGCAGAACAATGGAATTCTGAAGGACAGAGACAAAACGCTGCCAGGAAGCTGCAAACCAAGAGATCTGGAGCCAGCACTGGTGAGAGCCCGGGACAAAAAGGATGTTTCTTTCTGAAATGAGACGGGGCTTGATAGGTTTCTGGCATGAGTAAATTCCAGAGGAAAGGACCTGTACCAGAGAACACCGTGTTCATGCTCTATAAACCTTTTACCTAGAAGACCCTTTGGTCAGTGGTAATTAAGCCAATTCATAAATTTGGGCATTGACAATGTGTTATAGTCTTGTATTAGCTTGTACTTCAAAAGATGAAGGTGTTTCTTATTACTGATTTTCATCTCAAATTTAAAATGTTTCCATGCCAAAACATTACAATTAGAGCAAAAATGCTCTGTTTATTATATCCAAATGCCAAAGGACAGAATCTTTATTTCGACTGTGTTTCCATGTTTTGCGCCCATGGTACAGCCACTTTCCGGACGTGCTGGGCCCAGCAGTACGTTAGCAATAGCATGGGCAAACAAGAGGAACACAAAGGCCAGCTCAGAGTACAATAGCACAGCTACTGCTCTGACTCCTGCACAGAAATGATTCCTGCTGGCTGGGAAGAAGGAGCTGAGACAGTGCCATGAAGCTCTGTTCCCAAAGGGAGAAGGCAAGGTAAACAAGGCTCACCTCTGCAGCACTGCCTGCTTTCCCCGAGGAGAAATGAGGCATAACAGTGAGGCTGCGAGTCTCTCCGCTTCCCATTGCTTGAGTGGGAAGGCGAACAGCAGAGCTGTCTGTGTCCTGATACCCATGTCGGGGCTTTCCCACACTTCACTTTGCAGCTTTCCTGATTCACCCTGTTAGTCACCAGCAGCAGTCTCAGCTCTATCCTGCTCATAACTAATGCTGGTACAAACACAATTCCACACAACAGAATAAACATGAACATCTTTTGCTACAAATGGAAAGCCCTGTTTTGTAAAGTCCAGCTCCCAAAAGCCAGCAACGCCCAGATATTAAGTCTGCCTGGGTAATCTTAATTTGGCCTTCTTGGGTGCAGGTCTAGGACACAGTCTTCATTTACATGACTATTCTCTCTCTGCCCAGGGAGATGAATTGAGCTAGTCAAACAGAGGATCCTGTTGTCTGGAGGACCCCTTGCCTCTTTCATTGCCATGACTGTAGCACATGTAATGAATGAAGGATAAAGAAGGAAGAAGGGGGATGTGCTGTAGTGAAACCAGCAAAATACTGCTCTAGAGAATTAGATTCTCTTCATGTCTCTGCTGTAAAGCTTCTGTGTGATGTTACATCCATAAATCACTCAAACCAGCCCTTTCTCAAAAGTTCATTAGCTGGGCAACCCTAATTTAATAGGTGTCCAAAGTTAGCAATAGCATGTGTCCAAAGGGAAGAACAAAATTACTGAGCATTCACTGCTGCAACTAAGATGCATAAAAGCCATGTTTGGAATAAGTAAAAAAACCTAAAAAGCACCGAAACTCTCCACAGTATAAAAACACAGGTCTATGGCTTCAAACTGAAAATCCCCAACAGACTGATGGCCTCTCATTTTAGTCTCACTATGTATCTCTCTAAATGAGTAAGATGGGGTCATGCCATACGCTGAAAACAGAGTAACTGATGTTTATGCAGTATATGCACAGTGCAGAAAGGGCTCTGTGATGCCCAAGGTCTGGATGATGTGCTGTGTATCTACAGGGCCAAGCAATGTGGAAAAAGTATAAGCCAAAATCCTGCATCCCTGTCCTGAAATGGGCTCAGCTGCCGCTGTACTTGGATAAAGCAGAGACCCTGGGGAAACCTGCTATGTGTTGACATCAGCTGTTTCCCTAATTCACGGAATAAAGATGAACATTGCTCACCTGAAGGGCTATTGTGAAGTTGCAGGTTTTTCTTTAATTTGTACCTTCCCTTTACTTTCAATACTCTTTGTATGTCTTTTCTATATACAGCCATTATGGAACCTTCCCATGACTGCAGGAAACATCTCCAAGGATAAACTGACTGTAACTGGGACTTCCACAGACTTTTAGAGCCATGCCAAACAGCTAAATGTAACTCAAAAAGTAGAAAATCATTTCATGTCTGGGGAACGTGGGATAATTAAGCAGTTATTTTCAGTCTGGAAAGCTTCATTTTACACCTGATCTAGGAAGCTATGAACGAAATGGCACTGTTCTGTCTCACTGTGCATGTCTCTGCGTATTAGTCTCTAGGAATGATGCGAGATGGCCAAAATGCATGTTGAGGACATTTGTGAGCAGAAGTTGGGGGGTTTGTTAAAAATGTGATACTTGGAAATCCTCTTTGTGGCAGGTTCTACGTTCACATGCAGAGCCAGGCACCCCATGCCTCTGTGATGGGCCCCGGAGGCAGACAGGACCTGGCCAGGTATCCTGCCTGTGCCTGGGGACATCTTGGCTATGGGATGGGTAGGGAAGCTCTTGGGATAAACACCAGTTTATGGCTTAATTTTTCAGTCTGTTGTTCAAATAATGTCAAAAATAGGACAAACAAATCACCTCAACCACTTCCTATACTTCAAATGCCTGTCTCTGCCTCTGTTGTGTGCATGCATCCCCACAAGCCCCCTGCACATGGGGACAGCAGACTTCTAACTGTTGATCCACATCTGCTGTGGTTGGGGGGTGATTTTTTAACTCTGCTCTAAGCCATCAATGAGAATAACGACTGTGCAGCACTAGTGCTGTTGTTACTGTGGCACTAAGTAGGAAAGACCATGCACAGGCCTGAAAGGATGAAATTTATACCAGAGAAGCCCAGAAAACCTCTAAAGAGCAAGCAGTGTGTAGATGATCAAGTATATGCCTAATTACACACAAGGAGAAGTAGCAGGAATGAACAAAGCTGCTATAGAGCAAGCTCACAGCTTTATACCAAACACAAAAGCCGTGTTGAGGATGTCATTGCAACTGCCTCTGACCTGTGGCAGGAGAGATATCAAAGATCTCCTCCCCTGGTACTGCTCTCTGAACTCCCAGAACCAACACAGATGCTAAGGCAGTAGCTGTTCTTGATACTAATCTGGACTTAAATGCAGGCTTTAGGTGGCCATGTATTACAGATTCAGGCCTTGTGTATGCAGAGAAACCCACAGGTTACCTGTTCTCTTTCTGTAATCTTCTAAATTGTATTTGCCAGATTTCTTAATGGTACCAAACCATTGGGGTGCTTTAGTTCAGATGACAGCTTAGAGTTCTCAATGTAAGTGCTGATCTTGAACATCTGCAGCATCCATATTTCTCCAACCATATCTAGAACAACAGTCGAGCACTCTGAGGATTCTTCCATTAAGCAAAACGTGTCCATTGAGTATCTGTCTTTCCATGACCTTTCCTATAGTCTATAGTTAACAGATCTGCTGGAAATGATAAACATGCGAGTGCTGCTGCAATTTGTACCCCACACTTAAGTTTGCTTCCTTGAGTATTTCTATCAAAATCAGGGAATTAATTTCCCATTGGTGTCTGAGTACTGGCTAAAATATGCATCCCAGTGGGGTAGCTGCATAAATATGCACACTGATTTTCACTCTTAACAGGAAGACTGAACACCCACTTCAGCTGCAAAGCTCAAAGCACCCTTAATTAGAGTGGTTAATGACGATTATAATGAAGCACTCTGAGAACATGGGAGATCTTACAGGCCAGTTAAATGAGGCTCTCGCTCTTTAAAACATGATGTTCCAAATGTTGATAGTCATTTATTTCCCATTCTGTTATCAGAGAATAAGAAATCACTTTGGAGTTTTCTTTCCATTTAAATTATTCACTACTTTTGATGAATCTCAGCAGTGTTTGTATTTGAAAAAGCAGTTTTCCTTTGGTTTCAAATAAGAATTTGAAAAAAAAAAAAAAAAGCCTTTGCTGTCAGGATTTAATAAATGAAATGTCAAGGTAGAGGCATAGAACACTTGCAGATTGTTATGACAGTAAGAATGCTTGAATAAAACAACCTGTTGCCAAATAGAATTCAATATGAACATTACTGCAGTTTCAGTCTTACATGTCCTGAAAGGTTTAATGTTCACGTGCCAGTGTCTCTCTCAGTGTCTGGGGAGTGTGTGGAAAATGGCAAAAGCTCATGTCAGTTATGGAATATCTCTGCCTGTGCCAGAGCACAAGGTTCAGCATCTTCAAGTTGGCTTCTAAAGCACAGGCTTGTAAATCTATAGTCACAAAGTACGGTTTGCACCAAGCCACCCAGCATGAAAAAAAAGAGAGATGGACAGCAGAGACTGAAAGCCAGTCATGGACCTCACACAGGCTCGCCAAGATAGAATCATAGAATAGAACAGAATAGTTAAGGTTGGAAAGGACCTCAAGATCATCTAAGTTCCAACCCCGTTGCCATGGGCAGGGACACCTCACACTAAGCTATGTCACACAAGGCTCTGTCCAACCTGGCCTTGAGCACTGCCAGGGATGGAGCATTCACAACTTCCTTGGGCAACCCATTCCAGTGCCTCACCGCCCTCACAGTAAAGAACTTCTTTCTTATATCCAATCTAAACTTCCCCTGTTTCACTTTGAACCCATTACCCCTTGTCCTATCACTACAGTCCCTAATGAAGAGTTCCTCCTCAGCATCCTTACAAGCCCCTTTCATATACTGGAAGGCTATGAGGTCTCCACGCAGCTTCTCTTCTCCAGGCTGAACAGCCCCAACTTCCTCAGTCTGTCTTCATATGGGAGGTGCTCCAGTCCCCTGATCATCCTCGTGGCCTCCTCTGGACTTGTTCCAGCAGTTCCATGTCCTTTTTATGTTGAGGACACCAGAACTGCACACAATGCTCCAGGTGAGGTCTCAGGAGAGCAGAGTAGAGGGGCAGGATCACCTCCTTCGCCCTGCTGGTCACGCTCCTTTTGATGCAGCCCAGGATACGGTTGGCTTTCTGTGCTGCGAGCGCACACTGCCGGCTCATGTTCATTTTCTTATCAACCAGCACCCCAAAGTCCTTCTCTGCAGGGCTGCTCTGAATCTCTTCTTTGCCCAACCTGTAGCTGTGCCTGGGATTGCTCTGACCCAGGTGTAGGACCTTGCACTTGTCATGGTTAAACTTCATGAGGTTGGCATCAGCCCACCTCACAAGTGTGTCAAGGTCCCTCTGGATGGCATCCCTTCCCTCCAGCGTATCAACCGAACCACACAGCTTGGTGTCATCGGCAAACTTGCTGAGGGCGCGCATCTTCATGCATGGAAGCCTTTCCAGTGTAAAAAAGTGCTCTCAGAAATACTGTAACAACTTCCTGAGGTCAGGAAGCTGAGGAACTCATCCAGGTCGGCTTGCCGTAACCCAGATCAATAACCATTGTTGTCACTAGATAAGCAGTGGCGTATCTTTTTTCCCCTTGTAACAGTAACAGCTTCTTTTCTGCATCCTCATTAATAATTTTGGACAAGACCAACTCCTCAGTTTTCTTAAGGGTTCTCTTGATGAAGATAAGAGTATTACTTTAGCTAAAGACACAAGTTAAAGCTGAGAACTTAGGTGACAAAGATAAAGATCTTAGCTTCCACTTCTGTACATTCTTTCATTATCATGTATGTTTAGACATGACAGGACTGTAAGGAGCTATGTTAGTTCTCAATCTTGAAGTAGTACCCATACTTGAAGAGTACCCCAATAGATATGAGGGAATTAACAACATGTTTAATTATGAACACTAACAGAAGCTGCTGGAGAATCAAACCATTTCAAAGGAATCTGCCAGCTATCACCCTAACCTTGGCTTCTGTCTTGCCAACAAGAGTTACACGAGAGAGTTTAAGGGACCGCTGCCAACTAGAGCTCCAAGCGTTGCTACAACAGGTCAGAACTGCTCTAATAATTTGACATAAATCTGTAGGAAGACCTAAAATTTACAATGAGCAAAATATGATTAAAAAATGCAGTCTCTAAGGACCCTGGGAAAAAGCCAGTCTCTATTTCACCTTGTCCTTTCATCTCAGGTAGTCTGCATAAGTCTTTTCTACCATTTCACCATTAAAGACTGCTTTCAGTTACTAGCTAATGTAACTGACTGAGTAGGAGCTGCAGTGGAAAACCAAGCTGCCCTTCCTGCTGTAACCCCACAGAAAATGGTAGCCTGAAGTTTCCAAGGCAGAGAGCTTTACCAGTTTTTATTTACAAGACTCTTTCTTCCATTCTCAGATCCCACATCTCTTAAACAAACGACAATATTATCACTGAGATGAACTTTTGAAAGCACCAGGAAACTACTGAAGTGTGCCTACACAGTATA
This sequence comes from Lathamus discolor, assembly GCF_037157495.1. Lineage (NCBI taxonomy): Eukaryota > Metazoa > Chordata > Aves > Psittaciformes > Psittacidae > Lathamus > Lathamus discolor. The sequence continues at coordinate 20,118,943 of NC_088890.1, read as the reverse complement.
GGTTAATGTGCAACTATGACAGGAATTCCCAGAATGTTTCTTACATTGCTATTAGATTCCTCTGCTACAAGTTACATTTTTATGCATATAGGAATGTGTCTTCTAAGAAAAAATAGACAATAGGCAGTGGTGGACACTGAGCATTTTACCTTTGATCTTGTTCCAATTCAAGTAATTTTTTTCTGGTTTTCTCATTATGAAAAACATTCAACTACATCTCAAACTATTACACTTGGCATGGTGTAGCATACGTGAGAATAGCAGGAGAGAACAGGATAACTAATCTATTGTGTGATGTCTGGATATAGATACACTGGAGGGAAAGCAGCAGGTATACGTGTGGCAGCTTCTTTTTTGACACTTCACAGAATCCCAAGGGTTGGAAGGGACCTCAAAAGATCATCTAGTCCAACCCCCCCACAAGAGCAGGGTAACCTACAGTACATCACACAGGAACTTGTCCAGGCGGGCCTTGAATATCTCCAGTGTAGGAGACTCCACAACCCCCCTGGGCAACCTGTTCCAGTGCTCTGTCACTCTTACAGTAAAGAAGTTCTTCCTGATGTTAACGTGGAACTTCCTATGTTCCAGTTTACACCCATTGCCCCTTGTCCTATCACTGGATATCACTGAAAAAAGCCTAGCTCCATCATCCTGACACCCACCCTTTACATATTTGTAAACATTGATGAGGTCACCCCTCAGTCTCCTCTTCTCCAAGCTAAAGAGACCCAGCTCCCTCAGCCTCTCCTCATAAGGGAGATGTTCCACTCCCTTAATCATCTTTGTGGCTCTGCGCTGGACTCCTTCAAGCAATTCCCTGTCCTTCTTGAACAGAGGGGCCCAGAACTGGACGCAATATTCCAGATGCGGCCTCACCAAGGCTGAGTAGAGGGGGAGGAGAACCTCTCTTGACCTACTAACCACACCCTAGGATGCCATTGGCCTTTTTGGCCGCAAGAGCACATTGCTGGCTCATGGTCATCCTCCTATCCACCAGGACCCCCAGGTCCCTTTCTCGTTCACTACTTTCCAGCAGGTCAACCCCCAACCTGTACTGGTACATGGGGTTGTTCTTCCCCAGATGCAAGACTCTACACTTGCCCTTGTTGAATTTCATCAAGTTTCTCCCCGCCCAACTCTCCAGCCTGTCCAGGTCTCGCTGAATGGCAGCACAGTCCTCTGGTGTGTCAGCCACTCCTCCCAGTTTTGTGTCATCAGCAAACTTGCTGAGGGTGCACTCAGTTCCCTCATCCAGGTCATTGATGAAAATATTAAACAGCACCGGTCCCAGCACCGACCCCTGAGGAACTCCACTAGTCACAGACCTCCAGCTAGATTCTGCCCCATTGACCACAACTCTCTGCCTTCTTCCCTTCAACCAGCTCTTGATCCACCTCACTACTTGATCGTCAAGCCCACACTTCCTTAGCTTATCTATGAGGATGCTGTGGGAGACAGTATCAAATGTCCTACTGAAATCAAGAAAAACCACATCTACTGCTCTACCATCATCCCTCCACCTAGTCACTTCCTCATAGAAGGCTATAAGGTTGGTCAAACATGACTTCCCCTTGATAAAACCATGTTGGCTGTTCTTAATGACCCCCTCATCCTTGATATGTCTAGAGATGGTGTCAAGAATAAGTTGTTCCATCACCTTTCCAGGGATGGAGGTAAGGCTGATGGGTCTATAATCACCCGGGTCCTCCTTCTTGCCCTTCTTATAGACTGGCGTGACACTTGCTATCCTCCAATCCTCAGGCACCTCTCCTTTTTCCCACGTCTTACCAAAGATGATGGAGAGTGGCCGAGCAATGACCTCTGCAAGCTCCCTCAGCACCCGCGGGTGTATGCCATCCGGACCTACAGATTTATAGGAGTCCAGACTGCTTAACTGATCCCTAACCCAATCCTCATCTACCAAAGGAAACTCCTCCTTTGTCCTGACTCCTTCTGGGGCTACAGGAATCTTGTTCCTCTGGGGAGAGTCTGCAGGAGTAAAGACAGAGGCAAAGAAGGCATTCAGCACCTCTGCCTTCTTTATATCCTCTGTCTCCAGGACACCCACCTCGTTCAACAGTGGGCCTATATTGCCTCTTGTGTTAGTTTTATCCACTATGCATTTGAAAAAGACACTTCCTGTGTTCCTCCCTCGCTAAGCAGGATGCAGAATGCTATACATTCACACAACACCTGACCTAAAAGACAGATTCATTTTGGACATTTTCAGTTTCAATGTGGAATGCTTTGTCAAATAGATGGAGAAGAGGCCAAAGCATCTCTATCAGCCCTGGAGGCCTTTGTGAGCAGGATTATGCGGTGCCTAGATCCTGGTGCAAAAAGTGCTTCTTTACACTCTGGACCTGCCCTCAACTGAAATCTCTGTTCAAAGGCATGAAACCCAGAATTAAACAGATTTAATTTATTCTCTAGTCACTCTCTGGCAATCAACTGAGTTTCTTTCTTCAATAGCTGCTAACATCAATATCAGCTGAACATCCGTGCTATGCAACTGCACAAAATAGAGTTCAGTTCAAAGTACCAGTCTAGTCTCAAAACCAACCCAAACACTCAAAGATGCAGACGTTTGAAGTATATAAATCCATTCCTTGCATTCATTTTGCTCTTTCTTTTGACTATACATATCTTATTCCTATGAATCCTGCAGACAAAATCATACAGGGAGGAATAGCTAATTATTTGAATTTTCCCACATCACACACAGTTATTACAATTGCTCAGTTTTTTTGTGTTTGGCTATAACATAGTAAAAAAGACGGATTTTCTGATCTTGGCATATGGTTAGTTTTTAAAAGTATCGACACAGTTAATTAAAAAAGACACATCTATTCAGAGATCAGACGAAAAGATGTTTCACAAAATTAAACTAGTTAATCCCAGGGGTCACAATGAAAAGCTTTTTGCTGACTAGGAGAGTCCAGCTTCCCACTTGGAAGTGAAATCTTGGCACAACCAATGAGCAAAACAGACTGCCCAAATGCGACTTTAAAGTAGAGTATTACTTTAGCTAAAGACACAAGTTAAAGCTGAGAACTTAGGTGACAACCCTCATGATAAACCATTCTGAAGGACACTGCCTTGACAAATATACTTTCAATAGTAGTTCAACATACTTTTGGTATACTTCTATTCCATTAAATATGCTCCTTTAAAAGAAAACTACCAATGTCCAAAGTTATCCAATCTAAATTTATTGAACCTATGCTAGAAGTGTGATGTAGAAAAATCAGGATATAAAGCCGACTGTCCACTGAAAATGTCCATGTCCTCAGGCTGCTTGAAAGTGGCAACTGTTTAGACACTCATCAATGTAAATGAGAGCTTAGCATGATGTTTTACAAGGGAAGCACAACTCCTCCAGCCTTATCCAGATGGAAAGAGTAGTGCTGCAATATCCCACTGTTATCTCCATGTGGCCTCAGTCAACTCCAAGTAATCATGGCTGAGGGCAAACCTGGGGTCCTTTGTTCAGGAAAGTGAAGTAAAAACCCTGCTGGATCCAAGCACGCTGGCACCAACTGTGTTACCTAAAGTAAACAAGCTCTTTATCCCCTGCCCTGTCCCCAGATGCCTTCTTGGGAAAAAAAGAAGAATAAAAAAAAATAGAAAAAAGAAGAAAGAACAGAAAATAAAATCACCATGTTACCCACTCAACATAATGGTAATGTCATTAAATGGAAACCAAAACAAAACAAAATATGAACTTTGTATTGTGGAGAAGCAGCAAAAAAAATGGTGAGTTTTGGATACAGGGCTTAGTTTGTGTCTGAAGTTTACTACCCAGGGGTTTTGAAACAACACAGCTTCTGAAAGCACAGCCTTCATTAGAGCAGGAAAACACAACTTAAACGGCCAGGCAGAAAATGGCTGAATTAAGCTCTTTTTTCCCCGCTCTTTAATGGTAGTGATTCTCAAATGATTAAAAGTAGGTTAGGCGAATAACAAACCAGCTATGTTTCTAGTGTCTACCTGACAACAGCTTTTGTGGAAGTGAATAATTACATGAAAATCACTTCCCTTCCACCTCTCTTTGGGATCTCTGTGGGTTGCTAGGCAGTCTCTCTCCTACCTTCTGCTAATGTTACTTACAGACGGGATGAATACAGTATATTCATTATGAGAATGGTGAGCTGAGGGGGAGAAGGACCTAAATACTTGAAGGTTTGTTTATTCATTGCTGCCTTTGGAGACCAACACCATAGCTCGGATTACTTTACACATATTTAAATGCTAATTTTCCGAGGCATAATTGTTAGCCAAGTACCACCCTGTTCAAATGGAACGGGACCTTCCTCAATACAGGAGCCACACTAGTAGTATGTTTCTGTGTTGCCAGCCAATGTTGAAAGTCAGGTGCTGGAGCAAAGCATACTGAGGTTCCTTCTGGGACTTGGAGAAAGAATTCTTTCACTCACTCTGACTGCTTTTCATGACTGAAATAATGTTTGTTAGGAGACTGGTTTACTTTCCTGACCTCCTTAACCCAAAACTTGGGAGATGCCTTGATTGCTCTGGCATGATTCCAAAACTAGCAGCCACAAAGTACTGTTGTATTTCCCTAACATTCCAACTCTGCCAAAGGAAAAATTCCATCTACAGTGGTATTTATGAGCCCAAGAACTTCTCCGAACTATCTTTATGATAAAACTTTCAAGTCTGCATTTACAGCCAATAGTCACAACAGTTGCCTAGAACACATGTAAGGAGAGAGTTGTCTCATAACATAGAATTTTCCCTGGAAATATATACAAGTTTTCCATTACTTTAGTTCTGGAGCATAAGGTAAGGAGAGGGCTGACAGGGTAAGATACACAAAACATTCAAGAGATATTACTCATCTAAAAATATTTATGTCCCTATTGATAAACATGATTTTGGGGAGGGGAGGAGGGAAAGTCACTGAGTAGCTGGAACAGTTCTTTTGTGTCTGAATGATAAGACATGAAAATGGTCTTCACCGGTAACTTCACTGGTAGCTTAAATCTGGGAATCTGGCAAGTGGGAAACCTTTTAAAAAGGTATTGATAAGAGGCAAAAATACTAAGTCCCAATATCTTGGGTGCAGCATTTACTTTTCTCACTGACACACTCCCTGTCACTGCATACCAAGTATACATGGAGTTTATGTCAGCAGGATGGGCTGCATCCTGCCTCTGTGACCAACCCTGCTTGTACTGACCGCTCTTGCTGAGTGAAAACTGTCCAGCATCCTGGGAAGGTGAAGCCATTGACTGCTGGAGCATCCATATGCTCCAGCAGTGCGGTGCAACTCTCTTGCAGCACGCCTTAAAAGCATCAAGAGTTTTGCCTTCTTCTACACTCACACTACACAAAGCTTCAGGCTTTTGGAAACATTAACTTGTTCTTTCATTTTATACATGACATGAAAATGGACCAAAAAGCAGCCACTGCCTTTTGTTCTCATTTCAATAGCAGGTTTTCTGTCTCCTAGAGGCACTAGGCTTTACCAGGTCCTTTTGGGGGCTGCTTGGGAGTTGGGACATGCTTAGTGTAATTTCTATGAATGCTAAAGAGAGATGCGAATGGAGGAAGTGCAGGTCACTAGTTCTAAACTGAGGGTATTGATTAGTGCCTCTCTTTACTAAGACACCATCACCAAAAGCTATCAGAATGAGATATTTGGCTGCTCCCACATACACTATATGGACAGTCAGAGCAGTTTCAAAGTATTTACACTGCCTTGCATAGAGGGATTGATGAGAGAGGGCACCCTGACTGATTTCCAGAGTATTCTGAATCCAAACCAACATGTTTTTAAGGTCGTTTTTTCTTCAAATACTTGATTTACACTAAATTTGAAAAAAAAAAAATAATAAAAAAATGCAGAAAACAGGGCTCTGGAGCTGGTTTGGGAGTTAGGTTTTCAGGGGGAGGGAGAGGCAAGAGTTTAAGCAAGTGTGGTAGGTCCCCATATCCTCTCATTCTGAGAACACCTAATTGCTATTACAGAGCTGCTTGACTGCAGTATCAGTGATAAAACAAATCCTTCTCTGACAGCTTTTTTGTTGACTGCTGTTACTTCTTTAAGATTCTCATTCAGCACCCTTAAAGCCTGAGGAACAATGCAGGTATTAACCATACTATGCAGCCCTGATTGCAAATATTTAAAACAGGGTAAATGTTTTTGTCCTGAATTATTATCCAAAGAATACACTTCATTTAGAAATAAACTACACTTCTGGTAAATAACTTGAGGTTAAATGCTATTTAATCTAACTTCATTACAATTAATAATTCTCAGGAATTCTTTTTGAGCAGTCTTCTTAGGAATACTTACCTTTGAAACAGAAGAGAATACATTTACCAAAGCATGACAATTATTTGAACTTAAATTCTTGCTTTTACTGAAAACAGCTTAACCGTGACACTAAAGGGGATTTCCATTCATTTCTGCAATTTAGACACTGTCCGAGTGCCCAGTGATGAATGCTAAAATGATACATAATCCCTGACTGAAACAAAGGTTGACTGGGAAGGAGGATACTGTGTACTGTATATGTGACATTACTTAAAGAGTTGTTACTATAAAATGCTGATGCAAAGGTTTCAGATGTATTGAAGTAACTTAGTGCCATATATTATTCATAAGTAGTAGTAACTAGAACACACATTAAAAATTAGTAAAAATAACTGACATATTGAACTGCATACAAACCACTCTTAAAATAGAGGCTAGATTTCTTGAAAGAAGTGTTTCCTCATTCTTGAATACTCTACTAAGCAACAGTTAGTACAGTAACTGGTGTGTGTAAACCTGCAACTCAGAGGCAGGCAGACTGTAAAATCAGGCAGAAGTGGGCCTCCCGTGGTACTTGAGACCATGGCAGTAGCATACTTGTAGCAACCTCTTTTTCAGCGACTACAGGCAGCAGGTGATTGTGCTGAAAATGGTGTGTCTCTATTGACTTTTCATGGAAAGCAGAGTAGCAGTCATAAAAGCACAGCTTCCTACCCCCCAGCATTGCCCTTCTCCAGCCACTGCCAGAAACATAAAAGCCCAAAGACAAATGAGGCAGAAGTCTGCCATGTTGACTTGCCCAGAGGTGAAGAATATATTTCCCCTTCTCAACTACTCTGGCACAGTGCCGCAGGTGGGCACCTCAACATTGGATTCTGGCCCAGCTGCTGGAATTGTGCCACTGGCAGCTGCACTTCCAAAATTAAGAAACCAATGAATTTTCTGTAGCATTACCAGCACAGAATTTATCTCTGCTTCCAGAGCCTGTTCCCTCTGCCACTTCTGTTCCTTCTATACTTGGCATTCAAAACATGAAAGAAGCTGCTGGTGAAGCTTAGAAACTGCAGAATCAACTTCAATCAAGAGGTTATTGCTCCTTGTCATGGTTTATCCCCAGCCCAACTAAGTCGCAGGCAGCTTCTAGCTCACTCCCCTCACTGCCCCAGTGGGGTGGGAGAATTGGGGAAAAAAGGTAAAATCCCATGGGCTAAGATAAGAACAGCTTAATAATTGAAATAAAGTAAAATATGGTAACAACAAAACCGATACTAATAAAAGGAAATCAAGAGAGAGAGGAACAAGCTCCAAGACAGATAGGTGATGCACAAGATCTCCCCAACCACTGACCAATGCCCAGGCCATCCCCAAGCAGTGACTGCTGCCCCCAGCCATCCCACAGCATCTATACTGAGTCTGTGGTCTGGAATACCCCTCTGGCCAGTTCATATATATGTGTCTATACTGTCATCCCCCAGTGTCTATACTGAGCCTGAGACACTGAAACGTCCTTCGTTAAGTCAGCTCTGCTGAGCAACAACTAAAACATCAGTGTTTTATCAATTCTATTCTCAGACTAAATCTAAGCCATAGCACTGTTCCAGCTAGTAGGAAGAAAATTAACTCTATCCCAGCCAAAACCAGGACATTCCTACCTGTTTTGGAAGTGGTCAGCACCCATGTGGTTGAAGGTGATGTAAGTCTATTCAGATTTTCAAATGCATTTTGGAAAAATCTGTCACCAAAAGCTCTTTAGGAAACTAAGCATCTGTGGTTTGAGAAAGAAAGTCATTGCTCGTAAAAGGAATTATAAGATAGGAAACATCAGATCAGAGTAAAGGAATAATTCTTATGCTGGAGGGAGGTCACCAACAGAATACTACAACCAACAACCTGTGCCTTTGCTGGCACAGCAAAGGTGACACAAAAGCTGGTCAGAGTAGTAAAGATGATCGTTAAAAAAGAAGTACATCCATACAGAGTAGGGGACGGCCTGCTGCAAGGTGCGAGGGGAAAAGGTGACCATGAGCCTACAGTGTGCCCTTGGGGCAAAGAAAACCAACAGCATGCTGGGCTAAGCATGAGGAAGAGTGTTACCAGCATGTCCAGGGAGGTGGGTGATTCTTTTTCTCTGCCAAGTACTGTCGAGACAGGTCTATATCACTGTGTCCAGTGCTGGAGTCCCAGTTCGCGAGACACACAGACTTCCTGGAGTTAGTCCAGTGAAAGACTACAAATACGATTAAAGGGACTGTTGCATTTAACATGCGAGGAGTGATTGAGAGAGCTGGGACTGCTCAGACTAGAGAAGACTCCAGCGATTGTAATATGTTACAAGAGAGGGAACCAGTGTCTTCTCTTCATCCTTGGAGATGTTGGATGTGGTCTTTGGTGGACTTGGCAGTGTTGGGTTTACAGTTAGACTAAATGATCTTAAATGTCTTTTCCAACCTAAATGATTCTATGATCCTGAGCTTTAGGAAGTGAGGTTGGACTAGGAGATCTCCTAAGGTGCCTGCCAGCCTCAACTACACTGTGATTCTGTATGAGAACAGATTGAGTGGCCTAGGACTTCTTCAGCTGAGGAGACATGTCAGTGCAGTTTAACAAGTCATGAATGAGAAGTTAAATAAGAGTAAGAACACTTTGTTCACTGTTACTTCCAGTGCAGGAACTTTTGAATAATCAGATGAATTTTCTAGGGATCCAGTTCCAAAGGAATGAAAGGATGTAGCTCCTCCTGACACAATTCACAGACCTGTGAAACTTGTTGCCAAGAGATGCTGGGGATACTGTAAGCCTTCATGGGCTCTAGAGATCAGAAAACTACACAGAAGGGAAATTCATTGAGGATTTCTGAACATAAAAAGCCATGCAGACCTCAGGAAATCACCAGAGCTGAAAATACCTGTCTGCCCAAAGAGTTCAAGAGACAAATATCATCATGGGTCCATTGCAGGAGACAGCATAACGGGCTACATCAACTTTGTTCAAGGAAAGCTTTTATGTAAAGGATTATCTTATATACTTTCAAGCAAATAACATAGTTCGATGCTTACTATAATGCTTACTGTTCTGCAGCAAAAAACACTCATGGCGACTTGACCGTGCATTCCACAAACTAATATTTAGTAGTTATTTTCTTACAATCATTTCTATAATTCTCTTAAACTCTCACCTGATAATACCAGTACCCAAACAAGGACTGTTATGTTTCCATGCCTATACAACTTCTGGCACAACCTTCCCTACCGATCCATGCCCAGGATAATGAAAATGATGAATAATTGCTATCAAAGGATTATAGACATAAATTAAACTGTGAATCTGCAGCAGTCAGGCACAAACATGTCATTTTCCATTCAAATAAGCATATTCAAATAAGTTCTGACTAGCTGGCATATATTTAATCTTATTTTATAGTAGGGACACAGGAGACAGTACCTGCAGGGTAGACACCCCAGGGCAGGGAACTTGCCAGTAGAAGCTGGATGGAAATCCTCCAGCAGAAACAAGTTGGAACCACAGGTTATATGTGAACTTGTGTTTAACAGTTCACAACTGACCTATCCATCATTAATGGAATTAATTTATACTTTCGGCCTCCCACATCCTCCAGCAGTGAGTTCCACCATTCAGTTATTCATTGTGTGAAATAACACATTCTTTTGTATTTCTCTAAGCCAACTACATCTCCATTTTTATAGCCTTTTGCAAACCCAAGGGTTTCAGTACGACCTCCTGAGTTACTGGCTGAGAGCCACACAAACAGGGAATGGTGCCTTGGCTGCAGAACTACAAGGGCTCTGCTCCAGTTTCAGGTCTGACAGTGTGTAAAAGGCTTTTGGTTTGGGGTTTTTTTTTGCCTTTTCACAAAAAAAAAAAAAAACAACCAACCCACAAGTGACTGACTGCTGGCTGTACACTACCCTGTAGAGCTACCTCTGCTAGGTACTGGGAAGATCAGGATCCTAAGGAACATCACAGAAATGATACAGTTCTCTGAAATGCTACTCTAGCTACTTGTCTACAATACCATCAAAACTGTGGTCCAGGTTCCAACTGGGACCCATGGAGTACCTCTACTACAGTTTATTTATTTGAAAAATATTTATCGCCTAAAGACCCAAAGGAAAATTTTTAAAACATTCTTCACTTTAACAAGAATGTCTCTCGAAAAATCCCTCAACTGAAACCAGTATTTAATAAACCAAAGGAATGTTCCAAGTCACAATGCATTACCTATCATTCTGTTATACAATTACATGGTTAAATGCAGACAGCATTGATTTCACGCTGCCTACATAATAATCCAAGTATTGCACTTCACAACCGTAGTCAAACCTGAATGCTGAGGCAAAATAAAGAATAAAGGCACAATTGAAAGTTAATCATCTTTTGCAAACGGTAACGTCAAAACAGAACTTAAATCTTGTGCCACATACACCTTCAGGTATTGATACTGACAATATAGGTCAACAGTCCAAAGTGACAGACAAGAAAGTATATTATATTATTATAATTTAACCTCATTTTAGTCACTCAACAAAGCCACAGATATGGATAATTCCATCCTAACTCAGCAAAAATTGCCTCAGAAAACTAAGAAAAGACATATAGTTAATCTAGAGCACTAAGCACTTTACTAAAAGATCTTAAATCCTCTTTCCATTTCAGAACTGTCATTTTCTGTTTCATATAACTTAAGACAACAGAATAGAAAGGATTCAAATTACTAGCAAGACAATCAAACACAAATATTTTTTCACTTCAGCTACTTCTGTGCAGAGGAAACATACTGGGATAAAAATACAGAACAGAGGTATGGCTACATTCAATCAGTGCTACCGCCAGCCCACTGTCTTTTAATTGCCGCCCAAACCGGATGCTCAGGAAAAGACTACAGCAAACATTTCCCAAGCCAGTAAATTCCAATTTCAATCTAATTGATTAAACTGTATCAAAGCATTTTATGATTTTATATTTTCAAATGACTTGAGTACAAGGCAAAGGAAACGCTCTCCAAAGGGGGCTTTCCTATTTGCATTGTCCTCGCAAGAAGCCTGCGAGACCCACCACCTCCCTTACTCCTGCCACAGACACAGGTAACCAACAGGCTTCACACTGCATCACTTTGATCCAGGAGTTCTCAGAGAAACAATCAGGGCCAGAGCATCTTGGCCCTTGCCTTTGGTACAGCCTCGGTGTTTGGTGCCGTACTTTGTGCCATTTTTTGCAATCACATTACAACTACAAACAATTGCTTTTATTCAGTTGTTTTAATGCAGAGAACAAGTAGCAGGAATGAGTCAAGGATATATAGAACTGTCTATGACAGCCCAAGGAGGCACAAAGAAATGAAAACCAATAAATGTCTTTAAGCAACGATTAAGTCTAAATGAATGTGCCCCCACTGTGTACAGCAAACCCAAATGAGTCTTACTCAGCCAAAACAGAACAGCAATTGTAGGAGCAAAAGTAAGACTCCATTAAGATTACCTCACAACTAAACCTTCAGAATACCAGTTCTGTGGCAGCAATTCCAAGTAGTAAAGTGTTTCAGTGCGGATTCCTCCTCAAGGAGTGTATGGCACAAACCCAGATGTATTTATTCACTGCAGTCTCGATGGATCCATATTCACAAACAGAAACTCTATTTCCCCATTCTGTAATCTCTTCTTCCTTGTATTTCATCAAAGATTAAGTCCTGACCTAGGAACAGTCATTAACTAAGGCATTTTATAGAATCCTAGAATAACAAACTTAAGCTTTAAATTAATTTTTCCCCATACTCTTGATTTGCATGCAAGTCAGAAGCCTCCAATCCTGAATATGATGGCCAGCTAGGGGTGGGAAGTCTTGCAGCATCTGTAGCAGTCGGCAAGCACTGCCATTATGGGTGGCAACCAAGACTCCCAGGAAAGAATTTGTTCTGGTACATAAGGGCAGGTAGACAAACCACTGACTTGTTCTGTGGACTTGGACCAACCTGATTCTGTGGATGACGAAGCATGGCCATAGCTCTGCAACTGGCAGGGTACCATGACATTGCTGCAATGATGATAACGTGGTAAATACCATCTGACTATGTGTCTCAGAGTTAATTACTAGTGAATGGTAGCTGGAATTTGCTTGGAATCAGACCAAGAGCTTGGCACCTACCCCAGGTTATGTGCCAAGAATCTCAGATTCCTCTAGCGAGCTTAGAACCACAATTTATCCAATTATCTCACATCTGAAGATTTTTACTTTTTGGGGGTTTTCTGGTTGTTCTCAGTTCCAAGTCATTGAGACTCCACCTGCCTGTTTAAAGAAGCTCACATCACCAGGTAAGGACCTACTAATGACATCCAGCTTCATAAGCGGCTCAACAGATAGAAAAAATCAGAATGAGTTCCCTTAATAATCTTTATAAATAAAGGCAAAGTTATAAACCAGATTTGTTTCAAACCTTCAGGCATAAACTTGTCATCTCTTCCCTGTGACGGATTTGTCTTGGAGAAGTTAATTTTGGAAACAAACTGATAGGCTAGGTTTACTTACAATGCTCATCTGAAACATTCAAAGAGCTGATATGCCGGTAGGTGTTTTTCCTAATACCCAGCTGGGAACATGGACTGATGTTCCAGCCAAAACATCTTTGATGCTGTGTCTTTCCCTCAGAATCACCCCCTCCATGTTCCCCCTCCATGCGAAGGACAATTTGCTCCAGTCTGACACCTCCAATCTACAATACTCAGTGCAATAGGATGGAAAAAGGACAAAAAGGGATTGTGGTTTTGTTTACTTCTTCCTCTTTCCCACTTGCTGACAACCATTTAGCCACGTGTTCTTCAATTCTTTTTTGTAATAAACATTCAGTTCTTACTTCTATTTGCACCTATGACTGCAACTACAGTAACAATTTAAGCCAGTGGATAAAAAGACCAAACACACACCTCCCTCGGACCTAAAGACAGAGCGCTATGAATATTTCACTTTTTGGAGTTGTGTTTGACAGATGGGGTTCCTTAACAACTGCCTTGTTCAGTGACTATATGTTGTGACCTAAACTACTTATATATCTGCAGGTAAATGGAGTTACAAAAATACAGTTATCAGTCCTATACCAGTACTGAAAATCATTCATTGCCTGATTAGTCTCAAAATACCCAGGACAGTCAATTAGCCCCTATGTTATTTACCTCTGCCTCATTCACTGGAGCTGAGGTAGCTGCGTCTGCTCTGACTGTAAGACTGCGCTCATTCCAAGTGCCCTACACAATTAGTTCAAAAAGGCACTTATAGGACTGATGCAAATGGTGAGTGACTGAGCTACACTTCCAAAACACCTTCCCCTCTCCACTAACGACAAAGGCAGCCGTCTACAAAGTCGGAAACTTGCTTACACATGCCATAATTACACATTCTATATGTAATGTTGAATATGACGACTCCGGACCACCTTATCCACTTTGTTGTGAAGTTCAAGGTACAGAACAGACCATTTTAGTTTGTAATCTCACATCATGCACCACATTTTCTGCCTTCCTGCATAAAACAGAAGCTCACTGAGGGCTAGTGCCCCAACTGTACTTTTTTCAGTGCTTTAACTACTGCAGTCATTTTCCACCTATGTTCTGCTCACCTTCATGGATAGATAAACAAGTTCCTTTAGACCTGCAGGCTGGGAATGTACCAGCTTTCACTACACCTGTTTGTGAGCATCCCTCAGAGTCACCATGCTGTTTTATTATTTTACACAGAGGATTTAGAGGATCTGAAAAGCAGGGGTTGTTTTTGGAGTGGCAGGAACTGTATACCCAACTGGCAAATTCTAGTAAACAAGCCACTCAAGTTTCACTCAAATTCTCTGTGAGCCTAGTCCTTTTTAAAGAGAGCTGGGCAATGAAAAACCTTTCTTTTATGCCACAGAGCTGGCAGAAACTTCAAGTAAAACCAAGTTCAGGATGGAAAAAGCAATAGAATAAAAAATCCCATAAATGCCATTTAGGAATTGTATTCAGGGCCTGCAGCTCTTTACACTAAGGGCGCTACTGAAAATATTGGCGTAGAACAAATGCTTAATTTCACAGATTCAGTTTAATTTACACCATTTGTAAAATGGTGTCAAACAGTCAAGGTGTTTGGTCAAAACCAGGAAGGTTATTTTGGAAGTCAAATGTTGTTTTTCTCATTTTCTGCTTAAATGAAGCAGTCGAATTTTGATTCCTAAATGAGAGTTTGTTTCAAAGTGTAACAGTAATAGTAAAAAGAATTAAGCAAAACACCTCTTTAAAATAAAACCACTTTTTAAACTGCTGGTCTGCTTGAAATGCTTTGTATTTGTTCTGCTAAAATATCAATATGTGAGCACAGAACTGAAGTGCAAATGCACCAGGAACCAGGTTCTGCCTCCCATTCTTCCCAAATCCAGCTGCACTTTCTTGATACAGCCATTCTCTGACAGCTCACAAGGGCTGACAATAAGGAAACAGATGAAAGACCGGTGAACCCAGATGCCAAAGAGCAACATCTGATCGTTTCCTGCCAAGTTTGTAACAAATTTACTCAATGCACTTTCTGGCCTCTTCTCTTTGTGATTCTTTCCTCGTCTTTATTTACAGTCTTAAATTGGAGGAGTAGTGTTTGGTTTGCTCTCATGTAACAAAACACATGATATTACCTCTGTGCTCTGATGGCATCTTCTTGCAGCCATGATTCTGGTGCAAATGGTCACAGAATGCTCAGTTCATTTGAGCCTCAGTGTTTAAAGTAGCTGTCTATAAACATCCATATGGGAAAATGTGTTAAAATACGGAAATCTAAGACTGTGGACACAGTTAAGTAAGGTATCTTCAAAAATATTAATGACCTTTACAGGAATTCCTGTACTACAAAATTTTCTGGAATTTAACATTAACACAGGAGTAAATTTATGTCTTAAAAGACTGTTATTCCAGAGAAAAAGAATATGAACTCTATCCTCAAGTCACATAATGCACCACAGAAGAATCTAAAGTTATGAAACCCTGTTGACTATTCCATCCTATTATTCATCTCCATGGGCAATTCTGATGATATAACTTTAGTGTGCATATATGTTTGTGTGTTTAAACATATTGTAAACCATAAGGAACAAACAGTTATGCAGTGCTAAGTAAAGCAGTCAGCAATCAATCCAGCTTCAACTGCCAAAAACAAAAACTCTACTAATACAGTGGAGTTTCTCTATCCATAAGGAAGGAATAGTCAGCAACTGAGCATAGTCATTAAGAGGAGAGAGCATCAGAAAACCACAGCTGTCAATACACACATCTCATCTTCCCCATTTTGCTCTCCTGGATGTGGATCCTTGCTGTGAGCTGCCTGGCAGCTGGTGACAGTTTGTGACAGGGCAGACAGTGTGTTCTCCTACATTCATTGGGGCAGTGTGCCAGCAACTGTCACCAGTCACCACCCACCTTCTCGTCCCAGCTTCCCTCTCCTTACTTCCTATCACCTTATCCTCCCTTCCCCATACTGCCCTTGCAAATAAAGGACAGGTGTCTTACAAACTATACGCCAGCAGATACAAAAGGCATGGTAGGGAGAGGGGAGGGCAGAGTAAGGCATAAGTAGTTGTAAGACACCTACATAACCCATAGCTCTCTTACACCACCCTGGAGGAAGGCACCTTTTCTGCTCCTTTGTGCCTCCTCATTTTGAATTTCCATTAGTTCAGGGAATATCTTCAGGGGAGAACTTCAGTACCAATCTGTAGGCTACTTCTGAGGGAAAAACAGGTGAGCACCCAACTCCCTTCACTAGAAGCCTGAGGCAGAGAGTACTCCAGGCTGATGGTGAGGCCCTGTGCACAGCGCCTCTCCAGTGGGAGAGCTGGGGTGTACCCAAGGCGCTTCAGCCATTCCTACTTTTCTGCAGATGTTTGCCCAGCCTGCTTTTTCTTGGATTCTTTTGAGAATTCAACTGTTATTCCAGTTCTAGGATGGAAATAAAAAGAGTCTCAGAAATGTTTGGGGGCCTAGAAAGTGTCGTGGTTTAAACCCAACCACAAACCTCGTTCACTCACTCCCCCACCTTCTTTCCCTCCCTCTGCTCCTGGAGGGACAGAGAGGAGAATCGAAAAGAATGCAACTCCCACGGGTTGAGATAAGAACAGTTCAGTAACTAAGGTATAACACAAATCACTGCTGCTGCCACCAATGATAATAATGATAAAAGAAATAACAAGAGGAAAGAATACAACACCTCAACACCAGCCGACCAATAACTCGCCCCACTCCCCCCAGCCAAGCACCGACCGATACCTCCTCCAACCCTGCAGTCCCAACCCTTCCGGGTCACTCCCAGTTACATCCTGGGCATGCCGTGCTGTGGTATGGATACCTCTTTGGTCAGTTTGGGTCAGGTGTCCTGTCTCTGCTTCCTCCCAGCTTTCCCTCCTCCCTGGCAGAGCATGAGGCTCACAAAGTCCTTGGCCAGACCAAACATTTGAGCAGCAACTGAAAACATTGGCGTTATCAGCTCTCTTCCCAGGCCAAAAAATGAAAACACAGTGCTGCACCAGCTACTAAGAAGGAGAAACATGACTGCTACTGCTGAACCCAGGACAGAAAGCTTTTTTTGTTTTGTTGATTTATGCAGATCTTTAAAGAATAATCTTTAGGAGCACTGATTTATAAACAGTAAGTAACTGATTTTCTGCACATCATTCCACTAGTGCAGCAAATTTCTCTTTTTCTTTTTTCTCTCATTCCTTTGGGATATCAGGATTAACAAGAATCCTGTTGGCAATTCTTGAAACAACTATGTATTTCCAGTGCCTCTATTTATATGGCACCATATACCTACTTGTGACTGTCGCAGAAATAGCATGGAATATTTATTTGTTTCACTTACTACCCTCACTGTGCACAAGGTCCCTTATTATTATTTCCATACATCACTCAGTATTTCTTGTAACCATTTTTAATGTAATCTGAAAATACTGAATTTTCAACAGCAGCTTTTCTCCTGCTTGTAGACTTGACTTCTAGAGCAGCTGGCAGTCTGGAGTCATGGATAGCATTTGCAATTCCTTAGATGTTCCTGGGAATGTTAATCAGTTTATGCACAAAAAAGGCTTTTCAAGTTTATCTTTCAGCTGCCATCATTGTCAACAGTGAAAAATCTCTCCCTGTTATGCCGATACACTGAGCTAATATGTGGATCCTGTCTCCCTCCAGTGGCATATCGTATTAGCCATAAAGTCTAATATTAAAGTACAATTAGAACTTCCCTAGAGCTCAGATGATGTCTCTCCATTACTGAGGTTGCTAAGGGGTTGCAGGGATAGCTGGAAGAGATTTCATGTGGCCTAGAAGCCCCAGGGAAATTACAAAATGACCCCATTCTTTCAACAAGTCTCTTCTAACTGCCAAAATCTGCTGTTGCCTGCTCAGCTTGCTGTTGCTTGTGTAGCAATAGCAGGAAACATACGGAAAAACCACGGGGAGAAGCAAACTATTTGTTCAGGGCTTGAAATACATCTCCAAAGCAATAACCGCACTTCTGAAGTCACATTTGCTTATAAAAATTAATAGTCACAACATTATGCCATTGAAAAAACATAGAGTCATATATCGAAGCATAAAAAGGTATGTCACATTCTCCCACAGACACCAGTAGTTTTGCAATGATGTATTCAGTTTAGGTCGTGCCTTTCCCACAGCATACTTAAATATAGCTCAAATCTTTGCACAATGGAGTGACCTGTACAGTGAACAACTCCTAAGCTGTTCCATGCATTGCAGAGGGTAGATTTTTTGTCATAGCAGAAGACCCTGAATGGTTTCAGCCTTTTGAGGTATACCTGCCCAGTGACTGGAGTGCAGATTCACCATGACAGAACAGTGAGTGTTTCTTTGAGCAGGGAAATGAAGTTCTGATTTTGAGCATGGAAAATGTAATATGCGCCCAGACTTGCCTTCAGTCTTTGCAGAAATGGGAATAGCATCCATCCCTATGGAGCTTTGTTAAACACCTCTGCCCTTCCAGCAAGAGCACAGCATTACAGCAATGTGCTGGTTCTCCTATTTTTTGAGGCCACATAAACAATTTGCAATGCAAAAGTTGTAGTACACAGTAAAAGGAAATAGTTCCTCATTGTGGAGATTGTAAACTGCATTACAGGGCAAAATGTTTCTAAACATCACAGCAGTCTATACCCTGCACTTACCACTTAAAATCCCAGTAATTTGTAATGCTGGTGCAAACAGCAGACCTTAAGAATAAATTCTTTCTCAAGTTTAAACTTTAAAAGTTTGGGCAGTGGTTATTACTGAGCAGCAACATGAGAGCCCCACAAGGACGTTTTTCCTCTCATAGAAAGGACAGTTTGAAATTTAGTTTCTATATCAAGTGAACAAAGACCAATAGTTCAAAGATACATGTGTAAAGTCAGAGCTGTAGCTCTATAGATAGTAAATTCAGGTCAGGAATTTCAGACCTGTGGTCCTTGTACGTGTTTCTGGTATCTCACTCTTAGTTAAATTTACTGCAACACATGTGTGTGCATCACAACAGCCTGGTTCAGAAAGCAAATATCTCGTGAAGCAAACGATACAAAGAATGGGAGGAAATTCATAGGAAAAAGAAGAGTAACTGTTAACAGAACTGGACATCTCATTACCACAATTTTTTCCCTGTTAGTTGATATTTAAGAAATGGCTGTCCAAATTCTTCCGAAAACCACTCAAAACCGCAGAAAATTGCTGAGGGTGTTACTAGACATAGTGGTATAAAAAGGCTGGTGAGATCTAGGACACATGACCTATCTCTGAACCCTTTCTCCAAGCACTATGCTTAAAAACCGGGCTTATCACCCAGTATTGGGCATGTCTTCAAGAAGTACATTTCTCTTTAGACTGAAGCCTCTCACATTCCAAACAGATTAATGCATCAAAAGATTCTCCAGCAATCAGACATCACTTCATTGCCACCACAGGAAAATTCCTTTACATTTGAAGGCTCAGGATGCTTAGACTGATACATTACGGCTCTAAAGTCCACCACTTGGGAATCCATACAGTTCCCTTGATTTTCTGAGCACAAAATGAAAACACCAAAAATGAAAACAGTTTGTTTCAAAGCTAGGAGAGCATTTCTGTTCTCTTCTGCCTTTGAACACAGAGGTTTCCTTCTGCCTCAAGGTGGCAATACAACTGTGATAGCTGCTCACTTCCAGGGCTGCATGTACCAAAACTGAATCAGCCTGGGTTACTTCTCCTGCTGTTAAGCCATCAGCAAAACAACTCTGCAGTGTTACTGAACATAGGAAAGGAAAAGTTATGGGAAGGTAAATTCTCAAATACATTTCCAGTTTGGATTTTCAGAAAAGGATTTAAGAAAATATTCTCTCTACACCTCTGCAGTGTTCTCAAATGTGTCTCACATACCTGAATATTATAATTAGCCTAAATGGTTAGCAATTGTTGACATCTTTTCTTAAAAGTGTAATTTAAGGTACATGCTCCAACATACGAAGATGATGTTAAGGAAGGAGTGAGTAACTAGCAAAATAAACTCATGTTAAACTGAAAATTAAGGAGTATGTAATGAAAATTCCCCTGTATCTTTCAGATAATTTGCCCTGTCATTCATTTCTCATGCTTAATATGCACATGAGAGTGTATCAGAGATAAAGTACAACCTGTATTCATACAAATGTATTCTCATAGGATCATTTCAATTGGAAAAGACCCTTAAGACCGAGCACTGCCAAGTCCACCACTAAACAATGTCCCCAAGTGCCACATCTACACATCTTTTAAATACCTCCAGGGATGGTGACTTCACTGCTTCCCTGGGCAGTCTGCTCCAGGGCTTGACATCCCTTTCGAGGAAGAAACTTCTATGTACAATTCAGCTGCAAAACCCAGATTAATTGAATTTGTTCAAGATTTTGGTAAGCACCTCCTGTTGTGAGAAGAGTGCAATTCTGACTGTGTTGACAGGTTCACCCCCAGTAACTCAGGCAGTTAGTAACATGCAAACACACAATAAGAAAGAAGGAGAATCCACTGCTACAGCAGGGTTTTAATTTACACAGGTATGTTTTCCACGTCATGGACCATAATATTACTCCTTAAGCCATCAAACTGATACCTCTGCTGATCCCCAACTGATTTAACCTCTTCCATGCACAAATGTTTGGAAAAACCCATTATGAAGCAGCAAATATTTTCTCCCCAAAAGAGCAGTGAATAACACGCACAAACACAATTACATATCAAGGGACAACTAGAACCACACTCTGGGTCAGGCTTGCACACAAAAACCATAAGAATCCTATTTACTTTGCTAAATACTTCTTTTTGTGTGAGCTATAACTCAGGCAAGACTTCATATTTAAGCTCTAAACAGTACCTGTATCCTCCAGATTGGAGTAGAGAGATGTATTTCAATCCAATTTAAGCATGGAGGCTCTAGAGGCCTCACTGTTGATGAAACAAAGCATTTCTGAAGCTTAAATATGGTATTCCACTATTACAATGAAAAGTGATTGGTATGAGCTCTACAGATACATAGGACAAAGGATGGCATTTTCAGACCGGGAGGATTCAGTCTGCTGGAGAGATAGAATATAAAAATGAAATAGAGAACACAGCACTTGAAAGCTAAGAGGAACTGAAAAGACAGATGAATAGCTGCTTAGAAAGCTATAATGAACCATGGAATGCAAATTACACAAAGACAAAAGCTTCAAGAACTTCAAACTAAAGCAAGCCTTGAAGAGAAACTTAATTTATTTAACCCACAGTAAACACAGTTGGCGCTATGGTTCAAATACTGCTCCTCTAATACAGACATATTAGCCTCCCTGGAACATTATTTCAACAGGCCTCCAGCTCATACACATGCATTGTGCTATGATATTGTGAAGCAAATCCAAAGGAACAAGAGTAAAGATAAAAACTGAAAGCACCAATGGCAAGGTTAGTTCAGTTGTCCTATACATGCTTCTTGGCAAAAACCTCCAGAACAAATTGAGGAGAGGCTTATGGAATGGGCTTTTTTTGATAGAAAAATACATGGGTTTGAACATTATTAAGGCCTACAGTTCTATAAAAGGGAAAATGTCTATATATGTATCTTGTTACCACTAAAAGTTGCAATAAAGTTGAACCAATTCCTTTCCACCATTTTTTATTAAAATGCTGCCAAATTCAGTTTTAAACTTCTTTCAGACTTCCTTTATTCCTTGCAAACTGACCAGAAATCCTGCTAATAACT
This sequence comes from Lathamus discolor, assembly GCF_037157495.1. Taxonomy (NCBI): domain Eukaryota; kingdom Metazoa; phylum Chordata; class Aves; order Psittaciformes; family Psittacidae; genus Lathamus; species Lathamus discolor. The sequence continues at coordinate 20,097,408 of NC_088890.1, read as the reverse complement.
CAGAAATCTTTCTTCAAGAATTGATTAGTCTCAACAAAATATTTCATTTTTAAGGAAACTGCACTCTTTCCAACACAAAAATCATTCTCTACAACCATTTCATCACACATACTATGTTTAAATTACATACAGTAGTGTTCGAGATCTCTGTTCTAGTTCATTCTACTTCAGCTTTTTTCCTACAAAAAGCTGCTTAAAATCCTAAGGCAGGAGTATGGCAATATGTCAGTTAAAGTCCCAGTGAAATGCAGAATAAATTGGCTTGTTAAATCAATCCATTAAGCCTTCTGAAAAGACATCCCAGTATCAGCCAAGCTCTATGTGTGGGACAATCAGATACATCCACACGTGCCTTTTAAGGGCTCTGTACTTCACAGGCTGCTTAGGCTAATACCATGTGCTTTGGGAATTGTCATGGCAACAGTGTATTTCCTTACAAATGGATCAGTATAGTAAACAGGCATATAAAACCCCCTTGTAGCCTGACAATAATGTTGCTTAAGCTTGCATGCCCTCCCTCAGTGACACACAGAAGCAAGGGTGGTGGTGGCATGTGAAAAATCCACACACAAGGCAAAATCCTGTTAACAGGCATCTTGCACAGCACTGGGCGAGTGGACGGAGCAACGGCTTGGCAGCAGGGCTGCCTTCATACTGAGTCCACAGACTTCATGTGTGGAGGAATCATCGCTGTGTAGTACAAGAGTACTCAGTGAGCACTTGCTGTTAATCACAAGATGGCTTGTGTTGGAAGGGGCCTTAGGACTCATCCAGCTCCAACCCCTGCCACAGGCAGGGACACCTTCCACTGGAGCAGCTTGCTCCAAGCCCCTGTGTCCAACCTGGCCTTGAACACTGCCAGGGATGGGGCAGCCACAGCTTTTCTGGGCACCCTGTGCCAGGACCTTAGCACCCTCACAGGGAAGAGCTTCTGCCTAAGCTAGTTAAGGCAGTGAGTAACAAGCTGACAGAACCACACAGCAGGATGAAACACCAGTTAAAACTGGGCAAAATAAACAGATTGCCACCCATGTTCTTGGACAAACAAATTTCTTGTCTCTGCTAAAATAAGACACACAGGTGTATGTGACCCATGTAAATAATCACACATTTTCAGTAAACAGATTAAAAATCATGTTTTGGACAAATATTCCCAAACTTCCTTTCTATCTCCATCTCTGTATCCAGGTAATATTGTAACAGTCTTAGGAGTAACACTGTATAATATCTTTTACCTTGCCAAATCAGGTAAGCAACAGGCTGGCTGCAACCTGTCAGGTTTTCTAGAGCTTGTTCCATTTTGCCTCTTTGCTATCAGACAAATAATACATAATAACTGTTTCGTTGTACTCATCTGTCACTGAAAAAAAATCAGCTTAATGCTGTATTTCCATGTTCAACTCTACTTTGGAAACAATGAAAAAGAGTGTTCTTGGTTTCAGTACTTCATCCCTCCTTGATTGCACATACAGACTTCTGCTTCAAAGACAGCAATCATCTCAATGATTAATTTCTCTACTAATTTTGACTAAGATTTAGAGTTGGAATAAGCAAAGAACCATCAAATGGCTAAGTCTCAGTTAAAATCATTCCTGTTGAACGTCTGGCAATGATTTTGCCCCTCAGTAGCAGAAGCAGCAACTGCAGCTCAACACTGGAAAATTCTGAAAACCAAGGCACTTTTCTAGTAGAAGAATCGTATATTCCAGCACATGTAAGCAGCAATGGCTTTAAAGCACTAGCCACAATTCCAAATCTCTGACAGTGAACAACTACCCAGCAAGTGCCTCAAGTCAAACTTAAAAATCAAGAAACTTTTGCAGTTTTACCCAGTCAGAGAGGAAAATAAATAGATGGACCATGATCCTACCTGTGGGTCAGACAGTCGGGAAAGGTCAGGGTACAAGTAGAATTTTATCCCCTCAGAAGCGCCTGGTAACGTTACTCCACGAATCAGGAGAATCATCAACATGATATAGGGGAAGGTGGCTGTAACATACACAACCTAGCAAGAAAAAGGAAACATTAGAAAAATATTTTCTTCCAACTACAGAAAAACCCACCCAATTTCCACATCCATTTGCTGCTGGTTAAAAACTAAATCGTTTCTAGAAGGAAAGTGCTTTGGATGCCTTTGCTCATGTAGGTGAATTTTATCCTTCAATCTTCCCTTCTAAACTATGTCCTGTAGGAAAGGTCAACACATTTTTACAGAGAGATTGGGAAATTCTCCAAGTATATTATTTGCTCTCTTTTGGTAGTAGGTGACCAGACATTAGACTCTAGTGTACCTGAACACCCTTACCACCTTCTAGTTCAAATACAGATACAGAGGAGTTACCTCATAATAGCAAGTAATTAATTGCATTCTATATATTTCATAGCAACATATGCAAGGAGTTCTCAGTCACCTAGTAATTACTAAACTGTCATCTCACAGGATGGCTTTGCATGCCTGTGTTTGAGGAATAAACATTCTAGCTAGCCTAAAGGTTAATGCTCTGTACATCTATCTCCTTGCGATGTGCTGTAGCACCCTTATCATGCAAAGCACCTTCAGGAACACTTTCTGAAGTGCTCAAGCCCAGCAACTTCTGTTTCCTTGCATATGGCCACGCTTACTTTTTTCCAGAAATTGTTAGCTCAACTGAGCTTTTCTGGAAACCCGCAAGAAATCACACCTTTCAAAGACGAAGTTGAGCAGAATTGATCCCATTTTATGATTACAAACTGAGAACAGTATACAGCGATTGAAACTTGGAGATTGATTAAATTATAAATTCCATGTTTCTATAAGTATTTCCTTTAAATAATAACACAAATTACCTATAGCCATTTCCACCTGTGCAGAGTAGGTATAAAATATCCTCGTGAGGGGATAGTCTTATACATCTGCCTCGCACAAGTCAAAATCACTTAACAAGTTGCAAGAATGGGGAAAATCCTCCAGTAAAAAATACAACCTGTAGAGCCCTCCAAAAATATACGTTTAAAATTCAAAAGTTCGTTATCTCTCTCATGCCTATGTAAATGAGAGGCATCAGAAAATGCACCCATGAAAGGATTTTCAAACACATTTTCATTCCTAATGAAATCTGATTTCATAAACTGAAATCTGATTTGCAGGTGGTGCTGAGCATTTAACCCCAAACACGAAATCACCTCATGTGCGCTCAGCTGGTACACTCAGAAGTGAAGGAACTTAAAATCATATGGCAGATCTTCAAATAAGTCCAGCTGCCCAAGACATACTCAGACACTGCCCTCTCACTGACCTACATTTCTAATATAGGTAAGCACCTATATATCTTTCAGGTGTCTTAGCCCTTTTGAAAACACAAATCATGATTTTCCTAGGAAAAGGAGACAACCATTACATTCCCATAGGTCTCAGAAGCCTGAACTGATGAATTCATAGGTCAATAAGCTTTATCCTAATACTTACATTTATTGTAACTGACTCTGAGTGGAAATGTAAACTGATATGACTGGCTGTGTTTAAGTACACCTTGTCTCAAAGAGATTGTTCTCCACATTTCGGTTTCAAATGAAAATAGATCATCAGTTAAAAAGAAGCAAAACCAAAACACACAGAATGGATACGGTCCTGCTCTAAGCCTTATATTGGGTGGAAAAGATGGAGGAGCCAGCCTCTGGCTTTCATGCTTCTGTATTAAATTCTTTGCCAGCTATTTTTACTACTCCTTTTAAATCAATAATTGCTTTTAATAGAGGATATCAGCAGACACATACATTCGATGACATAGAAGGCATTGCACCTGAAAAGCTGTTACCACATTAAAGAACATTTCATTGCACCATGCTTTATTAACTCTACTGGCTTGCAGCCTGCGATCTAGCACAACTCGCTGCTGCCTTCAAATATTTTTCATCAGTAAACAGACTGCGACTTTGTACAGGCAGATTTCTTCCCAGGTTCCTTTGGATGTGTATCTTCACTCAGCTTCACCCAGGAAGACCTGAAATCACTCCTTTATGCCAAAGAAAGATCAGATAGAGGTACCCCTGAAAAGGAGTCTGTAATCCTGCAGCAGCCATCTAGGCTTGTAGAGATATACTTCAGGATTTTCTGTTTGCTTTTCACATGTCTTCCATGGCTTATCCATGCCTATTATTAACACTATTGCATGTACTAGAACCACAACCTCTAGTGGATGTTTTGATCATGAGGGCAGTTGTGCTTTAGAGGAATGTGGACTCGCCTTCCTTTCTGGTTACCATGCAGAAAGAGGATATATATAGAGTGCAACTGGCTCAGTATTTCTGGCAGTAAAAACTAATGCAGTTATTCAGAACAACAAAAGAGATACCAAGGAAGCATGTGTGGGGAAGATACAATTTTCCCGAGCCAACTGGCATTTTTGACAATTTATTGGTGTTGGTGCTCATGCAGGTCAGGAGGTTGCTAGAACTGCACGCTTCTCCTGTACTGCAAGAGGTCTGCAGTGTGCTCAAAGAGGGAAGAGTGGCCACCCCTTGTAGGTTGAGCCTACAAGGCTCACCATTGCTTTCAGTGCATCAGTTGCTCATTTTATTATGCTTCTCAAGAGCTCAGGAGGTGAGGGAGGATGGGGCATTGTAGAAATCAGATGCCATTATTAGTATCATCATCACATCTGTAGGCATTAAAAGTTTCCTGAATTGTTTTCTTTCAACACATCAAACCTCTCTGAATATAAATGTGAACACAACTGTTTCTAATTACACTGCATCCTGTTTTAATTGACTTTAATTGCTTGGTATGTTAATTTGCATTCCAATGCTCAAAATGCTTTTTTTAAACCCTTGTCAGGGCGATGCCAGTGTTTAAGCAGTTGGAAACAAAATACAAATTTCTGGCATGCTAGATTTTGCATCAAGTTCTGCTATTACAATATCATTGAAAGACAAACTTACAGAGATATTTAGACATATAAGTATGTAAAGAGGAATCTACTGGGACATCTTACAGCTCTTAAGCATACTTAGGTGCTTAGCTGAAAGTACATGAAGACCAAAGACTTGAGAACAGATACGTCATTGACTGCCATAATCTTTAAGTACTGAAGTATTCAAAGTTAGTTAAGACCAAGTACTGGAACCTTAAATAGCAAAATCTTAAGAGACTTACCAAGGTGAGTTATAAAGATACTTAGGAATCTATGCAATGGTTTCAGAGCAAGGCACCATAAAGGTGTTGAGAACTGAACTAGCTGCCAGTTTGCACCTTTTCATATTTCAGTACCTTTAAAGCACAAATACGGTGCATAGTTCAAAGTTGGCTACTGGGCCTGTTGAAATTCTTGCCTAAATGAAAGGGCTGTTTTATGAACATTCTGGCCAGATCATGCTGCAGAGGTTCAAGTGAAGGTGACCTGGCTTGTGAGAAAATGTAGGAGAAATATGTGATAAAGCTGTTGAGAATAAGGAAGAAGCCCTGCATGCAATGAATTGAGCCATAAACCCACAGACTTCTCCAACTACAGCTGCTACAGACCCCACCAGCCTGATGTTCAGACACTACCTCACAGCAGCTTTGTAGTCGGGTGAGCCAGAAAGCAGTGAACTTTAATCCTTTGCTTGGCTCTTGCTAAGAACAAAACAGAACTTGAATTCAATGAACAAAACTTCACTTTCTGAGCCTAGGAAGCTAAAGGAATTCTTTCCTGCCAGCTGGGATGTTCAAGCTTGTTTGCACTATAATCAACCAATTGCATTTTATGAATTGAAGTGTTTAGTTTCACTTGATCCTTCAGAAAATGACTGTCTTGCTAATCCCCTCCCCATAAAGCCTTCTATTGCCCCAGCTGAGTTTTAGAAGAGTTATACGGAAAACAAAGCCTGAACCCCTGCTCTGCCTATCATTACCTTGCATTTACTGTTTCTAGCCTATTGCTTGGCATTTAGCCTATTTATGCAGTTGGCACTGTGACCACAGAGAATTAGACTGACACCACCACATCCTTCTTTCAGGGGAGACTGCTGAGCAGTCTTCAGATGTCTGTGACATACAAGGTTTGCCTACACAGGACAAAGAGAAGCAAATTTTGCACACGCTGCAGTGTGGAGAATCACCTTGGGAACCAAAATTTCACTACTTAAGTGATGTGACAGGGAAGAGTAATTTTTATCCTGCTTTACAGTGTTGCTGCAGAAGGGCATGTTAGTACAACTATGGAAATCCAGTTATCTTACCGCTCTGGCAGCTCTGACGGTGATGTAGAGACATCCACATATTGACAATTTGGGCATCATTTCCATCAAGATTTGAAGAAAACATAAGGAAAAGCTCTCCATGCCACAACTAACCCAGGCGTCCTGACTCCACTAATCATTTCCCAGCTTCACAAATGCTAACTCCCTAGATGTCAACAGCAAATGATAACACTATAAAAGATTTTCTTTTTTTTTAACTACCATGGTAGATTGTGAAATTTTCTATACAGCATCGGCTGAAAAAGTCTTTTGCTGATTTGACTCTGCAGCATCTACAAATGACAACGGAAAAGAGACGTTTTGAACATTGATTGGATTTACGAGAAAAAAACGCATGGAACTGTGTAAAGCAATGACAGATGAATCAGAAAAGTATGCCAAAGGTGGGGGGGGGGGGGGGGGGAGGGGAATTCTAGATCTGTCTACATTTTAAAGTTTAATTTCATATGTAGAAAAAGAAACCAAATCAAAACCCCATCAGAATCCCAGATGAGTTGATTTGTATGATGTATGATTGGGATGGCAGGAGAGAGAGAAAAATCACAGAATCAGCTAGGCTGGAAAAGACCTTTAAGACCATCAAGCCCAACTGTTACCCCAGGAATGTCAAGCCCACCACTAAAAGATGTCCCTAAGGGCAAACTGATCTCCCCTCATGGCTGCCCCTTGCGATCTTCAGTCACAGCCATCCCCCCAGTGGCCCACACTGTATAGCTGCCACCACTACCCCTCATGGCCACCCCTCATCTCCCCTCAAGATATCCCCTCATGGCTGCCCATGGCTGCCCCTGCTCTCCCCTCATCATCTCCCCTCACCCCTCATGGCTGTCTCCCCTTATCACCTCACAATCTTCTCTCATCCCTCATGGCTGCCCTTCTCCCCCTCCCGCCAACTGATGCCCCTGACATGCCACAGTACTGTCTGGAGCCAGCAAAAAGGCTGATTTTCCTCTTTTCTCTGTGTGTTTCATACACTTTATCCAGCACCATCTTCAGTTTACGTCATTTGTTTATCCACAGAAGAAAATTTGCTCCAGAATCATCTTGTGAACCACCCTTACACAGCTCACAAACTGCAACAGTTCGTCTAAGCTACCAATGAATCACATGTGAGTGCAGAGTTTCACCTGAAGTAGAGAGGAGTTCCAAAACCAACAGGCAAGAAAACTGAATGAGATTTAAGAGATAAGAAATAAGAATCAAAGAGGAAAACTTCACTGGGCATGGAAGATGAGCTAGAAAATAGGGGGTGGGAGAAGATACTTAATGAAGGTATGCAAGAACCTTGTTAAATGCACAGTGATCACAGGAAGCAGGAGATTCTACATAACACAATAACAGAAAGGAATAAACTCTTCTAATACCACATCCCACTGAAGTCATTGGCTGGAACACAGGAAAATCTCTATCAAGCAGAGCTGTGCAAGTCCTTATTTTTATCCTCTTGGTGGTGAATGCAATGAATAAATAAGTAAATGATAGTCTGAGTCAAGCTGAAACAGTTTTCTCTATAATGAAATGAAAACTCAACTCCAATATTCATGTTGAGTCAATATGAACAAATTACATTCTATTCGGGTTTGGTTTGGCATTCTTTTTACTGTATGGGTGGAAAGGAGATCTCTTTCAAATGAAAAATGCTTTAACAAGCCAAAGTCATTATTTAAAAGCTTCAATATTAAAAAATGGGTGAAAAATGTGTTTTTCCTTTTTTTGTTAGCAAGACTTATTCTTTATATTGGGTGTGATTTTATCAGTTCTGCAGCACTTCCCAAATTCCATTTCAATAGCATATTCTGTGCTTGTAAAATTGCCTACTTGCTGTCAAAAGTTCCAAAAGGAGGGTAGGAGAAATGTGGTGGAAGTTTTGACTCAGTGCTGAGAACCCTAGTACTCTAATAGCCTCCACCAGGCCAATCCAGATTACAGCTAAAAGTACAAAGCAATGAAGTTCCACAGCAGACAACATGAATGCACTGCAGCAGCTCGCATCTCTGGCTGAAGTGAGCCAACAATTCACTTGGATGATGAGCTATTTCTCCACATAAATATTCCTTAAGCAGCATAAACTTTTCTAAAGATGTGTTATTTGAAATGATTTACCAGCTAATTACCACAGCTGGCTATGTTTCCAGACTGCCCAGGCCCATTAAGTCCTAGAGCAGTCATTTTTGCTATGATCACTCTTCAAGTCTGTTGGTTGTTTCGATGGCACATCCAAGCCTCATATTTAATCAATAAAATGTACTGCCTAGATCAAATGATTTCCATGTATTTGGGTAAAAATGCCCTAATTTAACAGATACTGCTGCTCCAAAATATTCATTAGACTACCAAGAGAAACCAGACAGAAATGTTCATAAGCACGGCCTGAGTGATTTCAAGACCTGTATCATGGAACGTAGTTGTATCTACACTTCAGAACTGGTGCACTTCACACTATACCCGCAGCAACGCTCCAGTTCCCTGGTTATCCTTACTTCTCAACTCTGTGTTCGAATACAATGAGAGGCTGCAAAATTTCCCACATCTCCTTCGCAAAGACACTTTGCTATATGAATAGAAGGGAGTTGCAGTGATGCTGCAGAGACTGCCCAATCCATCCGACTGGAAAGCACAGACCAACAAGTTTATTCTTGGAACAGAAGTTTTCCCCTGGACAGACATAATCAGTAAAGTCCAATCATAGGGACCAGAACACATAGAAGTGTTGATATAACATGTAGAAACAGCTAATTTTATTACATTATGGAAGTCCATTTTGTGAGCTGCATTTAAGCACTAAATAATCATAAATGCAGATAACCAGCTTCTTTCTTGAGCTGACCATATTCAAGCACAGCTTAATAATGATCTATTCCAAAGAACGAGCCAACAGCTTCTAAAAAAGTGGGACTGACCCTAACAGATGGCTTGGATCCTGAAAGTATGTCTTTAAAGCACAGTTCCATGTATTTCAAGAATCCATTCTAGTCTGAACAGACCTTGGTCAAAGTAATTGTAAAATTTGGTTCAGTATGATGAGAAGAGACTCAGTCTAGATTAGGGCTCATAGCAAAGGATTGCATGGTTCCCCTAAGTTTACACAGGTCCACAGTAGGTTCTGGAGACTCTGCTCTGCAGCGTACAGGAAGATTCAGTGGTGAATCTACACAGGGCTGACCTTGCTGACCTGCACAGTGACACAGCCTGAACTAGGGAACTGGGAGACAGTCATGCTGTTTCACCAATGCCACTGCATCTTTTTACTGTGATTAAGAGCCAAAGGAGGAGAGCAGGAAGACTTACTTCCTAGATAAATACCTATAGTAAATACAACCCAGAGAAATCTCAGAAACTCAGTGCAATAACTTGCATCCTCCCAGTGCTGCTGTTCCTCAGTCTCCAAAATAAGTGTACAAACTCAGCATTCACCCTACACTTACTAACTGCCTGATTGTCCTCAGAAGAGTTATGCTGATAAAAACAGTAAAGGAGTAACAGTTCTGAACACTAACATGCCTAGACTGTGCTATCCATGTCACATTGCTAATGTATAGTTAATACACTGCCAATGCAAAAATCCTTAACAGTTGTAAAAAAAAGAGCACTACCATTTGGCAAGCTGAAACAGTTCCACCAGTGTAAACACAAAAGAAGCAGTCCAGTGACAAAAGCAGGGTATTATTGCCACTAGTAACTATGGGGTGTGGTAGTGGTGGGTGTTTGGGGTGATTTTTTTTTACCCTGAAGAGGATATTGATTTAAATTCATTATTTTTTCTTCACCATAAAAGGGGCAGCCTCAAACCAGAATGACAAATGAAATACTGGTATCCTATAACTATGAATATCTAAAACAATAAGGTTAATGTATTGTTTTGGTTCACATTCAATGCACACAGAAGAAGACCTGTCCTGTGATTGTGGTCAGGGAGAGGAGGGATGATAGTGAGGAGGCAAACTTCAGCATCTTGGCTAAGCTCATTACTGCAAGCAAAGTGTTCATGTAGAGCTCCCATCAAATAGGGAATTTGCACAGCCACAAATATCTCTAAATCAAAGACTGCTATTTAATCAAGTAAAAGTTAACTTTAGAAATCAATCAGGAAGAATTTTAAATATAAATTAGGACTAATTAATCAACTGAGGGTTTGGTTGGTTTTTTGGGGTTTATTTTTTTCTTCATTTGAAAAGGTCTTTAAAAAGTTCAAGCTTTTCTAAATCAAAGCTGTTATTTTTCAGAACCTTCCAGGGTTTTCAAACTTCTGCATGCCATCTAGTTTGCCTTTATACACAACAAGCCAGATAATCAGATTAGTTACATATATGCAGAGAAACCGGAACATTACTTAAAAAACTTTTAATATGGGGTGACTGTACAGCCCCATTCCTATGAAAATAATTTAGAGCAGTTCAGAATGATCCCACACTGAATTCCCAGTTTTGTTACTGAGTTTAGTCAGGCACAAATGGGGGACGGATAAGGCACTAAATGAATTTGATTTCTTAGCTGCTCTAGACGCGCCTTTCAGCCCTCACTGAAGGCACCAGTCGTTAGGGTCTGACATATTCTAAAAATGCTTCACATGTAAAGCACAGAAAGATGCCAGGGTCAGAACAGGACAGGAAATTATCTTTCCTGTCACACAAACATTTGTGAGACCTTAATTCTGCATGGGAATAGACACAAAATTTTTGGTCAACCCATTCCTCTGTTCTAGTGAACAGTAAATATCTGGTTTGTCCTCTGACTGATTTGTGAAGAACATCTACCTGTGTTTTCCAGAGGAGCGTTGTCCTTATGTAATTACTAGGTGCTCTGAATCCCAGACTGGTTTGGGTTGGAAGGGACCTTAAGTCTGATCCAGTTCCAACCCCCTGTCATGGGCAAGAACACCTTGGACCAGGTTGTCCAAGGCCCTATCCAGCCTGACTTTGAACATTGCCAGGGATGGAGCATTCACAACTTCCTTGGGCAAATAACAACTAGTTTCAGTGAATCAACATTTTCCAGTGAAATAGAGCTTTACCAGAATAATTCTTATCTCCAGCTTAAATTGCTGCTTGTCCTGTTTCATTTTCCTCACCTGTCTTTAAAAAACACATACCAACACCACACACCCCACCACTCCCAAATGAACACCACCACTATGTCAAAAAAAGGTCAACATGCAGTCTGGAAAGTGGATAAAATGCTATCTACCAAAAGGATTAATAGGTGAAGTTTTCTAACTAGAACTCTTCCTCCTTCAAGGCAGCCACAAGAGGTAGAAGATTCCAGTCAGCAAAGGTGGATATAGCAACCAGAGTAACCTGTCTGCCTTGACTGCGAAGGGGGTAAGCAGCAAATCAGTTCCTGCAGCCACCATATGAGAAGTCATCAAGTCAACGCATGACTACTTTAGAAATTTTAAAGACTTGCAAACATCAAAACAAGGAAACATCAATACAAGAGGAACAGGAAACATCAATACAATAGGAATTAGGAATTTCCCTAGAACTTTGCACCAGAACTAGTTACAAATGCACCTCTTTTTGCTATGTAGGCTATCAATCTTCCAAGCACGCAATCAGATGCATTAGTGGCCATCCCTAAATGATTTATCAGTCAACTCTTCACAGTTTTCTGAAAGTACTGCAGCATTATGGAATCTTGTGCAATAGATGGGGGGGTGGTGGGGTGGGAAGTGATTTGTAAATGAGGAAAAGGACATCCCACTAGCTCTCATACCTCTTCTTTTTTTGGATAACTTTTGTTATCATGAAACTGTCCTGTGTATTATACTTGTAGATGACATTCAAAGGTCTCTTCCAACCAAAAACACCACTCTATGATTCTATTGGGAGGTTCAGGACATTTCTAGGATAATAAAAAGCTTGTAATTTATTATTGAAAATTGTAAAATATTATTGAAAAAAAGGTGTGTGTTTGTCTACAGACAAATTTCTATCATCCACTGAGGAATTTAAGCCCTTATCACCATGGTGACAGCTGAGCAATGTATTCACCATAAAGCATTTTCATTACTACTTGTGTATTAAGTATAATAATTACAATACTAACGTAATAAATAGACTTAACACCTAAACTAATAAGTATCCTTATCATTCAGACCCTAATTCTCCACATTTTCATTCCCTATGGCTACTGCATTTATTATAATGCAGTTAGTCATATCTTTATTTTACTTAAAGGCTTATTGCACTGTAACTTCCCTACTAAGCAGCCTCTAAATCTAGCCCCTAAATCACCTCTAGGCTGACTTGTAGGACACTGATCTGACAGCCTGCTGCAATTTAATCGTGGTTTTGAGCCGAGTGTCAACCTGAGAAGAGGTGACATGATGCATAGGAAAAATGAGAGGAATCACATGATAAAGGCATTGGGCTGGAAGACTGATTTCAGAGTATGCTACTGCTACAGACTTATTTTTGTGTCTTAGACAAATGCTTTGATCTCTCTGCTCTCCCTTCATCCCTTGAGTTCAATGGAGATCTCTGACTGTCTGCTATGTGGGTGTAAAGGCAAACTCTTTGGGGAATAGAGGCATCACGCTGTGTTCATCCAAGCCTTAGTACACTGAGATTCTAACCTCAGAAAGGCACTTCAGGAACAAGTAAACTAAACCGCAGAAATACTTCCTGACCTAGACTATGGCTAGTTATTTCAGATAGCAGTGAACACAACTTACACCCACAGGAAATAACTAAGCTTTTATTACTGTCAAATCTCTGTGTCAGGCTGTTACAGCAGTGCCTTACACTCCCTACATGACACAATCAAACTTAAACAGGATGTTTTGAGGTTTCTTCTCTCTTTTAACCACACCACTTTTTCAACTGTCCAACAGCAGAAGTGAATAGTAGGAGCAGCAGCCAACTCGCTTCTCAGCGATGTGTTCTAGTTACCAACACAGCACCAGCAGCTGCCTGAAGCCACTTTTGATGTTCATACAGCAATTTATTTCATTAAGCTTTCCCATTCTTAAGTCTGAAAGTCTGAGTCTGGGTCCAATCTGTGTCAATTGACACTGGGGTGGGATACCGAATTAAAGTTTGTAAATCTCACAAGAACAGCCTTGTAAACAAAACTTGTACTTCACAGACATCTTTGCATTCTAGATAAAGCCAAAAATCTGGCCTATACTGACTACAGAAACTAAGACTGTCTTTCCACTGGCAGGGATTTGCTATAATACTAACCTTTGTGGATGGATACTTATAAACTGGTTTGTAAATTGCAAAGAATGAGCCAGTCTTGAAGCTATATAGATTAACACTAGCTGAGGACAAACTATCTGTGTGAGAACAGGGGCTTCTACCTGTTCTACTTCAGCTGAAGAGACACAAAACCAAGGCGTCATTAAGAGAGTCACTGTTCAAATGGATACCAGCTCTCAGGGTTCTGTACTTGAGTTGAGGGACCAAGGAGATACTTTGTATGCTCTTGCTGAAGAAGTTTATGTATTCCAAATACATAAACTAAAATCTAACAGATACAATATCCATAGTGATTTCTGTGTACACATAAAGAGACAAGGACATGGGCGACCACACAACCATTTCTGTAACATGAAGCCTCAACAGCTACAAATCGCAGTCACAAGCAGTTCATCATGCACCTGGAAGAATAATGTTTTAGCCCTGACACATGTGCATCAACAATGATCACAGTAAAAAGAACTTATACTTTGGCTCCTGGTTTATGTTCTTCTGTATGGTATTTATGTTTTTTTTGGGGGGGATAAGACAATTAGTAAGGAAGGGCAATTTTTGTGAAAGGAGAAATGAAACATGAAGAGGTCACCTAGGGACGAGTGACTGAAACTACTGCATTGCTGAAGTATTTTTTCATTGGGTCAATGTATTTATCTTTGATAATGGGCTAAAAGTGTCTGGTAAACTCAATGGAAAAAAAAATAAACCTGTATGTGGCACCTTTAGGCAATCAATGCATTTCTCCTATACAGTGTCTCAATGTTAAGCTGTGCCTTTTGGCACACAGTGTGCCTTCAATATTCTAGCAAATGTCACTGCATTACTGCTGCAAACATGACAGTAGGCTTCCACTGCCCTCCCCATACATTAGGTTGGCAGATCAGGTGATTTCTCAGCCCAAAACCTCTTCCATCTGCTGTGCCTGAGTTGTGTTTCAGTGCACTGAAACACACTTTTGACTTGCTTGGGCTGTGGACCAGGGCTTAGCTCCAGTCTAAGTAAGTATTCATACAAAAGTGGACCACTCCTGTTAAGATAAGGCTGGGAAGGAATGAAATCGCGAAGGCAGGATTCTGATTTAGGTTTACTATTCGGTACTTCCCCCAGATGCCAAACAGAAGTTTAGCAAAACCACTGAGAGGCACAAAAAAATCTCCTTCCTTTTTTTCTAAAGAAATCTGAGGTGTCCTTACATGCTCAGTGCACAGGAGAGTGGAAAAAATATTGCAGTAGCTGTTTTAAAACCTCACACAGAGGAGGCGGAGAGCAGGAACTCTGCATGCATCTCATGAATGTTCTACTTTCCCCCTTTGAATACAGAGATCAGTCTTGGACAGAGTGTTAAAGCCTTGCCATGAAGGGCTATTCTTTGCTGTTACTTCAGGCTAAAACAAAAGACACTTCAGGAGATACAATCATTGCTGCCTATTTCCTTTTCCTGGGCTCCTACAATGGGCCCCAGTTCTTTTTTTTTTTTTTTTTTGTTTTGTTTCCTTCCACACATCTTTCTCTTATTTTTTTCTTCTGTCCTTTTACTCTTTCTTTCTGCCTCATTGAATCCATTAAGGCCTTTATATAGTCTGCTATTGAGGAATAAATTTTTTGGGGGACTAGTGACTGAGTTTTAACTGCTGGCAAGTGCGGCTTAACTCCTGATGGGAGGGCAGAGAAAATAATGAGTAAAAAGTATGAAAAGTCCATCTCTGAATTTGGGGTCTCTTAGCACAGTGGATACCTTGCAGTGACTTGCTGGTAATCAGCTCACAGAAAAGGAATATCCTAATCCTAGCCATTTTTCCACCTCTTTCATGCATTAGTCTTGATACACTGTGTTATCTTTCTGCTCATGTTTCCAACCAGATCAATATACTCTTTTCCAATATCTTCCTTGGTTTAGGTCCACATGCCAGTCTTTTATGCACAACTGTAAGTTAGAAGACACCCTGACACCAAGACGGATGTACTGCTATGAGAGATGTAAAACTGGGTCCTCTCTCAATTACTACAAAATTATCCACAGTCAGAAATGTAAGCAGTGTTCAGGTCTGCAAACAGTGTGATAAACTATTTCAAAGACACTAAAGCTAGACTCAAATGAACGCACTGCAGTTTACCCCAGAACCAGAACAGACCTGCAAGAAAACTGAAAAGCCTTCTGCTCTGGGGTGGCAAACCAGGTTTTATAGAGGTGTGCAATGCAAGATAAGCAAGGGAGCCGCAGAGGGGCCAAGCAGAAACCCATCTGAGGAGAGAGGAAGAAAATAAACCCATGACCCTATTGAGCCTAAGGAAAGAGGTCTGTGTACAAACAGGCTAGCTTAAGAAGGTGTACATAGGCTGGCAGAGAGGCTACTGGCCCTCCCTGCCTTGTGGTGGGAAGCTCTGTGGAGTCAGGTTTTTGCCATGGGGATCGATTCTATCAGTGATGGCTTTGGCAGATGTATTGCAAAATCTAAGACTTGGAATGAAGGGGAAAAGCCTTCAAATCTTGAAGTTCTGAGTTGCTGCTACATAAAATTAAAACATCTCAACTATCTGAGAAACTGATAAGTCATTCACAGAATAAAGAATGAGCTGGGGGGGGGAGGTGGAGTGTTTGAGAATAATTTACTATTAATGTGCCCTCTTGTTTCCAGCCGGGATAATGAAGTTATCTGGGAGATGAACAAGGAAACATCCATAAATCATCCATCATGCAGGTGGAGGAGGAAGCAAGCCTATGAAAAGCAAGGGAAGGGGGGAACATGTAGAGTTCAACAGTGAGAGATGACACTGCACTCAGGCAGCAAGAGCCTGAGAGCTTTCATGTTCCATTTTAAACTGTTCGTACAAATTCTGGGGTTTTCCTCAACAGAAAAGTGAAAAATAAAGTGTAACCAACAGTTAAACACATTTACAGCCTTATTTTATTCTTTGTTTTCTAGTAATGCATAGCAAAGAATTTGATTTGTTGGAATAAATTCTCAACAGCTCGGATGTCTATTTTGTACTGAACTATGCAGGCTATTAGAATTGCAGCTTGGGCCAGAAGGTCTTCAGCAGCAATACAAAGTGAGAAAAGCATGGCTCTACACCTTCAGTTCAACTCTGCTAACATAGGGATGCTAATTAAATATATTGTAGTACATTTCATTGGCCATTTTATTTATTCATTATGAATGGCCTTATCGTTTTCAGCGATTGTCTCCTGCCCACCACGTTCACAGATTAACAATAATGCCAAAACTACTTACCAAGCCACTTTTCTAATACTGTTAATAGCCTCATGTCAAGATGCCCCAGTCAAACAGGCTGTTTTCTCTCATCTCTGGTCTTTTAACACATAGAATAAATATAGCCTTCTGCACACAATTTCTTGACACTTCAATGGCTTTTCATTGCTCTCAGCTCAGCAAATCAAACTGATCAGTGGAACCAATTCAGAAGTAAGGAACAGTGCAGCATTGCAAAGGACAACAGCTATGCAGTTACACAGTGAATTTCAAAGTCCAGCTTATGACCCTCATATAGCTCACAGCTATAAAATGCACTTAGCAGCATTTACATGAGTCTTGTTGAAGTCTTACATGTAAAGCTTAAATAAAACACTCAAACCAGAAAAAAACTGGGAGCCCATATGGAATCTAACCATGTTTACCAAACATAACATGTAGAATTACACAGGCTGCTATCAGAACCCTTAAGCAGAAAAGAACTATGGAGAACATTACAGGTTACAACACTGTACACATACACAGGAAAAATAAAACATTGAGTAGCATAAGAGCAAAATAACAAGTTATGCCATTACTTACACTAATTCAACCCAATATCCTGCTTACTTGTGGTAGGCAAAACAGTACTGCTGCTCCTTTCCAGAAAATAAAGTTCTCCACTTCACTAAGGTGTTTATAACTTTTCCAATCATATCACGGTAGAAAGGAAAATATTTGAATAAATATTGAACGTGACAAGCAAAAAACCCAAGAAAAATAGAACTCCGAGTGCCTCATACTTTGATGTTTATGCCTAATAACGACATCACCCAGAAATCTTGCAAGGTCATTCCTAATGGTTTACAATGAGGACCTGCAAATTATTTTCTTAACCGAACAGTATCCTTTTTAGAGATGCAATAGATGGTATAGGGCTATCCAATGGTAAATTAGGAGTAAAGTCATAAATATTTCATGAGGAGCTACTGTGTAATCATTAATCTATTATTTTCTGACTTGTAAGACTATTTAATCAAGCATCTTTGACAACTCATGTTTATGTAGAGAGGGTAGCTATATCAGTACTTTTTCTTGTGTAGCACTTCAACAGATGTGAGCACAGCAATACTTTTCAGCAATGCTTTCTGTGCTATGGTTAACACCGTATCTAGGTAGTGAAAAGAAGTAGCAAGTGATAAACAGAACCATATTAATGTTTTCTAGCATGTTTTCAAGTCAAAATTTGATGAGACAGCATGCAAGACATTTTCAAAGTTGATTATGATCGGAAAAGCCAAGCAAATTTGGTTTAGAGCAACATCCACAGGTTTTTACAGGGGACACAGCCTCTTAGCTCTAGGTCTACTCTAGACTGTTTTGTAGACACTTGATACATATGAGGAGTTAATGGTTTTTGCATGTTCCTGTGCCAAGTCAGGACCACACTCCTGACCTTGCTTTTCATCAGTGTCTACTTTTATTGGCCTCTCCTTCTGTCATAGCTTTAAGGCATACCAAGTGGAGAGAGAGCATAAAGTTAACACAGTAAGAACAGGATGATGTTGGACTTCAAGAAACTCAACAGAGAGTAGGAAGAGATCAAAAGATTCAGAAGTCGGAATCAGACAGAAAAATATTCAGTGATTACTGAGTATTTAGTGCACACTGAAGCCTATCTCTGTGATACTTAAATTAGCTCCAGAAAATTTTGAAGAATGGACTTCAAATCTTATATGAGATTTGTCCCTCTTCTAGATGATCCTGAAACAAAGTCAGAAAGATTTCTGACCACATACTGGCCAGCACTAATGAAGAAGTACAAATACACTGTGGAAGAACTACTTGGGGTTTGGCTCTGGCAAAAAAAGAAGTTGGAGAAAAAAGTTAGCCAGTTCAGGCAGCCTAGAACCTCTGCAGTAGACACTGCAGTGTTACCTAAGAAGTCTTTCTAATACTAATAAGAACTTTTTCAAAAAGACCCAAAATATATGAGTGTTGGTCTTAGCGATCACAGAAGCAGTGCGGTATTCTAATACTAAATAATACAAAAATCCTGAAGGTACACAACAATATTGTTTTAACACCTGATAACCAGAAAACACTGACTCTGTGTTGAGTCATAAAATGACAAAACTTGATCTACAACCCCCTCCAACCTGCACAGTTTTGTGATTATGTAAATCCACAAACCTGACAGGGTTCCAAACTAACAATATAGGCACCAGACAGGGATATGTTAATGCATTCAAAAGTAAGCAAGACGCTTGAAAAGGAATGGACTGAACAAGACAGAGACTACCATAATGCCTTTATGTAACTCTTGAAGTCTACCAGCCTCCTCACTTAAAAAAGAATCGTGCAGAAGTTGCTACAAGTGAGGAGTCACCACGAGCTCTAAGAAGGGATAAGTATCTGAAACAACTCCCATACTCTCATAAAAGCAAGAAAAAGAGAAAATGAAAACATTAGGATTACTTCCTTCACCAATTTAAGAAAAACAGATTAGGAACTTCAGGTGTCTCTTTCCCAAACTTGAAAGCAGAAGGGCATTTAGTCAAATTAATAAACGGACAGTCAAGATACAAAGAAGACCCTGCTTCCCTGGTACCTGAAGATTTCATGCATGTTACATAAAGATCAAAAGACTCAGCAGCTATGTAGGTATATACATTATAGAAACAATTATTGTAATAAGCAATCAAAAATATTTTTGATAAGTAAGATAAGCCCTAACATTGAGAGTCTAGAACGATGCTCTAAATGTGTAGAAAATTCTTTTTGTTCCAGTCTTTTACATAATTCTTACCTCATCTGTGGAAGCATTTGAGGCTAGCTACTGAAAATACTTCTGCATAAGGTGGATATCAGAAATCATCAAGCTCAGCAAGTTGCAATACACAGATAACATTATGATAGCATTACTTAGCCATATTTTTCCTCCTTTTGCTTTTGAATTTCTCATTCAAAGATCCTGCATTTGGTATATACGCTACATTTTAAACATGGAAACTAAGATACAAATAACTTCAGATCTAATACTGAATAATTAATGGCAAGAAGCTGGCACAAATGTGTTTCTCCTGAAAACCACCAAAACCACCTAAAAGTCTTGGAATGGAAAACTAAAATGTTTTGTGAGAAAGTGATTAATTTCAAGAACAGTAACGGGAAAGTTTGAAGCATCTCGTTAACAGTGTCACAAGCACTTAATTTGGAGTTAAACTTTATGTTAGATTTAATGTATTTAATAACTTAAAATATTAAATATTCATAATATGAGCAGATGAGTTCTGTTGTAGTGCTACTTGGAGAATGATGGGCTTATCTGATGACAGCTTTTTTTTTTCCACCATGCATTAGGATGCAGAGTAAAAACAGGAAAAGAGTAAACCAACCTCTTGAATATTTCACAGAACACAGCTGTGTGAAGATGGTAAGTCTCTCCCACCCCTTCTTCATTTTGTCTCTCTCTGTTTCCCCTCTCTGCTTTCCCTCTAGCTATTCAGACATCTTCCTTTGAAAACATTTCCATTTTTAAGGTTCCCATCACCATTCCAAGGTGATAAATTTGTTATTTCATTGAAATTATTCAATCCAGTTAAAGTGTATAGCAAATTTAACAGGCTAAGTCCACTTTTAATACTATGATAAAAATCTCAACATCAATTTTAGATGTTTCCTGGAAATCCGCATATAATAAATTCAACCTAGTGCGAAGGGCTACAATTGCATTGAGCTTAAATATGAACTTTCTAAGTGCCAGTAAATTAAAATTGGAAACTCCAGCCCAGAAGACTGCTCTGTCATCTGTATTTCAGAGCATTTTATTCCTTTGTAGCATCCAGCATGCCTGACTAGTACATCTTTGTTTAGCTGGTCTGGGAAGGCAGTGATATAGCACAGGTTTCCAGTGGCTTTGGCTGTAAGAAGTGGCAAGTGTAAGAATATTAAAATTCTTAAATACCTCTAAACAGTGAACTTATATTCAGGAAAAAAATAAGAATAAAATAATGTAGCATTGGAAACCAATTGCAATGTCACATATTCAGCTAGTAAAAAGCTTTCCTTACTAATTCCAGGAACAGAACTGGAAGAAGAAATGATCAGTACTGGCTATGAAAGATCCTTACAGCATGATTCCTGAGAAGCAGTGGAGCCAGAACTCCTGCCCATGGTACACCACTATAGAGTGTAAATATACAATAATCTACTTCTTACTGACCCTCATCTAATTTTTTCAAGCAACCTATTAAGCTGAATATTGGGTATTAATTCCATTTTCTGTGCAGTTCTGTTGTATGACCACTAGTTATTTCTGCTTAGTTGAAAAGCTTATCATCTCGTTTCAAAGGGGCAAAGCAAGTATCTCTCTCTCAGGCTGATTCACCTAACCTCATCAAAAAGGTGGTTATTAAAATCACACTGAAATGAAATAAAATCAGATTTATTCCACCCAGCAGTAAGCTGAGGTTTTAGCTAAGCTACCAGGAAAAACAGACAAAAAGGAGTCAAACAGCTCAGTTTCACTTTAATGACTTCCAAAACGCAAAACTTGTTTCTGGGGAAATGGTATAAGCTGAAGGAATCTCATGTAACTGTATATGAAGAACAATAAAAAGCTGTATGTAAACCACAGAAACGTAAAATATACCCTTCCCACAATCACCAGCCCCTCTTCCTGTCAGCAAATGATTTCTACCAAGGCTGTTTTTCTGGAGTACAGGGCAGTTTTGCACAACTTTGCACGCACACAGGCATGTGCATTCACAGTACATGGTTTTTCCTCCACCCTTGGGTCAGATTATACTATGGTAGAATAAATCTCCATCTTCAGACGTTCTTTCTGATGGAAAAAAGAAAATTGGTTTTGCTCAGATTCATTTCTTCACTGCCAGCTGTAGCTCCTCAGAAAACTCTAAACCACTTTCGTACCTCCCTGGAGTGCATGCTTCAAAGGCATGTGGACATTTATCTTGTCATTCCCTTATATCACCTTTGCTTTTCTTTATTTCTCTCTTTAGGATTTGTTGGGTTGGTTTTTTTTTTTTCCTTTCTTTCCTCTAAACTATTCATGCCTATATGTATCCCTAGACAGTCTGTTTCAGCGGTTCTCCTGCAATGACTTGATGAAAGTAGGACCGCATAAATGTGTGTGTGCAAATACCCACATGAAAAGCACAGCACCAGATTGACTGACACAGTTGGCAAATACAGACAGAATTCAGCAAATAGTTGCAGCCAAAGTTTTGATAGGAGGAAGGATGTGTGTCATTGAGGGAGCTGAAAAAAGCACTCTGACATTTTCTAAATTAAAATGAACTCTGTTTCAAACAGTTCATTTCTAAATGTACACAACTAAACCAGACACAAACAAAAAAACCCAACCCTGCTTCTAAACTAAAGAATTAATAATTGACAATTAAATGCACAAGATGTTTCAGTCCCCCAGTTTTTTTTTCCTTGTCTTCTTTGGTTCCATCAAGAGAAACCAGTGCTTTTTTTAGACACAACACCCCTCCAGAGCTATGGCTCTTTCCCACTCTCTGCTGAGTTGATTAATCAGATATTCCACCAGAACTGCTGCTACTCCAGGGGCAACCTCTCCATTATCCTGCAACTCACTTAGGCTATGAAGTTGTGCCTCTCTCCTGGATATCCCATATGGAATGGCATTCGCTCAGAGAGTTACAAAAGTACTAAATATTTTTCTTTTTTTTTCCCTAATATGTCCATCTTTCTATCTTGTATTTTTTGTCATTATTTCAGCTTTTGCTGTTCTATTAGCATTTGTTGTAAGTTGTTTATAAGCCTAAATTCTCTCTTCTTATGTGTGTAATTTATTTGAGGCACTGAGAGCTTCAACTCCTGTCAGTTTGGGAGAAGATTCGGATTTTGGATACCTCACGCACAGTAATTAACAGGATTCAGTATTGATTTCAGGTTCAAGGACTGGCTAGTAGTGTGTAGTCTGTAACATTAACAAAACCAACTAGCCACATCCAACAAAATTAGGGGGAAAAACAAACCATGAAAGCCAAAAAGAACAAAACAATGCAAAGTATGACTGATTCTGAATTGCCTACTATTACAATGTATATACCCCCAAGTATATTTGCTTACAGCAACACGATGCATGTGAGATTCTGATTTAAGTAACTAGAAACAACATCACAGGTGTGGAGCATAAGAGAGTCATAAATACAGCTTATGCACAGAATTTTAACCTTACCTTTCCAGTAGACTTTGTTCCTTTCCAAATGCAAAAATAGCAGATAGTCCAAGCAGCAAGGAGGCACAGTGCAAGTTCCCAGCGCAGATTCCCAATGTCTTCAATTCCATCAGATATAGCAAGTACCCTTCGTCTTCGGGGGAAAAGGGAAGAGGAAAAAAAGATAACAACATTGAAGCAAAACAGCACTACATATAAAACACTGGCCTAAAATCAAATCAGCTTCAACCAAGGAGTTTCCTAGTCACTGCCTGTTGAAAATGCACTACAGAGTCATAGAACAGTTAGGGTTGGAAAAGACTGAAGGAAAAACTAGAATGTTCTTGGTGGATTTTACACCTACTTAAAAATGAACAAATGGGTAATTTTTCCAGGTCAGTGACAAAATATAAAGAGATTTTAGAATAGTTTTTGTATAAAGTAAAAGTCAAAGAAAAAAACTGAAAATGCCTTTGAATAGATAACCGACAAATAAAAGCCCAAAAAAACCCACTTTATCTTAAACTTGTAGCATTTATTTTAATGAATTTCCTTTTGTAACAGAGACTATAACTGTAAAACATTTCTCTTCAAAACTGTCAAAGATCACAACTTTTTCCAGGTGGATTTTCTTTAGGAAATGCTAACATTCAAACATTAAGATTGCAAAAACAAAGAAACAACCTTTTAATGTGAAAAGTGTACAGCAAAACAATGTATTTAATTTACTATTTCAAAATAGGGTATTTGAAATCCTAGCAACAGTATATTTGAGGAGCACCCCTCACAGCTCACAATCTGGAGCCAAAATATTTACTGACTTAGTAAACAGGATAAAAAGAAGTGGAAAGGGAGATTTTGGTTGGTTGGTTTTGTTTGTTGGGGTTTTTAAGCAAGAATTTGGGAACAGAAAAAATCCCTTGACTTGCTAGTACTCCTACAAGAAACCTGCAGAACCAGCCTTCAGTGCAGGCTTCCAGATTTCTGAGCTAGCATTTTATCCACGAGAATGATTTTTAAGAAAGCTTCTCTTATCTGGGAGCCACATGCTCCTTCTATGCCCTTTAATTTTTCCTTTAAAAAAACTCTGAGGTTAAATGAAATGTAAATTATTTACCAGCCCATAAATAAAACATGGATGCTCCTGGCTGTATGGATGAAGAGGTTAAGAGCAAGAACAAAAATTTATTCCTATAATACTTAATGATCTCATAATTCTCTTGAGCTTCTTCATTTGCTCTTAAGGCTGAAAGAAACCCTATAGATAATTAAAGACTTTTTTCAGGAATCTCTATTTTCCAGGACAATGAAGTACGATTTAACTGGTATGTGATAGCAAAAGCTGATACGGATTTAAATTTCATGCACTCCAAGATTTAGAAATACCTCATCATTTTCAAGCAAGCCATTAGTAATTTACTAGTTATATACACAGAATGATTTATTTCAGTCATTCATGTCTTTTATCAGCTTAACCAAATCTCCATAGGGACTGGTCATGCCTCAATCCATTTGTGTTTCCATGAACATACTTGCACATCCGTACACACACACGGACGTCCAACAATCAAGTTTACATAAATTATCCTGAGCAAAGTTTTTTCTGAAGTGTGTATTACATGTTCTCTTACAACCACAGGGTCCCTAAACTTACACTGCCCTCTCCCCTCTTAGACAGTCAAAACACTGAATTTCATAAGTACTCTGATATAATTAAAAGCCCTATAAAAAAAATCACTATTTGTAGATATAATTAATGTGCACATAGTTATACAGGTAATTAATTACAACAAAATATATATAGCTTAAGAGCTGATTATTAAGTTTTATACTCCAACTTACAATTACCCGTATGAAACAATTCTTCCTTTTGTGTTTGATTCAGTTATCGGCTGAAGCAATCAGCTCAGGGAGTACAAATTCAAGGCTATGCCTAAAATAAATCAGTGTTGGGGAGCAATATACGTGGTTCTTCCTGCTCTCACCAGCAGTAGTCGAGGATGAAGTGAAGTTCTTTCACCTGCCTCTAATAATGAAGAATAAGGATGGAGATATCATCAACTGGTGGTATGGTGGGAAACTGCAAAGACCTAACTACTGGTGAGTCTTTCAAATGGCCATAAAGATGTTGCAGATCCTACTCAGTCTCTCACACATCCCAAGAGCTGCACCTACTGCTCCTGCTGCAGCCCTGCGGTGCAGCTATTTACAACACATACTAGAAGTTTACTGCTTAGGTAAGGTAGGACAAAATTTAACAGTTTAAAGAAACAAAACGCACACACAAACCCTAAAGCCTTCCTTTGTCTTCTTATTTTCCGATGAATACAGAGGTAGAAGATCTTTCAGCTAAAAAGAAAAAAAAAGTAAAGAGTGGGGAGGGAGGTTAAATGAATTTTTTGCAATAGAATGTAATGTGCTTCTATGTAAAACCACTGTGACTTCATCCACATTTCCTCCTCATCCTGCAGCTAGCTGTATTCTGCAAAGCTTCTGCCATCATCTAGTTAGGGAAAAGAGTGATCTGCAAAGAACCTAAAGAACCATCATCAAAATACATTCAGAAATGAGGAAAGGTACATTTAATGAAGGAGATATTTTAATCAAGGGGAAGCACACATATTCAGTCTAGAATTGAAAATAACATCACTGAGCCTTAATTATACAGAAAGGCTGATGAAATAGACACTTAAAATTTAAGTTCTTTAAGCAATTTGATGGATGATATCATGTGGAATTTGACGTCCAACCTCTATACAAATTCTCATTCAAAAAGCAAAATAAATCCTTCAATTCTTGACTGACCTTGAATATTAGTGTTACTTGCAAGAGAACCAAGACAAAAAGGTTTATAACATGGTTAAAGAGGGTCTAGGCAATAAAAGGCCAATGAGTGTGTACTGACAACAGGCTATGAATAATCATGTTGAAAGACATGCTAGGAGTGTGTCATTAGAAACCTAATGACAAAGCACAGAACAGGTATTTGCAAAGAGACCTATTTTGATTGCTGGTACTAAAAGGTTTCTTTTTAACCAAAAACCATTTTATAAATGGCCTAAGAGGCCTCAAACTATAAATTACTGTCATGAAAAAGAACAAGCTAGTAAGCATCTTGATGTTCCTCATTTGACCACAAGTGTTTCCATGCAGAACCTGCCAACAGCAACCTTAACCCAGCAATTCAGATTTCTGATCTGTCAGAATCACGGAGGAACAGCTTTGTTTCCTTGACATTAGCAGCCTCATTTGTCATTGTAGAGTGAACACTGTGACCTTTAACAAGCCTACAGAAAGAAAGCAGCATGTCGACAGCCTGTAGCATGACATACAGTCAGCCCATCTACACAGTATACCAGCACTATGGAAATCACATCATTTTGTTGTGAGACTACACAGATCCAGCCTTTCCACAGTGACACATACATGTACATTACTTATAATTTCCAGTTTATAGCTGCAATTGATTGGGGTTTTTTTAGCAGTATTAGTATACCGACCTAAAGATTGAGGCTGGCAAGAGATTGGTCCAAGCTCATTTTAAACTTCACAATTCGCTTAAGTGAGCCTAGTAAGACAAGCAGGAGCAGCCTAAAGATTCCTAACTGTTGTTTTGCTTAGAAAGGTTCTAACTTTTACCTTCAAGTGGCATACTACATTTTATAATTAATAGTTTTGGTTTTAAGATGAAAAAGGAAAAGGAACCAAGAGAACATACAATCACAAAACTTGAAATGGAATGTTTGTGTTTGGGCCACGTGAGTTGTGAAATGGAAACTTTTTTATTTTGCTTTATTTTCACTGAGAAAATAATAATGAACAAGTTTCTTTTTATTTAAATCAAACCATTTTTTTTTTCCTGGCTATTTAGATATTTATGTACATGTGCACTTAAACATCAGTAGCGTTTCTTTTCCCAAATGCAGAGGTGTGGACACATGTAAGATGGCTGCAGTATTGCCATTCAATGCTATGGACACATTTGTAAGCTTACTCAGTTATGGGATGCCACAAAACCATGCTAATACAGCACTCTGCCTGGGGGAAGTCATACAAGTAGTAGTTACTTGCTTGTAACACGTATACCGTGGGTATAGCTGTGCTGCTTTTGTACAGGAGCTAGCCAGTTTAGGCAGCCTGGAACCTCTGCAGTAGACACTGTAGTATCACCTAAATAGGAACTTCATGACAAAACCTGCTACAGGACAAACCCCCAGCTACAGGAGTGTCTCCTGGAGCATTGGTAAACTGATTTAAGAGAAGCTTGCAACTTCCTCACTTGAAGATTTGTGCACATCTATATGGGTGATGAACTGCCTCACACCAGTCACTCATGCCCATGAATGGCACCTGCCCAGTCTCACGGTACTTCTCACTACTCTTGTCCTGCTAACATGCATGGGGCTATAATCACTCCTAGTTTTCCAGACCCATGAATGTGTTAAGTGAGATATCAACCTTTGGTCATCTCTCTTGCAGTGTGCTTGCAGAACTGCATGCTGTGGGAAATAGACATGGAAAGTTTTTAATAATTCCACAGTACTGCCACCACACTGCAAAATGGTGAACATGATGGAAATACATCACCTGATACATTGGCATACTCAGGGCCTAAAGAGAGCTTACAAAATTACTTTAGACTCACACTGTAATCCACATCCCACTGCCAAAGTAATCCATTTCAGCTGCCAGTCACTTGAATCATTATGCTATACATCCCTAACTGCTTAACACCTTCTTAATAAATAAATGTTACTAGTCTCTCTATGCCCCAGCTTTGGCTGGGATAGAGTTTATGTTCTTCTTAGTAGCTGGGGCAGGGCTGTGTTTTGGCTTTAGTCTGAGAATAATGTTGAGCTTAATAAAGTTAGGGTTAGGTTGCTGCATGGTACTTAGTTGCTGGCTGGGGTTAAAGCATAGCACTCTTTCATGGTCTGGAAGTTTCAAATACCAAAAGACAATCTTGTCTTAAGAACAGAATTCTCTGAAGATTTGAGGTGAGGAGTTTTGAAAGCAACCAGCTTCTGGATGCTGTCTGCAGAAAGTCATTGTTCAGTCTGTCCTGACTGCTCTGTGAGAAGTCTCAAAGAGCAGACACCTACGTTACTCATACAACATTTTTGGCCTGATTCTTTTGTAAAGAGTGTCATAGAAAGTAAACAGCAAATTAATGGCCTCGACACAATTATCCCTGTTGCTCCCATTTTAAAAAGACAGCTAATGCAAATCAACTTGAACTGTTAATGCCATAATGAATATTTAAATATATTGAAATGCTGTAAATCGGTTGTATTTTCTTTGTTCAAGCAGAACAATGGCTTGGGGTTTCCTTTAGAAAGTAAACAGCAACAAGTCCAGAACATATAATTAAACTCTAACATACAATGTGTGCAACGAATAGATCCAAGGAAGAGAAAGTCTTGCTTAGAGACTAGCAGTGATTTCCTCAGTAGGCACACTGCAGCTCTTCCTAATACCAGGGCCTTAACTCTCCTGCTGAAATCATCTGGACCAGCAGCAGCAGATGCAGGTTTTGCAAGGAGGTGGCATTCAGCACATGAAATTCCTCTCAGAAAGCTTCAGTTCAATCTCACTGTAGATACCTTTCTATCTGCTCTTTTTCTTTTATTATTCAACTTTAATAAAACAAAAAGGCAGAGCTTTTTAAAAATACATGATCCTCTGCACCCAAAAAGTAAGACTGATGTATTCAGGGGTCAGAAGATGACAGAGTTGATCACACCCTCGTGCTCAGCAGTTCAGCATCCATCTAAAAGCTGCAATAACCTTGCATAAATCACACAGACAACAAGAACAGGTTGTGTAGCTTTCACTGTGCCTTCATTTTCTCTTACCACTGCAAGTCCCCTACACTACCCTGGTCTACTCACTTCTCAATGCAGAGAAAGATAGAGAAGGAACAAGAGCAGTAAAATCAGCACTGAAAAAGATACTCTGTTTTGAAATAACAAGCATTTGAACGTCGAAAGCATTTGAACGTTGAAAGTTCTATAGCGAGTTCTGTAGTTTAGCTGGTTTGGTGCATACTTACATTAAAAAAGTAAAATCGTTTTTCCTTACCTATATCAAGACTTACTAAAGCTGAGAATCTTTATGACAAGTCCCCCAAAATTAAATGAGGAGAAATATCTTAACAGACATTTCACGTTGGAACGTCTTGAAGTCTTATCACTAGAATTCACTACGCCACTGCCCTAAGGCCTGAATATACTTACCTTCAAAGAAATACTGCAAACTCATCTACCTTGCAGGGTACTTAGGGGAAAGGGTGCTGGGTTCAGGCAGGCTATTGAATGTTCTCCTGACAAATGAAAGTTTCCAGAAATCAGCACACATTTTTAAAAGTTTAAACAATTAAAAAAGAAATAAATCAACAACAACCCGACTAGGAAAAAGCCCAAGAACTCAGAGGAGCACTAAAGCTGCCAGTAAAACGACAAACTGGAGGTAGCTGTACATAACCATTTGAATTACTACAGAATGTAAGATCTCCTGTCAGTACAAGTCATTTTAATCAGAGTAACTTTGAGTATAGTGAGTTTGCTGCCAACAACTTCAGACTATGTGAAACTTTGCTGTAGAAAAGATCTATCTCGCACCCAGACCTGAAGATACAAAACATTAACTATTTTTGGATCTCATTGAAAACAAGAATTGTTGAGAGACTGAAGTTTTAGTGCAGGTATGGAGTTTTGTGATTGTGCTTGTTAGCGTTTTTTTGTTGTTGTTATTGTTTAAGAATATGCAGCAGTTCAGTTTGTTGAACTAACCAATAGCCTGGGAAGGAAGCCAGGGGCCTGGTGGCATTTGGGCACGTTGAACAGAATATAGAAGGGAACAAGCTCGCTCGGTATTGGGGTTAATTTAGAACACAAGGTTAACTCAATCCAGAGTAAGGCTTTTAATTCAGTAGTAGCAAACTATTAATTTCACATAGGATATTTTGCTTGTAAACGGAAAAGTGAATTTAAATCAGAGTGAATTTGTAACATGTCTCATGCCTAAACACAGACGATCTTTGAAGGTTTCACTACCTCTAGTCACACATATAAAGCTTGACTAAATGTTACTGAGGGAAGATTTTTACTTTGCTTCCTACACATAGCACAGAAGAAAAATTATAAAAATTGCAAGAATCTAATGAATGAAAGATAAATTTATGTGGAATAAAAAGGCATATTCCTGAAGGGTGGCATTCTTTATGCTTCAGAAATGCTGATGTTTGGTCACAAGAGTATTTACAACTAGACTGAATAAAATCATGACATTATTGCTACAGTGCAGATTTATTCTTGTTACAGCATACAGTAATAAATATTGTGAGCCTATTTAAAGCTTACAGTTTGAGTCAAAATACAGGTGTGGATAAAAACAAATTAACATGGATAGAGTCAGGAAGAGAGAACAGAGCCAAACTCAGCAAGAAACTAGACAGCAGACAGTGACCTTTTGCTACACACATTCAAGTGACATACTGTTGCCAATGGTTACCTCTACTCTTTCAAGTAACATAATTGCATGCATATGCCCTGCAAAACATAAAAAAATAAAATCCCACATGGATTTAATATTCAAAAAGTATTATATAATTACTTAAAATGTTTTTAATGTGTTTAAGAATGTACTAAAACATGTTTCAACTTGCTCACTACATTGGAAAGAAAGAAGGGCCCCTCTGGTTTTGGAATTGCTAGAAAGGGGCATATGATGACGTAATTGCTACTTCTGGCTACTCACAGCTGAAAAGTAATCTCTCCAGCCAAACCTGAAAGCTCAAGACACTACATTATTGCCCGGGAGAACACTGCATTTCCCTGGGAAAGAGCATCTTAAAGCGTTCCAATGTGCAGAGCTGTACCAGGCTCTTTCTATTCGAGAGGATTAACTGCTGCCAACACATTGTTGAAAGGAATGTACGGGGGTACTTATTGCATTATTTCATGATTTGAACAGATTCAGTCTACTTGAGGCAGGTCCCTTCATGTTCCCTCCCTGGTGCAGTGCAGTTTCCAAGACATCTTTCTTTAAAAAATGAAAATGCAACAAAAACCACCCAAACAGAGGAGGCAGCCTCTTGAGGTCACTTCTCCATCTGCATCTGTTCAGCCAGGAACAGAGGTGGCAGTGCTGCTTTTTATTCAGGGCCAGACTCTATCCTCAGAGTATTCTGTGGGGTATGAAAGGAGAACAAAGTGAAGCCATTAAGCAGTAGTAGTGCTACCATGCAGCGGCCTTTCTTATTACAGATTTTGATACGCTCCTTTCATCCCTGCAGAGTTTTCAGACCCAGTCCATATTTACCTTGTGAATCTTGTTCCCGAGCTTCTTGTACAGAAAGCGTAACACACCTGAGTGCCAATTCTGCAGAGGTTTCCCTGTGCAGCAGTTTAGTAGAAAAGTATTTGTATCTTTTCAGACATCCTCAGTTCTTGTGTTTAAGTAAGTTTAAATTTCTATCCAAAGACGTGTCTCATCTTCCTTTCTCTCACTGCACTTTATGCAGTTCTAATTATTTTATTTTTTTCTGAAAATGTATTGGTTTGAGTGTTTCCCACCCAGATGTATGAAGTATGGTGTACAAGTATGCAGTTCTGACATAACTGAAACTCCGGCAGATACTAACTTAATTCTGAAAATGATGGAATTCAGATTCCATGTATCAGAATCCACCATGAATGCTTGAACTTCTAGGCCAGACAGCTACCATCATCCAAGGTTCTGGTAAACACCTGTATGAAGACAATCACACTTTGGATTGTTCCACTGTCAGATGCTTATTCAATTGGTTAGCAGCCATAAAGTCAGCCTCATTTGTGAGACCATAATGACTTCAGCACTTTCAGACACACTGAGGGCTGAGATGTCGGCCAGGGACACACAAAAAAGTAAAAAGTGACACTCTTTTTGTCACAGAGATCAGAGGCAGCTGCTTATCTAATGTCTGTGACATTATTTACTGATCAGAGTGTGGCCAACCATACAACTACAGGAATTTTGAGTTATTTTACCACCAGCAGCATTTGTTCTCTCTTGTCTGAATCACTGCAGTTTTCTCACTATCTGACAAGAGAATCTTAGAAACTGAATGCTGAGGTTCATTTGGCCCGGCACCCTTCCTAGGTACCAATGCTATGAGTTCTTGCTCAAATCAGTGCTTCCTCAACTCTTAAAATTGCAAGCAGCTTTAAAGGCTCTCTCAGGTAGTGAAATTGCTCCTTTCATTCTATTAAAACACCAAGCACTGCCGAGCAGCACAGAAGCTTACTTGTACTGAAATATCTTTCAGGAAGCTGTGACATTTCCCTGTGGCTGGCTAATGTGTGCTAATTGTTGTCTAATTTGGAAGAGATGCTGATCCGGACTGCATAACTCAAAGCTGGAAAAGAAACCACTTAGAAGGAACAAAATCTTCTGAAAGAATGCTTTGATTAGTAATAACACATAAACATACAAGCAGCGATACTTCAGAGAAGGCTCCATTGCTTCAGTCAGTAATCCCCAGTTTACAGACCAGACACACTAAAGCTCTCATAAATGAGTAACAGCTAAGAGAAGGTGAAATCACCAAAATTACATGCTTCCTACTTCTCTTCGAATACAGAGTGGTTTTCTCCCAGAGAGTAAGAAAGCAGTATCACACAGAGTACACAAGAAGCTACAGATTTGAGATAGTATTCTCCACTGCCTTATATACTGATATAATAAATTTTAATAATAGTACTCATATGATAAACTTACAAAATCTATGCTGACTGCTAAAGGATATAAAACTCTGAAACCGAAAGGGCAGCAGTTACTTTGTAAACCTCTCAGGACTTCTCACTAAGTACATACATTATTATAGGACAAAAACTATCCTTCAATAAAATGAACCTCAAAAGACTCTTCTCATTACTTGCCTAGTCAATTGATTACCGTATTTATTACTCATACTGTTTTCAAGGTTTTTCTTCTTTGGCATGGGTCATTAAGTAATTTTACTTTTAAGTAAAGTAAAAGAGACTTAAAGCTAAAGAAAACAGACTACGGATAATGTAGGCCTTCTCCGGAAGGTACTGGAAGAACTGGCTACCCTGGATTTGGAGAAGGCTGAGGTTCTGAATGACTTCTTTGCCTTGGTCTTCACTGGCAAAGGCTCTGACAGCACCACCCAAGTCTTGGAAGGCAAATGCAGGGACTGTGAGAATGAAGAACTTGGGCCCACTGTAGGAGAGGATCTGGTTTGAGACCATCTTAAAAATCTGAACGTGCACAAGTCCATGGGACCTGATGAAATCCATCTGTGGGTCCTGAAGGAGCTGGTGAATGAAGTTGCTCAGCCACTGCCCTTGTGAGACCTCACTTGGGAGTACTGTGTGCAGTTCTGGTGTCCTCAACATAAAAAGGACATGGAACTGCTGGAACAAGTCCAGAGAAGGGCCACGAGGATGATCAGGGGACTGGAGCACCTCCCGTATGAAGACAGGCTGAGGAAGTTGGGGCTGTTCAGCCTGGAGAAGAGAAGGCTGCGTGGAGACCTCAGAGCAGCCTTCCAGTACCTGAAGGGGGCCTGTAGGGATGCTGGGGAGGGACTCTTCATCAGGGACTGTAGTGACAGGACAAGGGGTAATGGGTTAAAACTGAAACAGGGGAAGTTTAGGTTGGATATAAGGAGGAAGTTCTTTCCTGTTAGGGTGGTGAGGCACTGGAATGGGTTGCCCAGGGAGGTTGTGAGTGCTCCATCCCTGGCAGTGTTCAAGGCCTGGTTGGACAGAGCCTTGGGTGGCATGGTTTAGTGTGAGGCGTCCCTGCTCATGGCAGGGGGGTTGGAACTGGATGATCTTAAGGTCCTTTCCAACCCAAGCTATCCTATGATTCTATGATTCTAAAAGAGACTTTCTTCCTGGGGAGGCTTTATGGCAGCCTTCCAATATCTAAAGGGGGCCTACAAGAAATTCATACAGTAGGGATATGTCTTCAGAAAGAGAATGCCTTAAAAATAAAGGATTCCTTTCAGACTAACTTTTTTCCCCTTTAGATGCTAACATTTAGGAAAATAAAAATGGGCTGGTTGTCAGTTGGATTTTTTCCAGTGCAGCAGCGTGGTAATTACCAAAACACCTCCTGAACAAGCACAGATAAAACTATAAAGTTGAGCACGGTGCATTTGTAGCAGATTTAGTCACTAAAAGTGTATGCTCTTTGAAGTGAACAGTGAGCATGGGTGAGAACTGGACATGACATCAACATGGGCTGACACTTGCACTTTTCTAAAAATTATATATCCAGAAGTGACCAGGGATACAGAATCTGTGTACTGCACAAACCTCTCCTGCAAGGTTTTATATAAGCTCTGAAATAGGAAATATAGCATATCCACAGGTTTCCAAATAACTCTTGCCAGAAAGTGCTGGATATTCATTTGCAGTCTCCAACTACCACTGCTCAATTATTAGAAAGATGTGTTTCAGCTTTTAGAAGCTATTCTACAGATTACAGATTAAAGAATCTGTAATAAAATTCTCTCAAACTGTAAGAATTCTCTTCTGGAAATCCACTTAATTCCATAGTTGGCATTTTTTTAAAGCAATAGACAGACACTTCCCAGTGGTCACATTAGCAAGAATCCCTCAGCTACAGCTTTATGCACAGCTCTAAAATCCTGACCTTTTAGTGTATTCTCTGTGACCTACACCCATCAGAATGAGTTATTCCTAGTTGAGCCACATTTGCTGTTGTTAAGCTTAGTTCTTTCTTCTTCAAGTCCAGGTAGAATTGAATGTTGCTCCATTCATCATCCATTTTTAAACTTATTGAATTAAAAGGTAAGATTAAACTCTCCTCAGCAGACTTTTCTCTAAAATGACTAGTACTGCTTGCAAATAATGATTCCTACTTCTTGTGTCAACTCCTGCCTCATGAAAGTCAGTACTTAAGTTACCTGAATGTAATATAACATTGCTTAGCAGCTGCTGATTATAGACATATATTGCTTTTTTCATTTTTCTATGTATGTGTTTGTATTTGAGACAGTAATGGATAAACACAGAATACCTCACTTCTCCTCTAGGCTTTCCTGACCTACTTTCCTTCAACCTCTTTCACTGAAGTCATGGCAACTTCTCAACCAAGTCTGAGAGTTTAATCCTGTCAAATAACTTTTTTGTACTGTTCCACTCACCTCTGCTCTACAGTTTCTTGCTACTGGCTGAATATATCCAACAGTTCCTTTAGTCTTTTTGCAGTTTCACCCCTGCTCGGATCTGAAGAAATCACGCAGTGACAAAATTCTCCTTTTTATTCACCTTCTGAGGGACAGAGATTAGTTTAGCAAATGGCAGCAGCTGTAAACTGAAAGCACCTAGAAGAAATGTAAGTCAATCTGACTTTCCCTTCAGCCTTTTAGTCTGTGGACTTGAACTTGGTTGTTCACCCTTAATTAAATATTCATAAAATGAGAACTGCAGACCACAAAAGATTATGAACTCTTCTGTGATATGGTAAAATAGTCCATAGTGAGCTCTTGGCTACAAACTCATGTAGCAAATGAGTGATGCTAAGCTCTTAACTCTTCCACACAGGACAGGGCAATATAAAACAATTACCTGACTGCATCCCCAAAAACAAATTACCTTTCAACACATTTGTCATACTCACTGGCCCTGTACTAAATTGTAGATACAAAAAAAAAACCCTAAGAAGTGAAACTACAAAGGAGCAGGGACACATGGCAGTAAAGAATAAAAAGGCTCCTGTACGTTTGCAGCTCTTTCAGGAGGTCACAAGTCCTTTGTCCACATTTACATCTACTGGGACTTCCTTGTTGCTAAACTGGACAGACATCAATTTGACGGACTGACATCTGGTGAATAAAGAACCGGCTGGATGGCTGCACGTGAAGAGTTGTGGTCAATGGCTCAATATCCATCTGGAGACTGGTAACAAGTGGAGGCTGAGAAAGCTGGGACTGCTCAGCCTGGAGAAGTGAAGCTGTGTGGAGACCACAGAGCAGCTTCCAGCACCTGAAGGGAGCCTACAAGGATGCTGGAGAGAGACTCTTCATCAGGGACTGTAGCGATAGGACAAGGGGCGATGGGTTCAAATGGAAACAGGGGGAGTTCAGGTTAGATACAAGGAAGAAGTTCTTTACTGTGAGAGTGGTGAGGCGCTGGCACAGACTGCCCAGAGAAGTGGTGAACGCTTCATTCCTGGCAGTGTTCAAGGCCAGGTTGGACAGAGTCTTGGGTGACATGGTCTAGTGTGAGGCATTCCTGCCCATGGCAGGGGGGTGGAACTGGATGATTTTAAGGTCCTTTCCAACCCTAACTATTCTATGATTCAGTGATTCCTAAAATACCAATCTCCTGTAGTATTTGCAGCTACCAGTATGATCCTTAAGTTCAAGTGAATTAAAAAGAGTAAATAAAAAGTTTTTCATTTGTAAGCCAAAACCAAGAGTCAGCAGAGTTGAATTCTTTAAAAAATAGCTGTTGAAGGGCCTTTGGGTCATTTTCCTTTCCACAGAGGACAACTTCCTGCTGCACTGTTTCAAGGCCTGCACCTATTGATATTTGGTAACGTTTATAGAAATTCCATAGCAACAGTCAATGAATCTCCTCAGGAAGTCCTCCTGACGCTGCAAATCAATTTCCTTGCTGCCATATATGCATATAGAGGAATAAAGTGATACATTTACCAAAAAGCTGCTCAGATTTGCACCCATCTTCTCCCCACCCCCCAGTCTGTGTTCACTATATTTTTTGGCACAGCAAGAACATCTCTCCTTTGCACATTTAACTTGACTAAACAAACCCAGGCAGGCACCCTTTCTGCTAATACCCTGGATCTACAAGGGCACACTTGGGAAATACTCTTAAGAAAAGAGTCTAAACATTTATTTATTTTTTTTACCCCCTCTTTGTGGTGATAAGTTTTTCAAGAGCCAAAAATAGATGCAGGCTTGCTTAATTGCATGGAACTATTTGCTCTGCTCAGTAATCATGCTGAGATAACCAACAAGCAGATCGATGGAACTGCTGTTTGATGTCGTTTTCAGTTACTTGGGTATCTCTAAAACCCCTTGCAATGAGTCCTTAAGATTCTTCATTTCAAGACAGTGAGCAAATGCAATGGACACATTCTTGGGCAGTTGCAAAGGACAGTCTGTTATTTACAAAGCCACATGCATACTTAAAGGATTCCAGAGGCACTGAAAAATGTGTCTTGGAAGAGTTACATGCTATTTGCTGCATATCTAGTCTTGCAGATCCAATTCCTATGGTAAACTGGTGGAGAAAATCCTTACTGGAGTGGGTAGCCTTGTAAAACATGAATGGAACACTGCTCTACTTAAGGGAAGCAACGGAAGGGAACTAATTGGTTTCAGGCAGCAATAGTCACCAAGCATATCTCACTTTCAGTTTTCTAGGAGATTAAAGGTTTGCCTAGGTACAGGTGTAGGAGGTTGTATGTGCTAAGTCTTAGAGAAGGGGATGAGCTCACCTTTGTATTTGCACAAAGCCAGGCATAACTGGAAGGAAGCCTTTCAGTAGAGGTCTTCTCCCATAGAAGTAACAGCAACAACAAAATCAGTGAGAAACCAAGAAAAACCCTGGTGAAGCCAGAAAAAGCATGGCATGTTCTGCAATTGCCTGATTTGGCCAAGCTTGTCACAGCACAACTAAGGTTTTGGTATTTTAGATCTTCTGTCCCCTTCTTTTCCCTTTTTTAATTTCCCTGCAAACTGTGCTTCTCTCCAATATTTCTTCTTCTACAATATCAAAAAGGGCACACGTAGATATGCATGTATAGATACATGTGTCTTTAAACACAGACTCCTACATTAACAACAGTAATGAAAAAGCCCTGAAAGTTACTGATTCTTAAAGAAAAATCAGCATTCCTCAGCAAAACTGGATACCTGAGCAACAGCTTCTAAACATCTCTGCTTTTTAAGCACGTCACTCAGATCCTGTGCTACCATTTGTAGGTAATATTATTATTGCTAGAACATTGACAGTTGTGTAATTACAGGGTATTTAACTAGCTCATGTATGATCTTTGCTATAAACCACAAATTCTGTTTTTGCCAAGACTGCAGGGCAAAACTTTTCCGTATTTTATCATAAGAACAAACCAAATGCTACAAATTTCCAAAGATATTTTAAGTACTAAATAGTGAAATGAATGATTTATAAACTATATCTGAAATAATGGCATCATTCTAAATCAGTAGAAAAATAAAAGATACGATTTGTTCATGGTACTATCACAATCAAAGAAAAGTTTACTATTCCTTTAAGTACGTACAACTACTGAAAAGGAGTTTATAACACTTTAAAGTTACTTTTCCAAAACATAAAGGAGCATCTCATAACACTAAGTTCTTATTATTTAAAGCTTTTCATTACAAAATCTTGGCTTTGGATATAAATTATGTTTATTCAGACTCCTACTGTTGAATCAAAGGTTTTTACAATAATCAGCTTAAAAATGTTAATCACAGTTTGTGGCTGCACCTAAAACACAGGCATAGGAAAAAATATTTGTTGTGATAAACTGACAGCCTTAGCATTAAATTAAAAAAGAAAAGCACATACTGCCAACAGGTTTCAGAATAGAATCGTAGAATAGTTAGGTTTGGAAAGGACCTTAAGATCCAACCCTGTCCCATGGGCAGGCATGCCTCACACTAGATCAGGTTGCCCAAGGCTCTGTCCAACCTGGCCTTGAACACTGTCAGGGATGGGGCATTTACCATTTCTTTGGGCAACCTGTTTCAGTGCCTCACCACCCTCACTTCTTTCTTATATCTAACCTGAAACTTCCCCTGTTTCAGTTTGAACCCATCACCCCTTGCTCTATTGCTACAGTCCCTGACGAAGAGTCCCTCTCAGTATCCTTAGGCCCCAAGAGATCAGTCGCCCTAGATTTCTCCTTCAAAAATGCTCTAATGCTGCATAATAGCTTTGCACAAGTTGCAGAACATCATGAGTAAACAAACCACCTGGAGGCCTGGGAGTTAGGGAGACTTGATCTTAAACTGAGCTGAGACTTGCCAAGGAGGCCAGTCTTTCTCACACTAATATGCAGGCATGGGGACAGGAATGAAGCAATAAGCAGAAGGAAGGGCACTCTGCATTTTGCTGGCCAATGGATTTCAGAAGATGAAAAATGTTTAGGAAGTTAAGACTGAAGACTATGGAGCGGCCATCTGAGCCTAGATGCACATTTGGAGAGTGGATGACACTGGAGGAAATGACTGGGACTAGCAGGCTGGAGGTGGGAAGCAGTAATACACCTGATTTAGAGACAAGTCAGAGACCAATTTGAACTTCCTAGGAAAAGAGACAAAGCAGTTGAAGAGACAGCAGTGGGAAAAGCATGTGGGAATGGCAGGATTAGAGGCAATCCTAGGGAAGGAAGCGAAACTGGGTGGTTGTGGTGGGGATGCCAGGCAGGCACCAGCATATACCCTGGAGTAACAAGTCAACTGAGGAATTAAGGTAAAAACTGAGGTAGGTTCACAGTGTCCCAGAAGCATGTTAAGATTTTGATTTCCTCTGAAGAGACTTTTCAAAGTGTCCAGAACTGAGATCAGAAACATGGGGGATGAAGAGCAAATTTGCATAAACAAAGAGGCTAGGATAGGGAGCAATCAATCAAAATCTCACTCATCATGCTGGAAACCCGTATTCATAGCCCTCTTTCACCTGATAAAGCTTATAAGGCTTTCTACCAAAAAAACTCCCTGGCTGCCAAGCTTCCTGCTATTCTGCAGTAGATGAATTCAGACGAAGCTTTCACTTTCTCCTGTTAGTACTATGTATAAACAATCAAATATTTATTGGCACGAAGACCCAAACTGGATGTTCTCACTATTAACCTGTAAAGTAGCAGAATAGTCTCCCTCAATCTTCCTTGTCCTGAAGTATACACTTTGACCTAAAGCAACTAAGTAAGTACCAAGATAGCAGAAAAATGATCCTGTAAGCTTCTGGCCAAGGCAACCACCTGAGAAGCAAGACTTCAGCATGCCAGTCTGTACTCCATCAATATTTGACTTTTGTACAAAGCAGAGCACGTTCAAGTGAAGATGCTAAAATTCAGACCCCATCCAGAACACATTCAAGGGAGTGGAACATACGTATGCCACTTCTTGCAAGCAAAATGGAATGAAAAGAGACTGAGTCATTAGAGCAAAGATGATAAAAAGTAAAAATCCCCCTTAAAGTTTCATGCAAGTGTACAACTTACAGTGTCAAATAGCAATGACCCCATTGCAAACAGAAGTTATGGTGTCTTGAGTTAACAAACTTTTTGGATCTGTATCTCTGGACAAAGTTGACTTGCATACATTTTCTTGTTTCTTTATTGAAATTAATAATAAATAATTGCACAACCCTAATGCTAAATAGTATGAAAAATTGTCTTGGGCTTCTCATACTTGGCACTTTACACTCTCTCTCTCTCCAGTTCAGATCCCCTTCTGTAAAATGGGAATAATCTGACCTTATCAAGATTTTGTAGAGATAAATGAACATGTACATAATCAAGAAAGTTATGATTGTGAAGCCACCGGCACCATGAGCACCCCAGGAAGCCTTGATTAAATTAATAACTCTGTCAGCAGAGCAGGAACCTAATAGTGATGCGAATACAAAACATACAAAAATTAACAAAGAGAAGAACAACAAAATAGTGAAAGCTGCACAGATTTTGTTCCCTATCCATCCTCCAGTAAGATCTACTAAAAAGTATGAGGCAGTTCTTCAGATGGTCATATTCATGAAAGAGATGAACTTAAATTGCACCTTATTTCTAGTCTTTCCTAATATCCAAATACTTTACTTGGCAACCTTCAAGTTTGTATTTTGTCCATAGTAAAAATGTTATGAACAATGTTATGTACGTTCAAGACAAAAATCAAAACACATGGAAGTTCATCTGCCTGGTTTAGGGTAACATTAATCCCTCAGTTTTAAGAAACAGGCTTAGCATTTTGACACCTATCCCATTTACTTCTTTCAACCAAATCCAGGCAAAGTCACTGGTATTGAGGCAAAATCAGATGAAGGGCTCGCATGACCCCAAACAAAAAGCAGTTTTCACATGGCCTCTTATGAACTGAACAGAAACAAGCAAGTCTGGCACAACTCAGTGTTCTACAAGAGATGCACAAAGGGCCTAGTTCTGAGAGGTGCTGAAGGTCTCTGGCTACTGAGCACCACAGGATCAGGCACAACTTGCTAATGACTTTTCATAGGGTAGTGGGGATTAACCACAATGTGACTCTTGCAGTCATTTGCAGCCTGAATGAAACAGGAACAACTTTTTGACTTTGTGAGGGAAGGGTTTGTGCCTTTCCCTTTTTGCTGAGAACGGCCCCTTTTCTTTTCTCTAGACAAAATAATGTTTTTTCTCACTAGGCTTTACTTGGAAATGCTAAAGATGTGTCACCCTGTCTGCAGAATGACAGGCCAACAACTAGACTTTCTTTAACAGAGGACTACGTTGTTGTTATACAGCCAATAAGAAACTATTGAGGTGGAATCAACCACAAAACCATGAGTCCACTGTCTGTCCAACTCCCTTCCCAGGCACTAAAAACCTCAAATTCCTGACCCTAGTGACAAATTGGAGTAGCAGCCAAAAGAGCTGTCCCCTCTACCTGCCAGACAATTTCCTCTCCTAGAAAAGCATGCAGAACAACAGAATAGAGTATCTTATCCTCTCTGTGCTTTCACAGGCTTATCCATGGCCACAGCTCTCTTTCATGGGACTGCTTCAACATATCCAAAATTATCAATGCCTCACTTATTACTGCTGCTACCACTATTAACTGTTCAAAGCATGGACACTAAAAATTCCATGTACTGTACCTTGACATTCTGATTATTATTTTTTCTTAGAAACCCCTGAAGCTATATGATTAAGATAAGAGAAATGCCATGAATGGTGGTTAACTGTACAGTCGCTGAATGCTGGGCACCAGTATAAAATGAAAATTGAAGTCTTTCATTGGAACATAGCATTGGAGTGTTTGAAGAATAAAGAGTGGATTTTGATTGATTTTGCTGCTTACCTTAAAAAGCCCTGTACACCAGATGGAATGTGAAACTTCTCACGGCTATAGCTTGCAAGGTCTTTTTAAGTAAGGTAAGAAATCCTTTAATCTCCTGATTTTTCAGAGAGGTGTCAACAGTGATATCTGTAGTCAGCAGCAAGCCTGCTAATTTAAATGAAACCTTAAAACATCAACAGGAATAGACACTTCTAAGCAGGAAAACAAGTAAAGAGAGTCCAAACTCACAGATTTTGCCT
Organism: Lathamus discolor; assembly: GCF_037157495.1. Taxonomy (NCBI): domain Eukaryota; kingdom Metazoa; phylum Chordata; class Aves; order Psittaciformes; family Psittacidae; genus Lathamus; species Lathamus discolor. Next base: position 20,055,268 of record NC_088890.1, on the reverse strand, counting down.
ACTGCTGCTCCAGCAGGATCACACCATTTTCACTGTGTAGCTACAGATAAGTAGCTATCAGCTACAGGCTCACTAAAATACTTTAAGTTTTGAGATCCTGGCATGTAGAATGAGATTCTTCTGAGTGTACCTAAGAAAGCACCTAGGACCTACTGCAGTACTTAATAGAAAGAAGTCTTTTTCACTTATTTTTAACAAACAAAATTCCATCCAAAACAATAAATAGGCCTTCCTAAATAATAAATAGGCCCTCTGCGCGACCCAGCTATTAAAGCTGTTAAAGAATGCTGAATTACCAGACTAAGTGAGTCTATACCTGCTTGCTGGTAAGCAAGGAAACAGTATCCTCTGTACAGACCTGAGGAAGGGTAACTACATAGTCTCCTCGCCAGAAAAGCTTCATAGTACTGCAAGGGATCCTCTCTCTTAGTCATCACTGCACTTGGGTGAGTTGCTGTTTGACTTCAGGAATAGCTTTAGAAGTAGCCAAGGCCACAGAAGCAAGCACTAGAAATATTTCAGCAGAGAGGTTGAAGTCTTTATTTGCAATCCTCAAATTAGCTGAGGATTTGGATTTGCTTCCAGTCACAAAGGGTTGAGCCTTCAAGCCCAGATGATGGAAAAAACCTAGTAGTAACCAGTTAAATAGGGGTAAAGACAGTTCTAATGTCAATGAGATCACATGCAGCAAACAAATAGGATCCCTATTCACAATAATTACCACTCTAATTCACAGATTATCTCAAGAGCAAATGGTAACAGAAAGACAAAAAAAGAAAAAACCCAACCTCCAAACTGTTCTTCCCCTCAGCAGACCCTTTACACAATAAATTGGCTTTATGTGGCCACAACTTAGAGGAATTTCAATTGCAGGCTTGACATGGCAGAGAGCAAAGTGTGAAAGTTGTGAATGGTGTGTTTTTTCAGAAGAAACCTAGAGACTCTGCCTTCCCTTCACAGACATCAACTTAAGGCATTGTAAGGAACCTGGTTATGCAAATAGATTCAGTCCTGTGATTGGTTATTGCAGCAATGAGGATTCTCACACACTATCCAAATGAGCTCTGAAAATAGCAACAAGCATCTGCTCTGTACAGTCTACTTCATCAACTTTCCTTTTACTATTTGTTTCAAAAAGAGTCTCTCAAATTTATGGTTCCTTATGCCAGGACTTATAAAGGAGTAAAGCAAAATCATGTGAAAAAGACCTCTGGCTAAGCAAAATAGCATTTCTGGTAACACTCATCTACATACTGTAAGATGATTTGCCAGATAAATTAAGTAGTCTAGTAATGTATTTGCTTCAATCCTCTGTGATCTACACTACACATTTACACACAAAGACCTCTACTGAGCATTTATGTCTGATATATTACACCTTAATTATAAACTTCCGTTCATCCAAGTTATTTCAATACAAAATTAGCTCTGATCTTTCATAAAGCTCTTTCTTTCACTTGTAAACTAGTTTGTCATGTTTATTTTAAATTTGGAAGCCATGCAACATCACTGACAATTTTAAGCAGAGAACGTATGTATTTTCATGCCTTCTTCAGGTTTAATTTGGTTTGTTCTTTTTTATTTTAAAATAAAATAGAATTGTTTACTGAAGCAACAACTACCACCCATGAAGATGAAGGTAACTACTCTAGCAAGACATAGTGGTTCAGAGATAAGGACAATAGCTTATACTAATGTTCAAGAAAATTACGTCAATGTGGAGTTCTCCCTTCAAGGATAGTTTTAATTTATGGTCCTTTCAAAATGTAGCTGTTGCTGTCCTGAACATAAAAGAGAGCTCTGAATGTACAGCCTCAAAATAAGGCCTTATCTTAATAATAAAATTAATGAGATTAGAACTGGCCATCAAGAAATTTTAGTAAATCAGAAATTTTTAACACACTTAAAATTATGAGATGACTTAGTATTAAATAACTAAGCATTTATGGTAAGAAGAAATACATGTCATAATAAAAGCAGATCATGCTTTGTAAAGACATAATTCTCTTCTATTACTAGAAATCAGTACCAAGGAGACACAAGAGAGTTAAACTCCCCATTATTCTAGCTGCATAACTAACACTAACTTTAAAAAATGAGATACAGAAGCCAAAATATTAGTTAGCTTAAACAAAGATGAAGATGCAGCTCTCAGACTCTTGAGAGAAGAAACATCCTGGGGAAACAAACAAACCAACCAACCAACCAAGAAATATTTAAAATCATCCTTTCTTTCACCTCTGCCTCCTCATTAGTATGGGTTTGAGGTTCTTTCCTCCAGCAGCAGGAGCCAAGCTCCCAAGCAAGTGGCACACTTTGTTCTATGTTCTTTCAGGATATGGAATTCTTTTCCTTGTATCCTCTAAAAAAAGAAGTTAAACTCTCATCCTGACTCTCTTCGCCTGTATGAGAAAATTTCCAGCTGCACTCACATTATTGTTACAGGGTTAGAAGGTATTTAATTTTGTGTAAATGATTAAAATATCAGAAGATAACGAAGATTCTGATCAAACATAAAGTTGATGTGCACTTACTCCCAGAATTCCATCACTGGTGAAGTGGCATTTTGTAAGGAGAATTGACTGCAGTTGCTCATGTTAAGTTTTTGGAATTCCACACAGTTTTCTATAAAAGAACAAAAAAACAAGTTTGCTATATTGACATGTAAGTACATTTCTTCTTGTGCATCTGCTAATTTATGCATCCTTTAAAGTCATCATTTTATAATACATTTTCTGTAAGTGGTTAAAGGATTTCTAGGGACACTAAAATGCCATAGCTGCTACTTCTGCCACACTGGATTTTGACCACCATGCTACAGGCCTATCTGAAAAAAACATCCATGCAGTATGATATATTCTCCACACTCCAGTGCTTTCCAAAGGCACAGTTCCAATGGCATGGGGCAGTAAAACATCTGAGGCAGAAGAATAATACTTTGAGAAGCTGATGCAATTGATTGGGAATTACAACATACCCCAGCTGCTGCTGGTTCAACGGCAAAAGGTAACAATTGGCTTAGGAAAAACCACCAGCAACAGGTTTCCACTTTGCCTTAACATGGCAGCTGAATAGTCACTCTGGCTTATTGTTATCTCTAGTACAGAGAAAGGAGATCAAAGCAGCTCAGCATTGTTGAGCTGACACTTAGTATTTGAACAGTGATCAACATTGGCTAAGCTCCTTTTCAGAGTTGCCAAAACTGACACTGAAGCCTTCCACATCTATTGGGCCCAAGACTAGTTTTCTAACATAAATAACCTAAACTGCAAGATTTCAGGTAGTTTTAGGTGTGTTCAAGGAACACGGTAACAACCAATAAATAAAACTCCTGACAGACAGTACAACTGATACATGACTTGAAATGGAATAGTACTACAAGGAATAAACACAAAAACTTCAGGAAGATGGAAATAAGGGTCATTGGTATGTATTCCTCACCTAGATGTTTGTGATCTTCATGTGCAATAAGTAGAGCACTCCAGATAAAAATACCAATGACCAGACAGATGCAAAGCCCTATACTGCAAACCCTCACAAATACACACCTCATCTTTCAAGTAAGAGGCTACTTTGCATGCAGCAAGGGTTATTTATGTGACTAAATTATTACTGTAGCTTGATGGACATTATCCCTCAACAGCTGGCATTATAAAGAACAAATCCAAAGTTCCACATTTAATATTTTCGTCTCCATTCAAACTCCTCCTGATTTCATTAGAGTGAAAGAGCAAGACTGTAACCTGTCATCAGGTCATCAGCTCTTCAGCAGAATTCACTTACTGCATTCAGGAGAATAGATATGATTGCAAATGAGAGTCTTGGGATTTTGCTGGAATATCTTATAGAATTAACAAAATCTAAAGTTGTCTTCTGCCACCTGTCAACATATTCTGCAGGAATAAACACTTATACAATGGCCTAAACCAAAAAGATGTAGATAAGTCTTGACTCCGGGATGCGTGTTGTCATAGTGCGGTGTGATGTGACTGGCTCATTTCCACAGACTTTTCTACAAGAATAGTTTTGTTCCTGACATTTTAATATATTAATCAATTACTTGGAAGTAACTGCATAGCAATAATCTCTGCTGAGGTCGTACCTGTATTCCAATCATGCCCACAGGTAGCCCAAGGAAGCTCTGTAGTAAAGCAGTTAAACAAATAGAAGATAGCCCATGCTAAAATGATGATGTAATATACATTTAGGTGTGCCTCTATAACTTGGGTAGCATATCCAATGCCTAGAGACAGAAAAGTGAAACACAAGAGAAAAACTTACTTTACAGGTAAATTAAAAACAAATGCTTATCACTTTAAGTATATCTTAAGTTTTGATACAACTTATTTCACTTTACTTCAAATTCAATACATTCTTCTGCAGTAGAACACAAACTGTTTGTTACCTTCAAATAGAGGGCAAACTTTTCTCCAGCATGTAATACCTCCTTCACTAGTAAACTGTCCCAAGGCTGTCTCCAAGAAGAATACTGGTATTCCACAGCAAATAAAAAAAACCACATATGGGATGAGGAAAGCACCTACAAGCAAACATTGAGGGAGTGGGTTGTTATAATGAACACAGTTCCTTGACAGCATAGTGAGAAATTAACTTTCTTAATAAAGGATCAACTGTTATCCACCTCTCAGACAGCATACTTCAAGTGCACAAAGTGTTTACTCCTGGTCCCCAATATCAGCAGTGAACCTGCAGGCTAATGTCATGGACTAATAAAGACCAGACAGCAGTTCCCCAGTACAGAACATATGTGTCTCACGTGTCTCTCAAACACAGAAAAGACCAGAGTCTTGCTTAGCCACACAGCTCTGCTCTGACTGCCATCATGTCAGCTTACATCACCTTCTCTTCCTTTCCTCAGGACAGCAGGGATGAGGAAAAGTTATGGAAATTAAATTCAGGAAGTCCTTTGTATGTTATTTGGATATGCCTGATGATAAGAATCGTGAAAAAGGAATGATGAAATAAATTTTAAAACTACTTACACTACTTTAACTACTTTAAAACTACTAAGAACAGGAAAGCAGGGCTTGGCCTTATGAGCCAGAAAGATTAATAGGAAACTGCAGTAAAATAAGAAAGCATCAACATTTCTGTCAGCTGCTGAGAGTAAACTATTAGACATCGATAACGAAGAGTACAATTCAATCCTAAAGTGTCATATTCATTAACAATAATAAAATATTCTCATATGAAGTAACACATAGCATAAGTATTGTATTATTTCACGATTGATCCTGTTATTAGGTATGGCACCTAAAAAACACGGCTGTGAAGTATGCCAAAGCAAAAAAAATGAGAGAAGATACATGTTAGGCATAATGTCACTTGCTAATGATGTAGATTTTAGGTATCCTATTTAGAACTGAGCCTAAATAATGAGGAATAAAATACAGCCTTTTTAGTTTGTAGAGGATCTGTCAATATATAAGGTATAAAGAATATTTCTTTCTCATTCACAGACTTTTTGATGAGTTAAAGGATGAGGTAAAAAGCAAGTGACTATATTGGTTTAGACTGAAACAAGGCCAGAAGGGAACAAGTATTGAGAAGCAAGCACAAAGTAACTGATTCTGCCATTTTTACTTACACCAAGAAAGTTTTACTGGTTTAACCAGGCAGACAAGTGCAGCAAAGTACTGCACAGAATAATTTATCTGACATGGTAAGAAAATCACAAAACATTAACTGCCTAATTAAGTTATGAAAATAAACTTTAGCACAACATACATAATGCCTTGTATTCAGGCCTCAACTTGCTCCCAAACAAATAACCCCACAACACTAATGAACTTCACTTGAAGCTCCCGTTAAATGATGTAAGCATCCCATAATTCAGTTCATTTCAAATCAACACAAGATACACTGTGTATCAATACAAAAGCTATGGTGGATGTGGTCTTCCCGAGGAAGAAGTGGTTTACAGTGCTGTCCATCACTGCATATATTCCTCAGCTCTACAGAGCACTAGCAATAGTAGCATTTTCTCTCTTCAGTGAGAGGCCTGAAAATCAATTGATATTTAATAAACAGTACCTTAATAGCTACGTCTCTGATACTAAATCTGTCAGAATATTAAGAATAAACAAAATGTTTCTGACTATACTTCAGGAAAATTTCTACAGCTACAAGGCAAATGGATGGGATAGGTACCCATACATTATCTTAAAAAAGAACCCAAACAACAAAAAACCCACAAACCCCAAATTCCACAACACCCCCGTCATCTGCAACATTTGTTATACTTGAGTCATTTAGATTGGGCAACTAAATACAGATGCTTTGGCTTGCAGTTTCTTTCTTCAGACCCAGCACATCAAGAGAGATCTGCTCATGAGCAGCTGCCTGTAATTCAATCTCAGCTGCATCTCAAGCAACACATGTGGCTTTCCCAAAGAATGGAATCCTTGCAACTGAAACATGGTTTCTCTATCTCAACTACTGTGAAAATGGTTTGAACAAAATCCTTATAGGCCAGCTAAACTGCTGGCCGCTATCAAATCCAGCTTGACCCACTCATAATGCACTATCATGGTACATTTGACATGGCAATTTCTTTAAAGTATTGGCTTTGACTCTCTTTTCTAACGTTGTTCTGCAACAGGTATACATCAAGAAAAAAAAGATGATGTCAGGTTTCCAGCTTGCAAACAGATCACATTCCAAGAAATATCTAATTCCAAACATGCAGAGAAAATAATTTTCCTTTAAAAACACACTAAATATTCCTAAGAACAAACTAAAATTATAGAAGCTTACGCCTACACTACATGTTATGACTTAGATGTAGTACAACAGAGAGGTCAGACATCAGATATTCCATACTACTGCTTCTAGAGTCATTCTGTATCTAGCAAGTTATGAAACAACTAGCTCATTTATCTTACCAGGATGCACTTACTACCACTAAGTAGTTTTCAGTATTTACATCTGATGCATCAAGTAAGTCCAACTCTGGTCTAATTTCAGCAGGGCATTCCAGAGGGTTACAAAAACACAGGTCATAGTCCAAGTCCTCATTGAATAAAATTGAAGTCAATGACAAATTTCCTATGGTGCCAGGACATGACCGATTAAACCACACACATTAATTTTACACTTTAAGAACAGAGTAGTGATTCAAGTATGGTGTTGAAGAAATTAGTTTTTCACCAAGTCACCCAAAACATAATTAGAATTTTTTCTACCTAATGTTACAGCCTTAAAAATGATCTTCTCACATTTTGACAAGCTGGCATATACATAGAAATGGGCACATAAAAGTTACAGATCTATAAAGAAAGGAGCTACAATCATGGACACATCTTCCACAGCAGTATTAGACTTACAGAAATAGCAGACAAAATGGGCCCTGAGTTCAGACAACTGTGCCTGGGTTTCGAGGGACAAGGGAAAGAAATTTGGCATAGCGTTGTTAGCAAACAAACCCATTAAATAATAGATCCCTGCATGTCAGCACTTAACACATTTTTCTCCCAGCCTATACTCTTATGCTAACACTGATTAAGGTTTTAAGTGGGGAGAAATTGAATCCAGTCCACAAAATTCCAAACTCCGTTTTTAATTTACTTTTTCCCCCCAACTGCTTTGCAACTCATAGGTGACATGCTTATTCTTAAATGTCACATATCTTACATAGCTTATACTTGACTACTACCAATAGACGCCACATGTTACACTTTTGTAGAAGTCTGTTTTCTCTCAAATAACATTCTGATTCTAAATTTTATAGGGTTTGTTCTCTTCTTTAATGTAACAGGCACCTTTTACATCTTCTCCTATCATCATGTAGTGCTTTGGGAAGTAATGAGAAACAGTAGTATGGCTCAGTTACAGAAATTTTCACATGACAAAGAAAAAAGTAACCTTTGTAGCATTATCAAACCCAATATTTACCCTCTTCAAAGTACATTGTTGTGAAAAATAAACTGCTACATTCATTTCTACAGCAGGTAAACTTAGCTATGCTTGGGTCTGTATTCACATGCGTAAGAAACCACAGTGTACTACTATAACAGAACACTGTCTTCTTCTGCATTAAAAATCTTACAGGAAAAAAATATCAATTCACTAATACAAAAGCAACTTGTGCAAGTAAACCACACAATAGCTGGGGAAGAGAAGGAAAGAGAAACACAGTGATCTTTTTCTTACTTGTCAGATGTTTAATACTCCCCTATCCACACATACACCAAAATCCTGACTACTTCTCTCTTAGTGCAAAAAATCACTGTAAAACACTCTTAACTATTTATTTCTCACATGCTTATGGAAAGCTGTAAATCAACATATGAAGCCATCTTACCTCCTCCATTCTTGTAGCAAAGATATGGGAATCTCCATACATTTCCCAACCCAATAATCTCCCCTGCCACAGAAAGCACAAATTCAACCTTATTGTTCCAGTGACCTCTTTCATGAACTTTCTTATCATTGATGTGGACGAGGTTGGTGCTTGAGGCTTCTGGGTCCAAAGCATCTTCTGGCTTTCCATTAATTATAGGAATAGTCTTTTCAGCTGTCATGACTGTTCAGCCTAGGGGAGAATGAGAGAGAAACATATAGATATATTGAATTGCTTGTCAGTAATAACCTTCAATGACTAAAGAATTTCCTTAGCATATCATTGGCTTCTTATTAGCTGCATAAATTTTCAAGTGAAAGTGAAACAGGCAACTCTGTAAGGCTGGAAAAGTTGTAAAGAAGGAAAAAAGGAAAAGGAAGGAGAAGACAGCAAAACACCCAAAGCAGCTCATGTACAAGGGAAGATATTCAAATTGAGACAGACAACTTAATAGTACAATATTGGTCTAATGTGCAGACAGTAAAGCCTTTCAAAAATCCCTCCCCAAGCAAGGATCCCAACTTAACTAACCTACCAGAGAACAGATCTCTCTCCACCTTCCAGGCACCAACGAAAGGGATGTGGAGAACGGAGCCTGAACGTATCTGGCCTGCCTGGAGGAATAAAGGAGCTCCCGGACTACTCACCCAGGGCTCTGCCTGTGCCTGCGCTGCAGGGGGAGAGACAGGGTCTCTAGCTAGGAGCTCGGCTCCCCGCTGAACTCCGCGGACCGCCGCTCGGTTGCACGGGAGGCGCGGGGCGGGGATAGCGCTGGCGGCGTTAGGATAACCAGGAGCCGGGAAGCCTCGTCCTGCTCTGCGGCTGCCACCCGGCGGGAATAAGATAGGATATGATATGATGCACCCCGCGCTCTGGAGCCGGAATTTGCAAATGCTCAGCCTTCCCCGGAGGGATGGTATAACACCCGCCTCCCCCCTCCGCCCACCTCAGGCTGTCCCGCCAGCCCCCCCGCTCCCTTCTCCCTCCTTCTCCCGGCATCACCACCCGAGCATCCCCAGCCCCTCACTCCCCCGCCCCGCGCAAAGCCACCGGAGCCAAGCACCGCGCATCCCCACTGTGCGAGAGGACGCTGCCGGCGTCAGGCCCGCGGCCGCGGCTCCCTGCGCACCTGCGGCGCTGCCCGCGGACGGCTGGGCCGGGCAGGGGCAGGGCCTGGCAGCTTAAAAAAGGGGACCCGTCGAAACCGGATGACAATGACATTAACTGCAAGCTGGGAAGGCGGAGAGGGATTTAAAAACGTGGGGGAAACATTTGGGAAGCGTGGAAAAAATGCAGGCATTTTCCAGTTACACTGGGAAAATGCAGAAACGGCCCACATGGGCATTTCTGACAGGTTTTGCTTAAAAATCAAACTCAACAGGGACAAAGAATACAAACTGGTTTGTTTTGGATTGAATTAAATATTTCAAATATATTTATGTTTTTCACTGAATTCCCCCTTCTCTCCCCCCCCCCTTTTTTTTTTTTGGTAGGTCAGTTATTTTCAGTCCCTGTTTCTCAACCCAAACTAAAGCTCTTCCATTATTTATCCCTGCAGCTTCTCCTTGTCCAATGGCAAGGCCCAGCTTGAGTTCTAGCTTCAAATCTTCTCTCAGATCCAAACTCGGGGTTGCTGCTGTAATCACCAGTGTTTTACTCTGTAGCTACAGGAGATGTGTTTTGAATGCTGCCTCTTATATCCTGGATTACACTTAAGTGTGCTAGAGAACAGTCCCGGAGACAGCATGCTCTTTCATGTCAATTCTCTCCCTTTCGCCCTCCAGCTCCACAGATTTTTCCCACTCCCAGGAAAACTGTTATCCACTGCTCACTGAAGACAATATAAAGATGCCCATGGACAGTTTTTACCTTAGCTGAATTTGGAATCTAGAGCCTGACCATACCTTATATACATGGAGACTCAGCAGGTTTCCACACAGAAACTCCTACTGTGGTTCCATCCTCTGACAACTGTATCTCACAGAAACAGGTGCACCAAACCTCGTAGTTTTCTTCCTGACACCAACATATAGAGCAGTAGCCAAACCTATATTGTGAAATGAGAAACTGCCACTGTGAAAACCATGGTAAAAGTGCAGAATTCTGATTTTATGTTTAAATCATTATTTAAAAGTATCCTCCACACAAATACCATTACCAGAGCTGGGGCTGGGTGGGTTTCATGTGGTTTGTTTTGGTTTTAATGCAGCTGGCATTCATTAACTGAGGATGGAATGGATCCATTTTTCCCAACCTGGCTTTGTACAAACCAAACTCAACTTTGAAGGTTTTCTGTTGTTTTAATTTCCCCCTTCTTCATCTAGTTTTCAGCAGGGATCGACACAGGTATTGTTTTTCTGTATTCCAGCCACGTTGAGCAGGCTTCACAGGATACACTTAAAACATCAAAGCTGAAACTGAATTCTCATTTCATTCCTGACAGCAATTCTGAAACTGGAGGGAAGCTAAGGGACAGTAAACATTTGACTGATGATTCAATACCAGACTCTTACAAACAGACTAATGATACCAAATCAAAGGGGCCTGCTCCAAAGAACAACCTGTGGGATGACTGGAAGATGCAAAACCTATTTAATCATTGCTGATTTGTTCAGTATTTGAAATGATTAATTCCTGGTGACAAGTATTTTATCCACTGCTGTATTCTTGCCCTTGATTTTCATGCAGCCTCCTACCAACTGAAAGGATTATGGAAGTAATTGCTAGCTGCTAATCTTTGTGAATTACTGAAGTGCAGCACAGTGTTTCCAAAAGAAAACTTCCCAAATTTTAAAATAGGTTGATAAGTCATTGATAACAGGCTGATAGAGCCTATTGCAATGAAAAGAATCTCTGGATTACAGGTTACAGGTTACATCTCAGTTCAGGCACAAACCTGTGCATCTCATGCTCCTCATCATGAATTCACGCCTGCTTCTCTCAGTCTGCTGGGATTGTTGCTGGGAGAGCAGCACCTGAAAAGCAATCAAAGCTCAACTTGGCAACTAGGATGAGAGGAAACCTTGCAACATGGCTGCACTGTAAGGCAAGAGACTGACTGTTACCAGTATCAGAAGGCTGCTATCAGTAAAACCAGTATCTACTACTAAAACATTCATTAATTAACTAAAATATTAGTAAATATTATGTAGAAGGGCCAGCAGCATCACACATCAAGTAAACTACTTAAGTCCAAGTAGATCTGTTCTGCACCCCATACCCCAGTTTAGCATCAGCTCTGAAGAAGCATTTAGAGCACTCAGTAGAAGTTTCCTGGCTATTCCTTTCGGGTCCCACATAAAAATGATGTGACCTAATAAAGCAATTCAAGTTCTGCCTTATTCAGGTTTATCTCCACATTCCCAAGGAAATAATTACAACTCTGTGCAGAAAGCAGACACAGTGGGGAGTGGAAATGAGACTTTTTGCTAGTCAAAGAAAGGTCCTGTGAAGTACCAAATGTTAGAATCATGGAATGGTTTGGGTTGGGAGGAACCTTAAAGATCCTCTAGTTCCAAACCCCTGCAGTAGGCAGGGACACCTTCCATGAGATCAGGTTGCTCAAAGCCCCATCCCAAAGCCCCTGGCCTTGGAGATTACATTATTTATAATTATAAACCAAAATTAATAAAGATGAGGAATTTATATTTAGGGTAACCTGAGAAAAGAACCTCCAAGAAAAAGCTGCATTCCCATAGGATTCTGCCAGGACACTGAAATGTCTTTGGTTACTGCCAGAATGCATATTCAGCCTATTTTTCCATTTATTCTGTTCTGGGACTTCTACATGGTCCATGCTTTGAAGACAAATACAGAGTGTTTAGACATAATCAACACATCTGGAGGATTAACTCTTTGGCTTCCAACCCATCCACAACATCCAAACTGCATGATACAGTCACATATTTTGCTTCTCATGCTTTTGATGGATACATTTCTTCGAACTTAGGATGCTTTGCTTATCCTGCACTTTGGATCCTTGTTAGGATGCCTCATTTTCTGTAACACTACAAGTAGACAATAGTGAGGTCTCTGCTACACTGTGTAATCTTTTGGCCCACATGTGCCTTCAGATTTTTGCATTTTTCCTGAATAAAACCAACAAAAGAGAGTCAATAAATAGCTGTCAAAAAACCAGTTTTCATTAGGATTAAAGCTACCATGAACAGAGCTAATTTTCTAATAGAGATATCAATGCAACGTTCATGCAAGTCGTTAATGTGAGCAAAAGTCGTATTATACAGCTTGAAATAGGAAATGAAAAGGCTTGGGCTTGATTCCATTTCTTCTGCTTTTAAACCACAATAACTCTGTTGATTTCTGTGATGTTTCAACAATATAGAACCCTGTGTCAGTGTAATTGAAGGGAGGAGGGAAAACCAATCCTCTGTACATCTAAAAGCTTTAGTTTAGATTTGCCATAAGCAAAATCTACACAAGCCTCATGTAAAGATTTCACAAAGTTGGGTAAACAGCTACACAAAAGAGAAGAAATGCATTAAGAATTTCATTAGTGATAGTGATCTGACACAATAGTTTGTATCAAAAGCCTAAGGGCATGAAGCATTCTGTTGGACAAGCAAGACACGTTTAGCTGTGCTATTACAAACTGGACTTAAGTCAAAAAGCAATAGGTTGTCTGGTTTGTGCCTAATCAGTTGTCTGCAGTGGTGGGGAGTGGGGGGGGGAGAAAAGAAAGGATTTTTTTTATGTCACAGATAACAACTTCAAGTTAAGCAACAGCTGCCTGCTAGGCTTCTATTTAGGAAGGCTTAACAGCTATCACTGTCAATCTCTCTCAAATTTGTTGCCCATGCCTCACAATGGTTGAGATGCTGAATTTAGAGTTAGTATTAAACCCACTTTTTCATCTATTAGTGTTGCCCTTTGGAGGCTTTTTCTTGTCCCTTGCTGTCAGCCCAAGAGCCACATTTTCTTTGTTATGCGCATTTTATCTTCCAGACTATCTTATCTTCTAAACAGGAAAGGGTGATATATTCCATAATATGGGTTTTCTGGTACAGACTCATGCTAACATGCCTTCATCTTTGAATCACCTCTGAGGCATCTGCTGTGAAAAGTTAATTTCAGAGCTTCCTAAACATGATTTTTTAACAGACAAACAGCACTTGGAAGGAGCCTCAATCACGAGGCTTATACAGAACTTCTAAGAGTTATCAGTCATCTATTCAAATTGAATAGAGGCCCTTTCTATGTCCTGTCAAGTCTTACCTATTTACTTAGCTAACAAAAGCACATTTTTACTTTTTCTATCACTTAGAGCAGCAAGAAAACAAACTAGCAGCACAAAGTTATTTCTATGAATAAATTATAGAATCACAGAATCAACCAGGCTGGAAAAGACCTTTAAGATCATCCTCATGCCTCTGACTGTAAACCTGGAGGCACTGTACTTCTGAATAAGATGAAGTACATTTCTACAGTAATTTAGTACATGTATGTGGCCAAAGGTGTCCAACAAGACAAAGAGTAAAATGCAGAGTTTTGTGAAGAGAGGAAAAAGTACTAGAAGAGAAGACACCTATGAAAAGATGTTATAATGTGACTTACAAATGAGACCAAATAAAAGAAATACCAAATGAAGACCTCAGCATTAGATACATAGTATAGATAACAACTATCTTACCACTAGCAGTTACTAGTCTGTCATTCTTCCAAATCGAAAACTGAACTTGCAGTCTTCAATGCAGTTATGCCACATTCATACTGATAAGTGCTACAATCTGGAAAAGGAATGAACTCTGAGGAAAGCTGGTGTTCAAATCCTCTGGACATATTTCCAACTATATAAAAATTTCAGAATTTGTATTATTAAAGGTACTCAGCGAATATTAAAACAAAGGCAGAATTTAATTCAGATCATAGATGCTCTCTACAGGCACCTAAAGTCCTTTAACTTATCCTCAACATTCTTCCTTGCTGTAGAAGGCAGTAGGGTAAAGAGCTGCTTTGTCACTGTACACTCCAGGCTAACGCGGGGAGACTGTTAGGATTTACAAAGTTAAAGAAACTAACAACTCTACACCTCAGGTGGGAAGGAGCGAACCCAGTAGGAAGAAGCATCTCCCCTAACCCCTAGGCAATGGTGCCATTGCCCTTCTTCTGCATGAACAGCCCATCCAGAGGCTCTGTTAATCCATGTATTTTATACAATGTAACTTGGCTTTCAGCTTTGGAAAGAGACTATAGAACAGTAAAAAAACATGAAATGTAAATAGCTTGCAATTATATCCCTTCATATATATTTTTTAAATGCCAAGGAACAGAAACGTTTCTTGATGAAAATTAACGTCTCCCATTCTGATTCAACAGCTTAGTATGTTCATCTATAGAAGTTCCCCAAAACTTCGTTTTATTCAAAGTAGCTGGTATGGAGCTGTGTTTTGGATTTGTGATCAAAATACTGTTGAGAACTCACTGATATTTTAGAGATCACCGAGCACTGATTACACAGCATCAAGGCCTTTTCTATTTGTCATGTTGTCCCATCAGTGAGGAGTCTAGAAGCAACATGACAAATGTTGGGGCATACAGGAATTTGGGAGGGGACAGAGCTGGGATCACTTGACCCAAGGGATATTCCATACCATACGGAATCACACTCAGCAATAAAACGGGGTGGGAAGAGGGAGGAAGGGAGGACACTGATTTTAGTTATGGCATTTGTATTCCCAAGTAACAGTCACACACGATGAAGCCCTGCTGTCCTGAAAATGGCTAAACATCTGCCCACTAATGGGAAACTGAATTAATTCCTTATTTTGCTTTGCTTGCACATGCAGCTTTGCTTTATCTATTAAATTGCCTTTATCTCAACCCATGAGTTTTCTCACTTTTCCCCTCCAGACTCTCTACCCTATTCTCCTGGGGGAGATAGTGACCAGCTGTGTACAGCTTAGCTGCCCATCAGGGTTAGACCACAGCACTTACACAGAAGCAAAAGACCCATGTTTAATCTTGTACATAAAGTAAATGTCCCTCACTAACATGGTAGCCAATGCAATATTGATGTTCAGTGAAGGGTGGCAGCAACACTGCATACAGTCTGCCAAATGTGGTTTGAAAACATGTAAGAATGAACAACTGTGAGTTACTATGAGGCATGCAGTCACAAGATGTGAATGAGGGAGTGGTTTGGTTCAATTTCACATGTGAAATAGGAGAAAAGCTCAGCTTTTAAAGAGGAAGATTTATTTTTCTCCATGATACAAAATAACCAGAAATATATACAAGTTACCTCAAAAGTCTGTTCAACTCAAAGACATGTTTTATTGTTGGTATTTTATATCTTTGAAAATGATCAAAGTGCAACATCAATATATTGCTTCAATATTGAAAACAAGAGGGCTCGTTTTCAGAACATTTCCTTTATTCAGTTCTTTTTGGCTGAAGCTACATGCTATTAAAACAAAGTAATCACTTGAAAAATTTTGATCAGCTGTTGTCAAACACACCCTGTCGTGTTCAGTATTTGCTTGCAGTGTTAAACCGTAAGCATTTAAGCACTGGAACATCTAGAGCTTTAGTGAAAATAGTACGTGTTAAGGTCTCTAAAGCAGAGCTAGTATATTCATACAGACACTATGCTCCTGCAACTGCTCTATCACATAAATTACATATGACAACTTGCACTAACTCAGCAAACCACACTTTCAGCTGTCTGCTGGCACATTACTAATTTACAATTGCCTTCAACAAGATTCCTGCAGAGCAGATGAGGTGATGCTGCAGATGTTTCAGCCAACTTGCATTTCTTTGCACCACTGAAGAACAGGTAGAGATTTTTTTACTGCTTTGCTTTGTGCCATGGTATTTTAAATCAGAAGTTTATTCCTTTTGTTAATTTTGGTGGGTTTAAGTTGTTACAGTACTTGTGTACTGAAGATTCTTACTCAAATATTTAACAGCTGATTTTTCACAGCTATTAACTGATATTTAGCCAATACCTGTAGATTCATGTTCTGTGCCTCAAAAGGGAACTTAGCTGGTAGACCAGAAAAACATACTGTTAAACACCATGATGACCAGCAACATCTCAGTGTTTAAAGACACAAAACACAGAATACTCGAATTTTATGATACTCACTACTTACTTACTTTTGCACAGCTCTAAGCCAGGCATGGTGCATGGACTTGTGCGTTTTTCACAGCTTAAAGCGGGAGTAATGTAGACTTTGTTCTAACCCACTGGAAAGGCAAATTGAGAAGATACAAGATGAGCAGATAGTACAAAATTTGCTATCTGCTGGACAATTATTTTCCCCAGTGACTTGCTACAAGTGAACAAACCAAGGTCAGATGAACCTTCCAGCAAAAAGGTATGCATCGCATTGTGTGCACAAAGCACTGTGTCTAGAGGAACAAAGAATAGTAAGTAGGTCCCTGCTTTGCTTTCATGGATTTTGGAAACCTGATAATGGGAATGGTGGGAGGGTGACAGAAGACATGTGGGAACTGCTGCTTCACTCTTTAAGAAATGGGTGGTATCTATTTGGGTGTTATGATTCAAGCACATGAGACAAAATGGGCAGATACTTAGGAGTGGGAAAAAGCTTTCCAGAAACTTTTAAGAAAGTCATGAAAGTGTTATTTTAACATTATGTTTAAAGCAGAGGTGTGAAGAACATTATTTAGATGATTCTAATAGTTCCTACTCTACCTCATCGTCTATTCCTATCATATCTTCAGGGAAGCTGAAACTGATCCTACACTGTTTGAGGACATTGAAAAGAGAAGCTTAAAATACACTTGCCTCAAATTCTTTTCCACATGTCTGGCACTGGGTAGAATCACGCTACCAGAAACAGTGAGCCTAATCCATAGAAAACCAAATGCATGAGAGAAGAAAAAAACTCTGCAGAAGGTCATTTTATGCATAACTTATACCAAAGGCTTATGTTTGACTTCCTTAACATCTTAGTGTTTATAGGACAAGTTATAGGCAACACACCACACAGAGAGGATGCATTCTGAGAGATATAGTTCTGGCTTCAGAACAGGAGGAAGAATGAGAACTTTGGCTCCTTTCTGTTTACAGTCTATAGTAAGAAAAGTGTTAGCAGAACTGCTCAGTATAAGGAAATAATCCGTTGGTATTCTGTTCTCCCACCATTAGTTTAGGCACAATGTCTGCTGAACGTAACCCCCAAAGTAGTCTCCTATTTCTTAAACTCCTCTAAACTGATTATCACTAAAAATACAGAGCCAAATGGACCTTTATTCATGATCTTTCATAGCACTTCTTACACTCTGAAAGCTCAGAAAAACATCATTATTTTCAAGGTGCCCAAGCTATAAATATAGGCCTGATTTAACAAGAAAGATTGAATCCTCACTGAAGCTATACGCATGCTTTACTCAGCATTTGAGATGCCATTATCTAGTAGGCAATACTGTGCAGAACACACTCGAGACCATCGTTGCCAGGAAGTGCTTTGTGTTGTTGAAATGGACAACAACCAGGTGTTGCTTTCTGGAATGAGAGAACAATGTCAATGTTAGAATTAAATATTCTAAGTATTATTCTGATTTATTAAATCCAGGAAATCTTTAAGAATAAGAAAGTCAAGGAACAGATTGACATTTTAAATACTTCATACATAAAAGGTTAAAAGTTTGGAATTTCTCCTGGCACGAAAAGGACTGATGTCTTGCTAGTTTGTAGTTCATTCTGGGCTACAATCTAATTCTAACCCATAAGCGTGGGTTACCGCTACCGTACCTTGTTTCTGCTTTGTCTGAACTCAGGGACCTTGAATCTATTTCTTTTATCAGTCAGGATTCTTACAAAGGGATGCCCTCTATCCACAGGCAGGTAGAGCACACCAATAAAGCTATAGGAGGGCTCCACGTAGGGCTGACTGCATTGCGTGAAAACTATAGGGGGCCTCCACATGGGGCTGACTGCATTGTGTTCACTGTGGGTTGCTGTCAAGTGCCAGGCGACCACTGAAGCCTTGTGCTACTAAAATTGGAACCTGACATACCCACCTCTCCAAACTCTATATAGCAGAACCTTACTCAAATGGAAAGGTCTTTCAGACAATCATAGTAGAGAGAAAATATAACATGCATTGGTTTATTTAAGGATTTAGGGGGTGAGGTGTTCAAAAAGCAGCTCCTGATATAATTCCCTTTCAAAAACAGTAACAGTCTTTCTCACTGATGCATCCCTAAAGTATGGAAAAAAACTAATGTTTGCAAACTCCATTCCAGTTCAAAGTATGACACTGAAAACTAGTAATAGTAGGGCATCATGGCCATTTAAAAAACATCCAAAAACTGCAGTCTTAGTGCACTGCAGTCCCTATTGACATAAGAAAACAGGTGATGCATTTCCCAAGATCTTCTACAGCAAAAACCTTGCACCACTAAAACTCACATGACAAATTAAGGCCCACCTTTCTTTCACTTTGAATATTTCATACTTTTTTCATTTTTTTTCCCCAAGTAGTATCTTCTAATAAGGTTCAATTCATTATTTTGAACAAAATAGTGTGAATACTATGAAATTATTCATGGATGTATTAACATTAGAAAGCTAATGTTAATCAAAGACAAAGATGTCAAAAGTATCAGGACATTTAGATCTTCAGAAAACTTTCTAAAAGACTGAATTTCAAAAGCTGCATATAACAACCTCTGGAAAAAATAGGTCCTTTCAAGGGGCAGCAGTGTGAGTACACAAACCCACTGCTCATGCTTTGGCCTGATGATTTGGGCAGTCAGTTATCAACCCAAATATGGCAGCCAGTGCAGAGGCATTCATCCATTCTGTCTTAAACACACACATGCAGGTATTTTCACAAATTAAAAAAACAAAATACACACACAAAACTACAACTTTTGATGAATTTGACAGCAAATGTATTAGAATGTGATCTGACTGAATCAACAGTTAAAAGAAAATTTTTAAGTGGCTAAAACAGTATAATATTAGAGAGTATAATGCTAATGGCTAAGTCTTTTGTGTGTTTGGGGTTATAATTTTTTTTAGCTTGCTTTTTTATTTTGTTTTTTAAAACAGGCACAGTCAAAACTGCCACCATATTTAGCAGCAATGATAAGTAATGATCACTATGTCAGCTATCTCAGGCTAGATTGCCTTGTCAGCCTTTTACTGTCATTTCAGTTTATGCTTGAAAATGCCTCTCAGAACACAAGTGTTAATCTTTGTTTGCAAGGTCTAATTACTTGAATGTAACCAGATACATGTGTGCTCACAGACCAGAGCCCCCGTGTGCTGGGCTGAACCCCCAGAGCGTGAGCAGCAGGTCAGGAAGGGAATTCTGCCCCTCTGCTGCACTCTGGGGAGACACCCCCCCCACCCTCTCACGCCCCCCCCCCCCGGCAGTCCCGATCCAGATCTGCGGCAACAGCACAAGAGGGACGTGGAGCTGCTGGAGTGAGTCCAGAGGAGGCCACGGAGATGCTGCGAGGGCTGGAGCAGCTCTGCTCTGGAGCCAGGCTGAGAGAGCTGGGCTGGGGCAGCCTGGAGAAGAGAAGGCTCCTTAAGGGGAGACCTTAGAGCAGCTCCAGTGCCTAAAGGGGCTCCAGGAAACCTGGAGAAGGGCTTTGGACAAGGGTCTGTGGGGACAGGACAAGGGGAATGGCTTTAACCTGCCAGAGGGGAGATTGAGATGAACATTATCTTACACTATTACTTTTACTTATTATTTAACATTATTTAATATTTAATACATCCTTTAACATTAAAAATATTTTACTTCTAAATATAACCATTAAGCTAGTTTTTCTGCAATTTTAACACTAGCATTATAATTACATTCATGAAATTGTTCAAGTTAATTTCAAGGCTAAGGACCAAAACCTCTTACTTTGCATATTACTTTGCATATTGGTATGAAGGGACTACCCTTCCTGTTAAGTGGTTTGTATATGTTAGACTACTAAGATTAGGAAATATCTGAAATCTGCTCAAAAACTTGTACTTTTCCTTAGAAGAGCAGTAGTTCTCTCAGTCAGATAGATAATCACATTCCTACTGCAAATAGGGCAAAGCCAAATCCTGGAGAAATTAAATGAAAACTTGGATTTAAAATTCGCATTTACTTCCTTCACTCATTATTAGCTCAAAATACATTCACAAATACTAAAATATCCCTGTGTTTTATGGGCATTGGAAAGGAGTCTGTATAAAAGTTCTGCATCTAGACATGATTAATTCTGTAGCTTGTGGCTTAGAATGGACTTCCCATTTATACTGTCTTTTTCATTAGTAATGAATGATTTACTACAACATATTCTGTTTCAGGCACCACTTTCTAGATGTAACACGGAACTATTTGTATATGGAATATTTCTACATTTTTTCTACACTATACCACACTATTTCTACAGGTGTGTCATGGTTTAAACAAAGTCAGCCATAAATCACGCAGTCATTCACTCACTCCCCCCCTTCTTGCCCTCCCCCTACACCCAGAGGGACGGAGAAGGGAATCGAAACAATGCAACTCCCATGGGTTGAGATAAGACCAGTTTAGTAACTAAGGTATAACACAAACCACTACTGCTACCACCAATAATAATAATGCTAAAGGAAATAACAAGGGAAGAGAATACAACACCTCAGCACCAGCCAACCGATAACTCGCCCAACCCCACCCAACCGAGCACGGACCAATACCTAGTCTAACCCTGCAGTCCCTTAGCCCTTCCGGGTAACTCTCCGTTACATCCTGGGCATGACGTGCTGTGGTATGGAACACCTCTTTGGCTAGTTTGGGTCAGGTGTACTGTCTCTGCTTCCTCCTGGCTTCCCCTCCTCCCTGGCACAGCATGAGGCTCAGAAAGTCCTTGGTCAGCCTAAAACATTTGTGTTATCAGCGCTGTTCTCAGGCCAAAACTCAAAACACAGTGCTGCACCAGCTACTAAGAAGGAGAAAAATGACTGCTACTGCTGAATTCAGGACAAGGTGCTTTCTAAAGAAAACAAACATGCAAAGATAGGAAGTCCATACCTCATCAACAAAATTTTGCTAAGTTTATTTATGTTGTTGGCTTGAGAGCGCTATGGCTAAGTACTGTAAGGAATGATTCATAGAGTTGAACAAAATCTTGGCAGTTAAAAAAGAAACCAAGCCAAACTTGCTTGCTTTCATTACCAGCTATGAAGCCTCACCAGATGTGCTGTGATCTAATAAATCTTTTAAGGGAATCTGTACAGACAGGAAATTCTGTGTCAAAACCAGGCACACCTCAGTCACTGAAGCCAATTTTTTTGCTATCAGATATCAAAATTAAACTAACTTCAAAACTTCATATAGAAAACAATTGTGGAAGTAGAATTCCTACTTCATGGAAGTCAAACATGCAATAGATTAGTGAGAGAGGTAACAGCAAGGACGCACTCAGGAGAGAGAATTTCCCCACCCACAAGCATTGGTTACCTGGGTGAACAACAAGTGCCTCCACATTACTTCCCTGGTACCTTCTCTGAAGAGTCTGGTTAAATCTTCCACTGTCTCTAGAAACATTAGAAAATTTATTCTATGACTGTTCTCTCAGAGGGTTGAGATCTACAAATTACAGCTAAATCTTTGTTATGTGATTTATTTTCACAAAGAAAGGCCTCCTTTTGTCAAATTGGCATGTGTTGACAGAACAGAAAGGTATGCTTGGTTTTAAGTGTGTTTGCAGCAGGTACAGTTAACAGCTATAAAACCAGATTACAGCACTCCTGTTTCCCTGAAAACTTCTTGCTGCAGTATGAACAGATATCACAGAATGCTGGTAATGTAGCAGAATTTACTTGCTACATGCTGCTATTTAACACTGCTCCAGCAGTAGACTTCTTCAAATGGGAGCCTTCCTCCATGCCTTTCTGCACTTGAGTGCTCACTATTGTCCAGAAAATGGGTTTCTCAGCAGGAGGTGTATGACAACAAAATGGGCCCTTGGCTCAGCAACCCAATGTTGTCAGAGCTGAATATCTGGCTGGAACAGGACTTGATATTCCTTAAAATAAGTTCATTAACTGCTTGACCTTTTCTACTTCCTAGGAAGATAGAAGTACCAATGCCTTCCAAACACAACACCAGACCACCTAGGCTGCCACTACATCCATTTATAAAAAGAAGTGTGTGTAAAAGTAGAAAGAAGCCTCATCTTGCACACTGACCAGAAAGTACATCGCATGCAATTAAACCAAGTAAAAGTCATTAACATTCTCAAACACTTTTCTGGTAGGTACACTGCCACGGAAATACACTTTGTCTGCTGAGTTACAGTACAGACAGTCCCTTTGCCCAAACACCCCCACCTCCTGCTGAATTCCCAGGCTGACAAGTTGCTGCTATGTTTATCACTTTTACAAGTAACAACATTGATGGGAAACAGCAATAATTCTGCTTGTGCTCCAGTACTGCACATTTGTTGCTGTTGTTAATCTTGGCAACAGTCTGAACTGAGCAACGACATAATCATGGAGTCCATTAACTGGAATAATGCCAGACTTCCCAGTGCTTTATGTTCATAAAAACATCCTTCAACACATTTTCAGATCCAATTATACGACCGATAAATGAAGAAGAAAAAAAAAAGTATAAGAAATTACTTCCATCTTGACTGCTTGCTTGAATTTTCTAATGGCTTTTCATCAAGATCATAATGAATTTTTCAAGTACTCCAAAAACCAAGCAGCGGGACCGGTGTTAGTGTCTGCAGCAGAGCCAGGCCACCAGCTAACAGGTGGATATCATGTCCTACGTTACCAACCAACAGGAATTGTCTCCAATATGATCAACAGCTGGACATCCCCTTCTAAGGACCAATGAAAACCAAGTCAGGCCCACAGAAACCTCAGGGACAGCCACACACAACAGACAACAATGCAGCCAGTGCTTTGGAGGCTCACGAGTTCAAAAATGCAGCTTGAAAAAGGATATCCCTGCTCCCTGGCCATAGTGGGTTTCACACACAGCAAAGAGGCAAGACCAGCAGCAACCATCAGTTAGAGAAAACATCATTGTTGAAAATCAGGATGTGGCAGAGCCATTTAGTTTGATGTTTCTTCCTGCCAAAGGACAAAGGAGGAAAGAATTTTGTTTCTTGTAATCTTCCGGAACATGTACAATGCTAATCCTGCTAATGCTGAGTAGGACTTCAGGGGTATTTTCTTTCTAAATCCACACATTTGCTGCGATTTTCTCAGCCTATTGTATATTTGAGTAGCTTGATGAGGTTTAGGAGTCATTATTCCCTGCCCCAAACTGTATCAAGCTCAGTTCTCCATAGGAAAATAGGGGACGATGTTTGTACAATAACAGTAATTTGATCTATTTGTAGTTTCATGACTACATTTATCTACTCACACCACAGTTAAGATTATTTGTGATTACACTGAGTTCTGTTGCAATTTGATTACTTTGGAAACAGTCTTCTGAGTTACCAAAACTTATTTTTACACAGCACAATAACTTGATCCTTAAGAATACACTCAGACTTTTTTTAATATATTTATGTCACACATATACACACACATATGGACATATAAAGCTGAAAACACAGCAATATGTGCATAAAGTATGTTTAAAGAAGTGGAATTTGCCTTTCTTTTTTTCCCCTTTTCTAAACATGATTTAATTTAACTGTTCAGTGAGGATTCACTAGCAGTACTGTGGCTATTAGGACAGATTTTCCATCCATGTAACGTCTACCTGGTGGAGAAGTTACATCAAAACTCGCTGCTTAGAAAAATTTAGCTGAAGTATATTAAGCCAGTTGAATTGCATAGCTTGGATGATGAATACTTCATGAAAGACAGTGACCCTTGGCTATCTATAATAGAGCACAAACTAGATCTGTGGTACATCAGTTAAGCTGCATGAGAGATTTTTAATAATTTATCTGTAGTTTCATATCACTACAAAAATATTTTTAAATTCTGTTGCTGGCTACAAAGAAAAATGCTACAACCAACATCATAATATTCTTTCCAAGTTTTGATTTTCCTTACAGCTAATAAATAGTGGCTGCAATAAGTAGTAGGTCATTGGAAGACAGAGCGAAATCTTTGGGTGGAGATGCAGTAAACTGTAATAAGAAAAAATAACCACCACAAAAATACAGAGGAACATCACAAGATATTATAAACCAAATCACGAATAAATATTTGCAGAATGGAGGGAACTGGCAGCCTCACTTCTTACTATCTCCTGAACATGTAACATGTACTCTATTCTAAAATATTCAGCACATTATGATTTTACCTGCATCTTCTGCTGTGAATCCCAAATAACTCAGACCTCAACCTGGGTTTGAGTGAGCTGCTTTTTTGTTCCATATATTAATTGGCTCTATAAATGATTAGACACAATTAGAGGCATCTATTCAATGCCCCAGAATAAAGCTTGCATTGCATTGTTCATAACTTCCAGACTTGTTCCCAGGCTGGTCAACAGCCTGTTTTATAGAGATGAGATGCAGAAAGTAATTTTCATTACTTGCATTCATTTAATTAAAAATCAATTGAGCTACAGAGCTCATAAATACCTGTTACAAAGTTAAATACCTTGAAGGACACAGACTGAAGTTAAACAAAGTCATTCTTTACCAAATATTTGCAGCTGTATCTTTTTAAATCGTTCTTCTTCCCCACATCTCTCTCTTCTAAAAAGAAATGGAGAAATGGAGTGGCTTTATAGGGAGCCAGTACATCATGTTACTATGTTTCACAGTTAGGTCTTGGAAAAAAAAGAAATCACTGGCTACCTGATGTGGTTATTTTTAGAAGCTGAACATACCATCAGAAAAGTCTGTTCTGCATTCCCAGAGCCAAGACAATGTGCCACACTCAGATTGGATGAGTTTCTGAAGCCTGCCGGCAGGAATCCACTAGTGACAGTGCATATCAGCACTGAAACTAAACAGGAGGCCTATAGTGCAAACTACAAAATTACTTCAGGCAGCCAGAAAACATACAGGAGAAAAGATGATGTTGAAATGGCTTTCTTTGAATTCATTCTTATACCTCTTACCGAGAAAGGCAGAATGGGAATACCTTACTAGTAGCTAGACAGCTAGGATAAAAGCAGAGAAGCTTAATGTGGTTTATTACAGGAATGGAAGCTTAAAAACCAGTTTGTCCTGTTAGCAGGAAGCAAAGCCATCATCTAGAGGACAGGCAGATAGCATCATTGAAAGGCATTAAAATAAAAGAAAATTAATTGTGCCCACTGGAGGACCTTGCATTCGCATTACAAGTCAGGCCCTCAGAATGGTGCCCAGTGTGCAATTTCAATCTTGGTTCCAGAAGGAGTAGGACTGCTTCAGGTGGAACAATAATGCATGTGAGTTCTACAACCAAGACACTGATTATAGCTTCAGGCTATATATTTGCACCTCAAACACCCCTCTGAAACACTGACTTGCTAATTTAAACACACATGTAAGAACATTTGGAAAATGACCTTCTTTGCTCACCCTGAGATTTTTGCTCTGGATCTCACTCCTGTTATGAACAAATGCTTTCCATTCTGGCTGAAATGGTTTGCTTTGCAGCCCCACCAAGGCAGCTGTTTTTGAAGAAGAATCATCTCACTCTCCTAGCAAAGGGTGGAAGATGAGGCTATATGAATATGAATCTGGTGCAACTGTCTTTGAACAGCAAACTGGAAACAAACATACTAACATTGTATCATTTGTTGCAAGATGAAAATAAGAAGCATAAGTGTCTCAGTGTAAAATACTGATATTTAACAATAATTGATCTTGGCACTAATGGATGTGAAGAGAAATTGCTCAATTCCCTGTTCTACCCACACTACTAGCAGTCTTAGATAAGATGCTCTGGAATTGCTTATTTATTAAAATAATCCTTATATAACTGGTCATGCAAATATATGGAGAAATTATTCACGTCAAGTGTTATATCAATTGCTATAGCCGTGTAAGAAGGATTAGGATGGAAGTAGAGGGACAGTGTCATTCCATCAACTCTAACATGAACCAAAGCTAAAATGTACCGATAAATACAGTAGTATGTCAATATATCATAGTATTAGGATAATTATGGAACAATAAAGAGGACCTGATCTCAGAAAAATTAGTGATATTATCAGAGGGTACAAATGACTAGGACTTGGTATGATTTGACAAAGAGATAAAAATTCCAAACTTTATCTACTTGATTTTTTTTAAATAGGCAATTGTGTAAGTAAAGTAAGTAAAAATCAAACCAGCACAGAATTAAAAGCTCATTAGAAAAATGGATGCAATGATAGGAATTGAGTGCATTTCATTGTATTTCTGGAACCTAAGCTGTGAAAAAAGCTGCCACTGGGAGAAAACACACACACACACATAGAGTGAGTGAAATACAACACATTCTGTAACAACTGAAACTCAGGAGGCTTTAAAGTCAGCATGCCTGGGAAACTTTACTCAGGAGTTTTAAAAACTTTAAATGCAAAATTTCAATAACTGCAAAAGACAGGAAATGTCTGTATGGCTTGGAAAAAAAGCTGTGCTAATGTTTTTTGAAGAATAAATAGAGAACAACTGTAGAAATAGTAGCCAGCAGTCATTTCCAGTCAGAATAACCGAACAGCTCATACCAGAACACAATGTAAAAGAACTACAGAATGCAAAAATAATAGAATTGAGTTTATGGAAAAGAGAGACTGGAAAAGAGTATCTTTGATACTCTTATGGCTGTGGGCAACAGTGGCAATATCGTTATTGCAGTGTATCAGTAAGGCAAAACTCTGCGGACTTAATATAGGAGCATGTTTCTTTATACATGACCACCACAACCCTCATCATATTTTTATGTCCTGTTACTTACTTCCTTCATGTAAAATAATATCCACATCATTCCTGTAAAAACCAGCCCCTTCAGATGACTGTACGTCTGCACCAACCATGCTTCTTCTTCCTCCTAAAATCCTCACTCAAACTCTGCATCAGTGTTTCTAGTCCCTCAGCACTAGTATTTCAACATTCTAATTTAACATATACAGGCTGGATTTTCTTAGGTTGATCTCACCACTGTAATGATCAATATTATCACTTTTCCCTACCGAGTCTACCATGCCTTCAGTGATACGAATATCCTCCATGTTCTAATTTCAGTTTTTATCACATCTTTGTCCAGGTCACACAAGCTTTTCTAAATGTTATCTTTCCATTTCTTTGCTGCTAGTTTCTAGCATACGATTAATTAATGGACTCTTAGTTTCTGTCTCTGATCAAGACACTTTTAAGTGCAGTTAATGTCTGTAACTTATACACTAGCAGGTTTGTTGTTTTCATACCAGCAGCAAGAATGTCCCATCCCCTCACCTCTGTGATTCACACCCACACAGAGGTGTGCAGCTCTATATGACATTCTAGCTTTTGCTCTTCCAATTGTTTTCAAGATTTACAAAAGCACAGTAATATAGCTTTTAACCTCAAAGTTAAATTTGCTTGAATTTCGTAAAATAGTTTAAAATTATTGAGAAAATGATTGACAGGCAGGCTCATACCCGACACGATCTAACTCCTGCTCTCCTTTGTGTGAGAGGTAATAAAGGGTTAATAAAATTTTGCTTTCACCAAGCATATGTGGCCTGCCCAAGATAAAAGCTTATCAAACATGACCATCCTGTGATGTAACACCAGTGAGAGAAACTGAAGGAACTAACACCCACAGGACTGGTCAGAACTGGCTCAAGACCCAAGGTGAAAAGTTCACCTTAGAGGAAGATGTCTTACTTAATCCCCAAAGACCCCTGAGACGATCACCAGGAGGCAGAGAGCATGCGCCAAAAGGAGGAGACCAGGGCGGACTTATGGAAATACTTTCGGAGAAGCAATTGTAATAATTCCTCCCTGTTCTCGGGACAACTATGAATATGTATTCGGCTGATGCAATATGGAATGGATAAAAAGCTTGTGTACAGGTATAATGGTGCGTCCCTGGCTATGGTCATGCGCCCAGCACTGTTTTCTTTGATCCACTGACTTCATCCCTAATAATTTTTTTTTAAAAGTGAGCACGTTTCTCACATTTGGAAACATGTCTGAAAAGCTACCAAGATCATAATGCCCCTCCAGCAGCAGCTGCCAAGTTGCTGCTCTTCCTTCATTGCAGCTACTTGTAGTATGCTGTTTGTTTGCTGTGGACTGCTCTTCATATACACAGGTAGACACAGAAGCTTCAAAGGAATTCATTCTGGAAGTCATTGCAGGCTTCCCAAAGGAAGCAGTGTAAAAGGAAACAAAGCATACACAGGGAGAAGCACTACCTCTGTGCTAGTGTTGCACAAGCACAGACAGCTGGAGGACTAGAAAGGAGCATGTCTTCAGACTGCAAGATCAGAGATTGTGAGGATTATTGGACTGTACAGTGCTCCTCCATTCCCCTGATTTTAGCATCAGAGCCCCCTGATACAGATTAAATATCTGCAGGGTTGAAGCAAAGCAGAGTAACTAAAGAGGAGTTATTGACGGAGTAAAAGTAGGACTATAAAATGCAGACCCATTTATTGAAGCCAACCCATACGTAAGGACAGTACTATCCTATTCAGATAGCGTAGCAAAGAATAACAGAAAAGATGAGTAAAGATCAGCAAAAAATAATTTTCTGGCTGGCCTCTAAATTAGGGTCATTTAAAGAATCACTTTATGCTGACAGGAACACTTCCTCTTGTCCCTTCTGTCTCTAGGTCAGTAACTCATGCACAGCATAATTGCCAGCATCTTAAAAAACCCACAAAGTTTAAAATGAACAATTACACCACTACAGTTTCAACTATCAGTGGGTTTTGTTAAGTGCCTGTGACATTTTAGATCTCAATTATTGACCTATTTATTATGCAGCCTTGATGGACAGGATCATCTCGCGTTTTATACCTCAGAAATGAAGGCCAAACCACTTGTCAGAGGTACTGTGCATTTCTGAATGATCAGACTCTCAAATTCAAAAAATGTCATGAAGAACAAAAGACCTCTCTCTCACTCACAAAAAGATAGGCAGTCCTTAGCAGTCTTTGCCATCATTTAGGGCAGCAGCAGAATTCCAGTGACCATGCTTAGAAAACTGCACGCTGAATTTAGCATGGTGTTCAGGCATTATTTAAAGCTACTACAAAAACCGAAGGATTTATTAGCCTCACTAATACACGCAGTAAAATCTCTGTGGGTCTTCAGAAAATTTTACCTGAACTTCAGCAGCATAAAGTGGTCAGCATTACCCCCGCATCCTTCCCGTCATCTGCAGCGGGGCATCAACCTGAGAGTCAGCATTTCCACAGTGATGACCCACTGTTTATCTGGTCAGATGAGGACCTTTGTTTGGTTTTGATGAATTACATAATGACTATAATAAAAAGTTGGGGATATTTCACAGAGAAGAAAGCACTGGCGAAAAGCTTTTGTGGAGCAGTAAGTGCTGGTAATTAAGTATCAGCCATTCTTCTTCTTCCCTTTATTTGGCAAAGCTGCACACAGAATATCAATCGAAATTCCCAAATTACCACCACAGGATCCAGTTCAACCAAGCTGACCTAATTTGACTCTCCTCTCAGCACAGCTCTACCCACATAACCTCAACAGCACAATCAAAACTATCCCACAAACGGGAGACAGAGAGCCTGTATGTTCACATGGGAAGGCACACCAACCCCAAACATACCTTTTTTTCCAACTGGTTTAGAGAACAAGCTTACTTACACGGCTCAAAGTCGCATTTGCTGGTCAAGGCAACCGTGCCCGGGCAGCTGCTTGCCAAAGGCAGAACCGAGCAGAGCTGTGGAAGCCCTGCTCCCCCCGTTTCCTCCCGCGCAGAGCGCACCGCTCCCCCGCCGCACCTCAGGTGAGGCGCGCTGAGGTGAAACAGCCTGGCGGGCCTAGCCGCGGGCACCTCAGCCGGCTGGGACTGAGCTCACCCCGGGACGCGCCATGTTTACCACACTGAGGTGCGAGACATGCCGCGCGGGTGGGTGCCGCCGCGACGGACAGCCTGGAGCGTCTGGGAGGGGAGCGCGGACGCCTCGGGCGAGGCCACATCGAAGAGAGAAAACGCAAGCTCTCAGGAGAGCATGGTGCAGGTAAGCCTGGTACAGAACATCACAGGGGGAAAACCGGCTTGTACTGGAGCCACGCCGGGACAAAACGCTCACCTCGGGGCTCTGGACACCCTCGTGCCACCTTGCAGGTTAATTTCCCCAGTGCAAAATCCAGAGGTAGTTTCCTGGGAAGAGGAACGTTTCCTTGTGCCTGAAAAAGGGTTACAGGTGTTTCTTTGTGGTACAACTTTCTGTTAGCGACTTCCGTCCTCTTGGTGGCTGCCTCGCTGCAAACCCGCTCCCCTCAGGCATGGCTGGGGGAAGAACAGCGAGCAGCAATTCCAGCTCTCCCCTCCACAGTGCTTTGGCTTTCAAGGCTATGAGGTATGCTTTAAGTATAGTGAGGAGTATGTGTTAATGTGATGATAAGGGCCATGTGCTTTCATTCTATGATCCCTGCTGGTGCTCCATTATGAAGCCTGATTGCAATTACACTGGTTAGCCTAGGGAATGGAGGGAAAGGGTGAAGGGTCAGTGGGTTTGGATTTAGCTCTCCTGAAGCCATGATGTACAAACTGTGGTAATCTATAATATTTGAGATTTTCTTCTGTATTTTGGGGATCTTATAATAATAACTGCTAGTGCTGAACCAAGGACAGTGGTATTGACCAACCTTGTTGTATGGTAGACAAACAGTGGATCACGAATGAGATACACTCTTTAAAAGGGCTTTTGAGTGCAACCTCTTTTGCTGTAGTTTTTATTAAATATAACCTGTGCCCTGGCCATATTGAGGCTATTCCTGCAGTGCATTCTTTCCCTTTATCCAAGTGATGCCTTGGGAAAGCATGTGAGGGGGAGAAGATTTCCCAAATCCTTTCTGGCAGTGGAACAGTGCAGTATGGCTGATCCCGGATGCTGCTATTTGGTTTACCAGCCAAGAAAGGTAGAATTCTAAATTTGGAATGGAAAAGGAATAGTTTGTTTTACAGACAAACCAGTCTGGCTGCTGCTGCAGTTGTCAGCTTGCAGCATAGCTGTGCAGATAGCGTGGGAAGCATATTTAACATAAATCAATCTGCCTGCTACCAGAACAGGTAGGCAGTCTATTTGTCTGTTTTGATGCCGAGAGGAGCACGTCTGTGCCAGCTCAGCTCCCTCTGGTGGCTAATGTCTATAATTGACAGGGGTTTTTTCCTCAAAAAAAAAGATTCAGTGTATTCCAGCTGATTGGCTTCAGCCTGATGAGGTAGAACCTATGTTTGAGAGCACGTAGGTTTAGGTAACTCTAAGTTTTCTGTAAAGCATTGATAAATAAATGCTTTTACTATGAGTAATGTAAAAGACTCCCAGGTTGTACAGTCTTTTTGTTGTTGCTGTGCAAACTGTGAGAGCATACAGAAGTGTTCAGTTTTTAGATTTAAGCTGTTTAAAATAAGTATATTAATATGAAATAATGTAATTTAATCATATTAAAACCAGTGTAAATTTAAATTCCATCCCTGCTGTATTTGGAAAATTACCAGTCTTATAATTCAGACTAGCAATTTGCTGATAGAGATACAGGAATAAAACGAGGGCTAGAATATGAAAGACTTTAAAACAAATGAAAAGCATAAATTCTTGCAAAAGCTTTCTTGGTGATGCATCCATGTTGAGCATGTCTTGTAGCTCAACAAGATCTCTAGATTAAATAAAACAAATCCCCTATACACATCTTCCTCCCCCCCCCCCCCCGAAAAAAAAAAAAAAAAACAAAAGGAAAAGGACAACAAACCAGAGCACAAGCCCAGGTGATTGTGTAACCAACATGATTGCACAGATTCCAGCAGCTGTGCTAGACTATTTATTCAGCCTTAATCCCATGTGGACATACATACCCAAGACCTACCAGATTTTGACTTAAGTAGTTAAAGTTTCATAAATGGCTAAATATAGCCCCTAGTTAGGAAACCCTATTTGTATTAGAACCTTCTTGCCAGGTCGGAAGCAAGCATTTAGTTGAAATAGGTAGCTTGAGTACATCTGGTACATTTTACTTCAGACTGCTCTTGATAGTGGTGAAGTCTAACTTAGTCTGACAGCTCAAGGTGCCTACAACACTACAAGTGAGCTTGATGAGGAAATCACATTTGTTAATATCATCTACATGTTGTGTAATCGATATTAATCTTACCATAACTGTGAAAACAATGAGGACTTTAGTAGTACTGAATTCTAGCTGCAAATATTTTGCTACAGGAGAACAAAGTCTGGTTTTGGATATGTTTCAAGTTTGTTTTTTCTTTTCTTCAGGTTTCCATTTGTTTCCAGACTTGTCCCTGAGTTGGTAGGGAATGTTTCCTAGTTCTGAGGTAACCCTTTGTGAAGCTTAAGCCCTTATCCAGTCTAATATTTCATAACATTACAAACTGTTTAAAGTTATTTCAGGATTGCTTCTCTGCTTCTTGTCCCCTCTCCCTTAAAATGCATTGAAATCGTCAGAATATTATTAAAGTAAGTTATGCCTTTAAGAAATGTTCTTCTGTCACTTTGTTTTATATTTTAGGCCAGTCTCTCTAGAATCCTTACCTAACCTTTACGGTACTGGAGAAAGGGGGAGGGAGGGGAAGGTTGCTAGGATACTTGCAAAAAAGCAAATTAGCTGCACTAGAAATAAAACAAAAGGATTAAAAATCTCTAACCTTTTGAGTTAAACATCCAGATTCAACAACTGCCAACATTTTGTAGTTCTTCTCTTTGAGACAAAAAAACGCAGAATATTAATAGAACTCCAATTTCACAGTCGTATGGGACTTTAAAGCATTGCCCTAGTAAATCAAGTTTAAGATTTGCCAAACAGCATAAAAACTCTTGCTGTTTTCAGAAGATTGGATTATTATAGGAAATTTGGTATTTTGGGGTTTTTTGTATCCATGTTTGGATGTGGAGCTTCAGAGTTCTAGGTCTTCCATAAAACACTGAGCTCCCAGATGAACAAAACTGAGTCCCTAAACCCAAGTAGAATCTAAGGAGTCTTCAATGAAAGACGTTTTGACAGTGCTGTTTTAAGTCTCGTTTTACATTTTAGTTCTATTGAGCTTTTCTCCATTTATAGCTTTGGCAGCAGAAACTCAACAAGAAAAACAAAGCTAAAGATCTAGATGCTTTTCCTTCACTAAAATATACATTTTCTTGATTTAAACTCTGACAAGAAATCAGTCTTTGAATATTTTTCTGCATCTTTAGTACGGTAAAATTCTTGCTTCTTTCAATAAAATATCTTTTTGTATATTCAAATCCATTGCAACAGAAAACTGATTGTAATTGTCACTCTTGTGCATTACCTCTGAGGTAGAGCATGTACTCATAACAAGCTATTAGAATTATAAAGCACATCGTTGTCCCACAAGCATTCCTTGTCCCACTGAGGCATGCAGGTTTGGATCAGATTAATGCAAAGAATGAAGCCATCATTACTCTGAGTAGTGATCTGCCGCCATATGCCCTGCCCCAAACTTTTCATGCCATTGTGCTTTGTAGACTAGCAAGTACATCTGCATTAATGACCCTTTCTTCTCTCCTTTTTACCCTGAATAATGCCTAAAGAATAGCCCTTGCCTTTACTATGTATGTGGGAGATCTGCTGGTGAACATGACAGCTTGGGTATTTTCTGTGTTTGGGTCGAGAGAGATGTCTATACAATATTTACTCCAAAGGTGTTAGAGGAGAAAGAAGGCAGAGTAGCGTTAAGCTTCAGCAAGTCAGTTGTCTTCGTGAAAACGTAGCAGGAAGTGCTCCTTGCTGTTAAGTCACAGATGAGAGGAACTGCTGGCCTCAGTGCATGATTAAAGAGAGATGCACGCATGCCAGCTCTCTGCTCTGCAGATGCTATATAATAAAATGCACCTCTGTTTTGTTATGTTGTCAGAAATTGACAGAATTCGCTTTCCCTGAATAGCTAAGGATAACTTTAAAAACTTGAAGGGAAGATGAATGCTGCCAGTTTCATAATCAATTCCCATGACTTTCATTCTGATGTCTGATGCCAGTAAGAATTTGTTCTGCACCCCTTTGGATGCCACATAAGTCACAGATGAAAGAGTATGAGTTCCTTACTTACAGAAGGAATTGGAGATTATTATACTGCTCTGGCTTGACTATTTCCTTTCTCCAGCTGAGTCAATAAACAGTTATTTCACATAAGAAAGTTGCATATTAGAAGCCTTCCCTGATGTAACTATTTCCTTATTTAGCTCTCTGTCTCTTTTTCAACCGTGTATTTGCCTTCCTCTTCTATTTACCCTTCTGTGAGTTGCAAGAGTAAGTTTGCAGGTTTGTTTTTTTAATTGTTTTTAGTTAAAAAAAAAAAAAGCATAATCATTGCCTGCATAAAGGGAACTGGGCTATTCACAATCTGAGATGGCAGATTGGTAAGAATCCAAATGCAGCTGCACAAAGACAGCAAACAGCAAATTGAAATGGAAACACATTTGGATAATTACAAACATGCCAAATCAGGAAATGCAAATCTGTGTTTTTTAAAAAAAAAGGTAATACTGTTGCCTTTCTGCAGTGCCTGCTGAATTAAAAATGCAAAGTCTGTAATAAGACAAACCTCAGGAGTTACAAAGGAAAGTAGGTTGTATGAATTAAGAAGT
The DNA here is from genome assembly GCF_037157495.1 of Lathamus discolor. Lineage (NCBI taxonomy): Eukaryota > Metazoa > Chordata > Aves > Psittaciformes > Psittacidae > Lathamus > Lathamus discolor. The sequence continues at coordinate 20,020,231 of NC_088890.1, read as the reverse complement.
ACTATGGTCTAACAGGTAGGTCATTTTATAACAATCCAGAAAAACAGCATTAGGAGACTGCAAGTGCTCACTGCTCCTGAAGTGATGGGAAAAACAAATATGCCCCACATAGAAAGAGCCTCATCACCCAGGGTCCTGTCCCACAGTACCTAATTTAGGCAAGCAGACAGACCCAGAAGTGGTTGTCAGGGTCAGCCAGAAGCCCATACCTTCAGACAAGTCCATGGGGATGAAGTGTGTTCAGGGTCAGGCCAGGAGCACAGGTTGCCAAAGTCAGGGGCAGAATCAGATCTAATGATGGCAATTCAATATTATTAAATTCATATTTTCTTAGAAGTAAGCATGAATGGTGAAGAAAATAAACATGCTTGGAAGCTGGGGTTACTCCTGCCTTGATTATCCAAATGCTAGTAAAGTACTGGGACTAAAACCTGGATGACAATACAGTTTCAAAATAGCAGATGTTGTGGACATGGCCCTATTTTAACAATGTGGAATTGCAGATAACAGAGGTTAAAATAAATCTGTATGGGTTTACACATTCCCAGATGAATGACATTTTCATCAGAACTGAATCAGATATTCAGACTGTGCCAACATCTAAACTTGAATTTTACAAGTAGCTTACTTCTAAGACAATATGATAGCCATTTACTTTTTTTGTGTAATATTAATAATTCAAGTCATAAAGACTTGCTTAAGCCTCTGTGAATTTCAAAATCTTTGTTACATAGCCGGAATAGTTCTTCACAGTATCAAAATAGATACTGTTAGAATCATAAGATCCAAATGACTGGCATATCTCTTGTTCAGTTAAAAAGCTTGAAAGACAGCAGATGAGCCTGAATTAATTCAGCCTTACCTAAACATGTGGGTCGTCTTCTGGGGAAAAGAGAAAAATTGAAAATATAGTAGGCATAGCCGTAGATACACTTCTAGTGATAATTTGGCCTTGGTAAAATAATTTCAAAACAAGACATGTCTCAGGGAGGAAATGCATTTATAGCATGAACCTGTTCTCCAGAAATGAACTCCTGATGCTACAGTTTTATGGTACGCTATTGTTATATTGAAACCGAACATAGCTGTGTTTTTTTGTATGCAAATGTTAAATAAGATTTGGGAGAATTCAGCTGTTTGCAACCAGGTAACAGATTTCAGTATAAATGAGAAAAAGATAAATCTATTGGAGAACATAACTTGGGAACCTGTAGGGTTGGAGTTTCTTTCTGTTGAAACTTCTCCAGTTTTTAATCACACTATAAATCTTCTCCAAGCAGTGTTACACTAGTGAGTGCAATAAGCCATGACAGAGGTAGATTGCAGTCGTGCTGAATAGGTATATTCAGTGGTGTGATCATTCCCATTGATTATTTGCTGTGGCATTCTTGATTTCCATGTTTAACCATTGTCTTAGGTTTAATAGAAAAAGAAGAATGAAATTAATTTATGTGTAAATAGTTTGCTAGAAGGTCATTGTTTTCTATTCCCTGAAAATGGTGTGTAATGCAGACATTAAGTCTTACTTAAATTGCAAACCACAGTCTAAGAATTTTAAATACAGCCTCATGAGAAAGGTTTGACATACTAAGAGTATGAGTATATCTTCCCACATGAAAGTTATAACAATTTTCAGGTTGTTGAAATTCTGGTGGATTACACTTAAGTATAATAGAGTAATACCTGGGTTTCTCTGAGGAGTGGATACTTTAGTGGCCAGAAAAGCAGAAATTATGCATTAAACCATTTAAAAATATGGTGCAATGATGCCACCACTGTACATGGTCAAGTGCTTTTCTGCAGTGCTTGGAATGTGATGCAAAAGAACTGTTTTGGTGATACTGTTTAAGCTTTCTATGATTAATGGCAGAAGTTTTTTAAGAGATGCTAATAAAACATTTTTTCTAGCTCCAGTAATGTGCTTGACGGAGTGTAGAGACAGTGAAAAGGGAGAACACGTGCTGTGATTTTAGAATTTAGATTAGAATATTTAAAATTCTCTCATACAAATTCACTGAAAGAGTCAAGTATGGTATTCATACTAAGATGGAACCTTCCCATTCCTCAGAACTTTCATCTCTGATTCAAAGACAGATGAAATCTGCATATTGGGAGCTCTGTTCAACCATTTTGTTGGCATGATGGTAACTGCCAACACCTGCCAGGACTTGGTTCCCTGTACTCCCGATCTCTTTCCCACTCTCCTGAATGCCCTTGCAAGGTTCATCGTAGGTTATGTGTCCATGCTGAAGTACTACTTGCTAAAATACCATCCTTACATGATGGTATTTTATCTGTAAGCCACTGTAAGCACACAGTGGCACCAGAATAGAAAGATTAATCCCTTAACATCTCTTGTTTAAGAGATGGAACTACACTAGCAAAATACAAAATAAATCTTTCTAAGGTACAGTTAAGAGACAGTATGTAAGAAATGAGTTTTCCATTGCCTTGTTCCAGAGACATTTAAAAACACTTTTTTCCCTTTAGCAACATTTAACTTATTCCTCCCCTCTGTACCTCTGTACTTATTGAAGAAAGACTTTGCATAATGCAGTGTTACTAGATACTTTCTCTCCATCTGAATTAAGAACCATCAAAAGTCTAGAATAGAGTTTCTGAGTGAAACTGAAAGGGCTAAGTGGCTGAATAATACCTTTTTCAAAAAAAGAGGATATAGCCAGTTGCTTTGGAAATAAAGTCCATTCATTGCCAGAGGACTTAGAGATGTTAAGACCACCCAGAAGGCAGGTAGCTTGCCAAATCAAAATCGAAAGTACATCAGGCATAAAGGGCTGCACTTTTCTTTGAGAACTCCCAGGACTACAGTGATTCTACTTTTTATGCTTCATTATTTAAAACCATAAAGGAGACCCTGCAGCTGAAACTTTATATTTTGCCAGCACTTCACCCCATCTGTATAAAAAAGTAATAGATGATAATTATAGCAGAAGCAGAGCGGAGAAGTACCTCCATTATGAAACTGAGGCACTGAGAGTTATGGTAATATCAACAAGGCAGATTTTTCCTGATCCAGCATGCACTTACTCTACAGAGCATTCAAGTGAAACAGAAGCAAGTGGAAGAAGTGATAGCAGTAAGAACAGAAATGGTGGTGTATCAGAACAGGATGATTATGGCATCACTAGTCCCATTCAGTAAAAATTTTGAGAGCTGTCAAATGATCTCAGAGCTGAGAGGTGTGCTCAGGGTTTTTGCTCTTGTAATCCCTAAATTACTTGGTGTCTAATTCACCTAAACTGGGCACTAATTCAAACAAAGTAAAGTAAATTGATGTTTTCTAGCCAATAAATGGGGGAATAGCACTATAAAAAATACTGCAAGATAACTAGAGGTGGCAGTAGTGGTTGTTCTATTTGGGGTTGTCTTCAGAGTTCTTATTCTGTTAAAATGAATTTTTAAATTGAGGAATAAAAGAACATAGTTCCCACTTGCACATTAAGAAGTGATAATCTGATTAGATGTTCTGTTATTTTTATAAATGAACACTAATATAAAAATATTCAGTACTTTACAGGTATAATTAATACAGCAGCTTCCATTGGTGTGCTGTGCCAGTGAAAACAGGGTTATCAGAGGTTGGCATTTCAAGGAGTTGATTATGCAGCAGCACCTGCTCAGCAGCACAAACCTGCCAAATGCCAGTGACAATTTGTGTCATGTGTTTGAATCTTCATTATGTCACTTTGTGTTGGAATAAGAACAGTAACCAGTAATGAGAATACCACTGCAAATGCAATTGTTATGGATTTGGAGGGTGCTGGTACTAACCCAGATTTCCAAATTATCTTATAATAATTAAAAAATATAACTGCATATTAACTTGGAGCACAATAAGGTCATGGCAACAGAATACATTACTCTGATGAATGACTGTAGCCTTCACCATCTGCACGGTACCTCAGTCAGTCATATTAGGAGCAAGCCCAGGCATGCACGAAGATAAAATTATAATGCTTTCCAAAAATATGTCTGGGAGTTTTCCAAGAATGAAAACATTGCTCCCTCAAGTTTGTCATTTGAATGTTGTATTTATATTGCAAAGCGCTAAAATAATAGATTTTTTGGCCAGAGTATGATAACCTATTCTGACGAGCTAAGTGGGTAGCACAGCTATATACTTTTACTGATAATTGCTGCACCAAAGTGAGTAACTGGTGGTTGAGTTATAGACCAGCCTTAGGGAGTTAAAGCCTGCAAGTGTGAGAGAGGTAGAACTTTGTGAATTTGTCACGAGTTGGGTGATACATCACTTGCAAGTTGTTAGAATCATAGAATAATAGAATAGTTAGGGTTGGAAAGGACCTTAAGGTCATCTAGTTCCAACGCCTCTGCCATGGGCAGGGACACCTCACACTAAACCATGTCACCCAAGGCTTCATCCAACCTGGCCTTGAACACTGCCAGGGATGGAGCATTCACAACTTCCCTGGGCAACCCATTCCACTGCCTCACCACCCTTACAGTAAAGAACTTCCTCCTTATATCCAACCTAAACTTCCCCTGTTTAAGTTTGAACCCATTACCCCTTGTCCTGTCACTACAGTCCCTGATGAAGAGTCCCTCCCCAGCATCCTTATAAGCCCCCTTCAGATACTGGAAGACTGCTATGAGGTCTCCATGCAGCCTTCTCCAGGCTGAACAGCCCCAACTTTCTCAGCCTATCTATCTTCATACAGGAGGTGCTCCAGTCCCCTGAGCATCCTCGTGGCCTCCTCTGGACTTGTTCCAACAGTTCCATGTCCTTTTTATGTTGAGGACACCAGAACTGTACACAGTACTCCCAAGTGAGGTCTCACAAGAGCAGAGTAGAGTGGCAGGATCACCTCTTTCGACCTGATGGTCACGCTCCTTTTGATGCAGCCCAGGATACGGTTGGCTTTCTGGGCTGCGAGGACACACTGCCGGCTCATGTTCATTTTCTCATCGACCAGCACCCCCAAGTCCTTCTCTGTAGGGCCGCTCTGAATCTCTTCTCTGCCCAATCTGTAGCTGCGCCTGGGATTGCTCTGACCCAGATGTAGGACCTTGCACTTGTCATGGTTGAACTTCATAAGGTTGGCATCAGCCCACCTCACAAGCATGTCGAGGTCCCTCTGGATGGCATTCCTTCCCTCCAGCTTGTCAGCCGAACCACACAGCTTGGTGTCATAGGCAAACTTGCTGAGGGCGCACTCAATCCCACTGTCCATGTCAGCGATGAAGATGTTGAACAGGACCGGTCCCAACACCGATCCCTGAGGGACACCACTCGTTACTGGTCTCCAGCCGGACATCGAGCCATTGACCACAACTCTTTGTGTGTGGCCATCCAGCCAGTTCTTTATCCACCGAGTGGTCCATCCATCAAATTGATGTCTCTCCAATTTAGAGACAAGGATGTCGTGTGGGACAGTGTCGAACACTTTGCGCAAGTCCAGGTAGATGACATCAACTGCTCTACCCCTGTCCATCAGTTCCACAGCCCCATCATAGAAGGCCACCAAATTGGTCAGGCAGGATTTCCCTTTGGTGAAGCCATGCTGGCTGTCACCAAGCACCTTGTTGTTTTTCATGTGCCTTGGCATGCCTTCCAGGAGAATGTGCTCCAAGATTTTGCCAGGCACAGAGGTGAGACTGACTGGTCTGTAATTCCCAGGTCATCCATTTTCCCCTTTTTCCAGTCGTTGGGAACTTTACCTGACTGCCATGATTTTTCAAATATGATGGCCAGTGGCTTAGCAACTTCATTCACCAGCTCCTTCGGGACCCATGGATGGATTTCGTCAGGTCCCATGGACTTGTGCATGTTCAGGTTTTTAAGATGGTCTCGAACCAGATCCTCTCCTACTGTGGGCCCAAGGTCTTCATTCTCACAGTCTCTGCGTCTGCTTTCCAAGACTTGGGTGGTGTGGTCAGAGCATTTGACAGCGAAGACCGAAGCAAAGAAGTTATTAAGAACCGCAGCCTTCTCCAAATTCAGGGTAGCCAGTTCTCCTGGTAGCTTCCAGAAGGGGCCCACGTTGTACCTAGTCTATCTTTTATTTGCGATGTACCCATAGAATCCCTTCCTGTTATCTTTAAAATTAAAAAAAAATAATAAAGAATGGCAGACTGCCATGTACAGGGCCTCACTTGGATGTGTCTGCAGTCTCGGAAGCTTGATTACCCTACATTCTCTTACAACTGAACCTTGAGCTTGTTTGGAGGTTCTAGTAAGGGAGCACAGCTACTGTATAACCGTGACTGAACCCGCCTGTATCAGGTAAGGTCATCCTCTTCGACAGAGAGCGCAGCTTCAGGAGGGACGCGCATGAAGTGGTGAGGGAGTAAGGGGACACCCAGATCAGGCAGCCAGATCAGCTGAATCAACCCTGGCAATCACTAGGGTGACAGATGTCGCAGCCAGATAGCCCTCACATCCTCACATTGTTTATTTCAGTGTAATTTTTTTGCAACCAGTTTTTGTTTTTCATTTCATTTATTTTAATGAATTTTTCATGAATGAAGCGTGTAAGATCTCCTTTTGCACGCTAGCTTTTGAGTTTGATAATACCAAGGGGACATATCTCTCTGTTTGCCAGCCACAAATTTGATCTTCATCACAGTGTCATTGGTTGTGTCTTGTCTTTTCACTCTTTTGAGTAGAAAGGCTTGATATTTGCCACTGACAGAAATGTTCCCGCTCCCATAATGTTTCTTTCTGAATCATTCAAACCTAGAATTTTTTGAATCATGTCCATGCTTTATGAAATTAGTCAAGCCACATGTAAGCTATTTATGATTGCCACCCTTTTGGGATTTTAATGGTTTGTCATAAATTAGTAACAGAAATAAACATTTTAGATGTTTGCCAGAATTGTTACTATAATAGTGAGTGAGCCTAAAGATAAGTTATAGTCGTGCGAAGTTATTCTGACTACAGTCCAGTATTAACCAGTGGCAGATCCGGCTGGCACTGGCAAATCTGAGTACAGTGGAACCTATAGTCAAGTAAAAGCAGTCCAGTTTGCCACCATCTACTCATACTACTATGTTGCCTCTACAGAATGCTTTTTCTCAGTACATTTCAAGATGATTTACAAGGAAAAGTACTGCTCTCATTCACTTTGAAAAGGCAGTAAAGCTTATATATGTATTGTGGTCATATATGGGTAACTTCTTCAAGAAGACATGCTAGTAAAACCGTCACCCATAAAACCTACCTAAAAACTTCATGAGCAGCAGTTACTGTCTATTTTTTATTAAAAGTACTGTCCAAGGTCGAAAATCACATCAGGAATATAGAAAGGTTGCTTTTGTAATGTCAGGAGTTTGGAACAACTTTAAATTAAAAAAAAAAATTTCAGTTGGCTTGCATAAAGCATACTTCATTTTAAAATGTTCTATTCCCTTTATTAATTCAGGTACTACTAATTCTGCTTTTATTTAATGCAAAACTAGGTACTTTGGATTAGATCAAGTAAAAGCAAAAGTCACTTTAACAGCTGAAAGTTCTTCTTTCATCTTGAAAAGTTCATTAAAAAAAGCCCAAAAGACTAAGCTGTTGTTTAAAAATGGCAAATGTTTGATTCTTCAATTGGATAAATTATCTTCTGCTGAGGCAAGTCTCAAGTTAACTGCAGATTGCACAAACTCAATGACAGAAGGCTATGACCATTCCATTAACCAGACTGCTGTGGTGTTTATTTTAGACAATCTGTTTAATTTTCCTTGGCTTTCATTTTGATGTATTGAAGATCACAACCCTCCAATATGTGCAATTTAAGTTTTCGTTGCTGATGACAAGTTGAAATTGAAAATAGGTTTGTAAAATTACAGGTGTCAGTACAGTTAGAACAGAACAGCGTAATTATTGACAGAGCAAATCCTTAAAGCCAGATAAGAAATTAAACTGAAAATCAGCTGCGAAATCAGATATGTCTTTTGAGGTTTGCAGACTCATGGATGGCTTCGTCTTTAGAGCTGAGCTGCTAGCATCACAAATTGTTAATTCAGTATCAGCATTGTTATTAGTCCTTATGCATTTTTAAGCTGAAATTTATTTGGAAATTTAGATCTGGAAAGAGGATTAAATAAATGTGTGGGGGGTTTTTTGTTTCTTGGCCTTTTTTTTCTTGCAAACATAACCATTGCCCAAAAATGCTTCTCCTAGCTCCATTTTTAATTTTAAGTTATTTTTGGCCATGTTTTGGGTTATGTTGATCAGTATAGGATATGCAAAGAGTTATTAAGGTTCTTGTCCTTTCTGGTACACTTGTAGCTGTTGCCAGGCTGTGCAGTATAGCAGCTCTCTTTGGTTTCCTGTACTTTCAGTATAAAAATGGCAACATTAATTTTGATTGAGACATAGCTTACTGAGACACAGCTTTTTCTATCCCATGTATCTGTCATGTGTGTATAGAACAGAAAGAACTACATGGGATGGTAAAATACAATGTTTGTGATAAACTTTGTTGAGTTAGTAGGTGTGAGAAATGTAAACCACTTCTCTTCCATTCCAATTATTTGGATGTCTCCTTGGTGTAGCAATGAACAAGCTTGTTGGAGCAATATGACTCATGGAACTGGGACTACTGTGTCAGACAAAACCAGGAACCGTTACTTCTGTCAGCAGCTCATGATGCTGTCCAGTTTGCACCATTAACTCACTGTTCTGTAAAGACTAGCAATGGTTGTAGCTTGTAGTACAAAATGAGGACCCCCATGAAGCCAGTACACAGACATCTGATGAATTGTCACTCTGCTGAGCGTCATAACCTTCTTGCTACTCCCTCCTTTGTGGGTATTAAGCAATACTTTAGTATTGACAGTTTTTCTCTCTCAGCATATTCAGTAGCCTTTGAATATGAAAGCCCTCATGGTTAGGTTACTGGGGATAGGAAGAAAGGCATAAAGACTTGTTCCCAATTACTTTACTTCTGATGTCTATTTTATCTATAAGTCTATGCACTTTGGTTCAGTTGGAGATCATATACTTTTAAGCTCTAAGGAAGAGCTAAACCACAAGAAAAGGGGTAATTCTTTTCTAACAAAAAGAACAAATCCTTCTTAGTTTCCTTATTATGATCCAAACATACAGTATGGTAGTGTTAAGCTATGACAGACTGTAGTACTGCAACTACACCAGTCATGACCCAGGGACAAAAAAATTCTAGCCTCAATTTTATGGTTGGTTTTGTGTATTTTTCTCTTTATGCGTGTATAAAGAGGTACATACATAATATTTTATTACGTGTATAGGTCCCAGTTTGGGCTATTTCTAAGGACAGTCAGAAGCATCTAAGTCAGTTTAGCAATGACAAAAAAGTGTGATTCAAGTGAACTCCAACAGAGGTCTTATTCTTTAGGGAAACCAGATTGGGTATGGACTTGAATAAATTCAGATTTAAACTCCATCAGCCTTTGGGAGTCTGTGAATGGCTCATCATGTATTCAAGACACACAGTTAGGTACAAATGCCAACCAGCAGAGCTGCAATACAGAGATCAGATTCTTCTTCCATCTTAAATCAGTGGTTTCCTTTCTAAAAATATACTTTAAAAAAAGCTGCAAAGACTGAGCATTTTGCTTTGTGAATTTTTCCTCATTTAGTAGTTGGAGTTTTTCTTCTTTCAGTTGAAGTACTCTCAGAATACCAAGGCTATGAACAAGGAAAAAGAAACAGTTCACAAACAGATTGAAATGATGGAGAAAAATTCTAACCTATCTGTTTTGACAGATAATAGCTTGCTGCTGTGGTCCAGCATTTACCCAATTTTTCCTTTCTAACTGGGTGAAATTAATTTTGCTGAGATTTCCTTTGAAAGTCTCCATGAAAGGACGCTGGACTTTCCCACAGGAAAAGCACATATTGTTTTGTTCCACATTAAGCAAGATTTTCACACTAGCGGTACACAGCACCGCCCATCACCTGTACCGCGCTTTTACATAGGTGGCAAACCAAGCAGCTCTGAGTGCTGCAGCTGACAGCAGGAAATCTGGGGTAAATTTCAGAACAAAAGAAGGAAAATTAGCCTGATTTATTTATGCATTGAACATGCTCCATTAGCTCTGTGCATCATGTGAGCCCTTGTTTCTAAGGAAACAACTCTGATGCTCAGCACATACTCTCTTATCATGAAGTACAGGATTTTTTTTCATCCTCAAGAGAATTTTTTTAAGACATAAATGTGAAATGATGTGCTGCACTTGAATGGCATTAATTTCTATTTACAAAAACATAATTCTTAACATATGATCAGTTCAGTAGAAGTGATTATAAATCTATGCTGAAATTAACTACAGTAAATATCTAGCACAGTCAAATTAATTTTATGATATTTGGGATGGAATTGCCTCAGTTTACAGGGGGAAAGATGTTATACAATTGTGTCCCTAGATGGTGCTTTTACTTAGATTCTTTGCATTCTTTGAAAGGATCATTTGCATTATTGCTGATTTATAATTTAAAAATAATAAAATAAAATCATAGTGTGACTATTCAAATTCTTCTGCTTTCAGCAGCAGCTGCTTCCAGCAAACATGTCTTGACTACCTTGAAGTTGTACCTAAGGTACCAGTGTGGTAAGGACGAAAAGATGGCAACAAACCTAGTAGAAAGGCTGGCACACACCTGAAGGAAATGGTTCTTTTATCTATCAGTTAGTATCAGATTGCTAAACTAAAGAAAGGATTTGCAGATTTACAGTAGCTACAGAAGATATGCAGTACAATAATAAGGGTACACTTGAAGGATTCTCTGTCCCCATTTGTTAGTAAGATAACCACTAACTAAGCAGCTATAAATTCTTCAGGCCTGAAGTCTGTGTGTGAAAGGCTAGATTTTATGGTGTTAAAACTTGTTTAAATATGATTCTGATGAAGGTGGGTAAGTTGCCTATTGAGTTAGACTAAGCTATGGATGGTGGGGTTTCATTTATTTGTTTCCAGCTCGCTTGTTTTGTTTGTGTGAGTATCACCGGTGCAATTAGGATAGGATTAAATCCTCCACTGAGTATCAAATTAAATTGTAACTGAGGTGAAGAAATCCACTGAAACAGAAATAAACAGAAAGTACAAATAAGCCTTAATAAGTGTATAAATCTAAAAAAGAGACAAATATAGATAAATTATAGTTTCTATTATTAGAACCATTTTTAGGAATGCTCTGAGATATCCAGGTACATCCTCTTTTTAACAGAGGATGTGTTTACACACTGGAAACAAAGAGGCAGGACATTAGCCAAACACCAAGAGAGAAGTAGGTAGTAACCAAACAATTAGGAATTTTTCTGTATAGAGGTACACAGAAACTGGAATGCCTTTCACCATACCTCCCTTTTCAATGTAACTGGTTTGGCTTAACAAAGCTTCTGCCTGAACAGTGTTTTTGTTCAGCACGTGCAGCTTGCAGTTCTGACAGCTCTTTGTATGGCCCTAGAGGTAAAGATACTCCTAATAGTTAGCAGCATCAGACAGAAAATATGAGATAAGAATTGGTACTTTGATGTTACCACACGTGGTCAGCCAAATACCACTTTTAGGTGTAATAGCTACCATAACTTACAAGAGAAACAGAGCTAAACATGTTCAGATCTAGAGGTAGCCTTGCCAGTCCTGTAAGGTTAACCCTGAAGGAAAAAAGTGTGCTGTATTTTTAGTAATCCAGCCCTAAGAGAAGTGCCATTGAGTGAGCAGAGAGACCCTTCCAACTGGATGGCCAGTGCTTGGAGTTAAATGCAAAGAGAAATTTTTGGTACAGATTGGAAATCTTGGGGTATCTATCTGTAACTGGCAACAGAATGAGCAGTAAAGTAGGCCACCACCTCATCTGCAAAACCAGTCTGGCATCTCTATATGAAAGGACAGATAATGCCATTTCATTTCTGCTCAGCCTGAGCTTCATTGAAACCTTCTGAGTTCCACCAAATTCTGCAACACTTGGACAGGATACAAGAGGCGACCACAGTGAAATGGTGGGTTTGATGGGTTGAGCCTTTTTATGTAACAGTGTAAAGCCAACTCAACTGATTTCTATTTTGACTGTAAAATCAGGAATATCTCTTAAAGGAGCCTCACAATAATAAAACATTTCTAAAACAATAAAAACATTTCTAATAACCTGTTAATAAATACCAACAAGAATTGATTGGGACACATGAGCCAGGCTGATAACAACACATTTACTGCTGTGAAGGGAGTACCGTATCTACTTGGAGATGATTTAGGCCTGTTTTAACATCTATACCAAAAAATACCTATTTAGATTCCCAGGATAGTTTCAGCAGAAGGTTTTTTTTACTGCCTCTAAGTTTGCTTTTCTTGTCCCCCTTTCCTTTTATCTTTAGGAGAATATTTCCTAGTCGTTTCTGGTAATGTGGTTTTTACAGCAGCAGAGATTTTAATAAGCTAAGCTGGTTATGTTTGCATGCTTAATGAAAAGAAACATCAATTCTTCTGGCATGTTAAAAATAAAGCAAGATATTGCATGCCTTGTAGACATATTTAGTTTGCAGTTTTCAATACTTGTAGCCTTTAGCCTTAAATTATCTCTCTTTTTTATTAGTCTAAGGAAGATGAATACTGCACAAGAGGCTGTTAAATAAGTGGGTATCTGTCAAGCCTTAGAGTGAATTTCCATTTTTATAAGTGGTATTGTATTGTTTATCATTTGACTGCAAATGCTTTCTGGCTTATCTCCAATTTGAAAGCTGATATTGTAGTCAATATGAAGTGGCACCTATTAGCTAGCAGTCAGGGAAGAAGTGAATTATGCCTGTGCTTTAGGAAGGGACATATAAGTCACAGGACTTAAGCATGTAATTTCCTTTAAACACACACTTCATTTGTCATTCTGTGTGAAGATGTTTGCCTGAATTAGGATCCAAGTAGGCCATGTAGTTAAATGTGTTTCTACTCTGAGAATCTCTCAACAAGTTCACACATGCTTTAAGATGGACGATGATGAAGGCTACAAAATTTTTTACAAATAAAGTTTTGTTTTATTATTTGTTGTTCATAAGCAGAGAAAAACACATACAAAATGAGAATATCTCTGCAGAGGTTTACAGGCAAAACTATTAGCCTTGTTCATACAATTTTACTGGAGGTTGGAAGTGAGAATGAGCTCTAGCAGTAGAGGCACCCCAAAATTCAATTGAGTGTTAAAAGGCTTGGAAAACTTCACATGAAAGGAAAACTGAACTGAACAGCAATTTTTCAAGCTGAAACTGTCAACAGATTGTTACATCTGAATCCATATTAGAAATTCAACAGGGGGAATTTGTTGTTTTTCCAGGAATTAAGGGCATCTTAAGACCAAACCCAAGTCAAGCGTCCATCCATTTGTGTTGAGCTGCATGCTCTCTTCATTGAGTAATCTGTTAGAAAGGGATGGTTTGATGGGCTTTTGCTGTAAATTCCTTCCAATTTCTTGCAATTTAAAATAGAGTAAAAAGGGATCAACACTGATACTTACATTTAAAAATTGAATTGAAAGAGGAAAATGGTTTATGCAGGGGCTTCCAAATCAGAAAACTCTTTGAAGTTTGAAGCCCTTTTACAGCTTTTATTCTGCTTACAAACTCAAAAATAGATACTTGCAGACTGCTGACTCCACAGAAGACCTCAGACTTTCTGGGATAGGGTGTTTCTGCTCAAAATTGATCTTGTGAGGAAAATTTAAACATCACCTGTGTGCAGTGTAATATTAGAAAAATATTTTATTTCCTTTAGAAAACCTTATGCATGGACATAACACAATAAAGGCTGAACTTAAATCTAAAACTCTCTACTTCTAGAGCATATATCTTGTTTTGTCTTTCCTCTTTCTTCTAATATACAACTGTACTTAAAGGCAGCAGCAAGAACAAAACACTAGCCCAAGTATCTGAAATCTAAAATAAACAACAGGAAAAGAACTGCTTATTCTTGCAAGGAAATGAAAGAATAAACATTCTAAAACATAGTATCTGTACTTAAGAACTTTGATCAATTTTGCTGCTACTGAATAGTTCTTTTTTCAGTACCAAAGACAATAGAATTGGTCCAGGTTTACAGTATTACCAACATCAAACTATTTTCATTTTAATTCTACAAAAACCCTCTGTCAAAAGGATGAACCTGTTGAGTGTTAGTCCTTGAATGGGGCCTCAAACTCTAGACTGTCCAGTTTGGAAGAACATACTGAACCTGGATTGATTTGAAAGCCTAGTGATTGTATGGGCAAACTGGCAGGAAAACACTATTCCAAAGCAATCCTCCTGTAAAAGTCTGTAACTTTTGGACATTGATCTTGTAGAAAGATGCTAATTCATTCTGTATGTCTATTTTTAAGAAATAAAAGAATATGGAAAAGTAAATGGACATTTATTGTATATAAATAATTTGTCACCATGAATAGTGACAAAAGCTTAGAGACCCAGCACATCCTGAGATCACAGAATCATAGAATCATAGAATAGTTAGGGTTGGAAAGGACCTTAAGATCATCCAGTTCCAACCCCTTGCCATGGGCAGGGATGTTTCACACTAGACAATGTCACCCAAGGATCTGTCCAACCTGGCCTTGAACACTGACAATAGTGCAGTTAACCATCATTCACTGGTCTTTTGCTATTGCCCTCATAAACTCGATATACACACAATTTTCACCAAAACCCTCTCATCTGAGTGAACAAAAATAATGCAGCATTCCCAGAAAATCAAACCAAAACAAACCCCAAACCCACTGAACAAACCCAAACACCCTCCCCCCGCTTGCAAAATCCTTACATTCTGCTTTTATCTGCTTCCACAGGCTAGTCTCCAAGGAAAAGAGATATAACACAATGTAAATCTAAATGTTGGAGCAGGCTTTTGATCAGCTAATTTTGGAGCCTCTGGGATTGCTAAAAATTGTTTCTTTCTTGTTTGGAGCACAGTTCAGCAGTCTGGTAGCTGACTGTTTTGCTGGCTCTTGGCTTTGTCATCTCTTGCACTTCGCTGGGAGCAATTATAGTAGAACTGGAAATGCAAACATAGTAACATGATCATTTATTAATGAAGAGAGTGGGTTTATTGCTGAAATGAGGAAAAATGTTTTATTTAAATTCTAGCTATGAGTATTATCGGTATTTTTCAAAGGGAAAGCAGGCCAAAATATCAAGATCATTGTGACTTCATGTCTCCGTAGTATCATTATTTCAGTAACACTTAGAAACATGAATGAAGAGGTTAACATAGATTGCTCTATCTTCACCCAAATTGATTGAACCAATTGCACTGTTTTATTTCCTTCAGAATGTAGCAAATAATTATAGGAACATTCAGGAAAATCCAGAATTTTAAAGACTCCTAGAAAATATTTTGAGAAAGCAAGCTGTGGACCCATCACTGCACAGTTTGGAACCCCAGAGTCAGATTTCATCTTAACTAATGTATTCTAATACAGCACTTCTTATTGAAAACTAGAACTTGCCCAAAATACAGCCTTGGTGAACTCTTTCTATAAAAATTGTTCACTTTGAAATTATCAATCACTTCACTTTGTACCTTGATAGTAACAGCTTTGAATGGGGCCTTACAGTATAAAATACCAAGAGTTTAACATCAAGAATTGTTCTTCAGGAGTTTCATGTCACTCTGGAAGAAGTTATCAATTGGAGCTTCTGTTATCCAGTACAAACACTGTATTAGACTTGAAATAAATTGGTCTGTGTGGTCATACATAGCAGGCAAACAGGATCCAGATAAATCTCAGCTCTAGAATTCCCACATTACTAATGACATTCTGATTGTATTGCTGCAGTTGGCTGGAGTTCTTAAGGCATGAAATTGCCTCCCTGCCAGGCTGTAGCAATGGTTTTAATCTTCTCATTAATTGAGCAGATGAAACAGGTCACAAATGTAATATGGTCAAAACCACAATCTTAAATATACCTGGTAATTAACTATATAATCAGTGTAATATTATCAGCTATTGCTATCAAGACTGCCATAGGTGTTATCTATTACATACCAGTTACCTTGAGTGTCTATAACTTTCTATAAGAGTATCTCATGTTAGTATTTTTAATAACTAATTTGCTCTGAAGAATGAGAATAGTCTTTGGATCTCACTTCACTCTGTATCCAGATGTCCATAACGCACTGTGTGCAGCTGGATTTTAATGCCACTATAGTTTTGGAGGAAGTTTTTTCTGGTATTTTTGGATTTAGATCTCTTCTTGGGAAATTGGAATTAAATGATCTTAAAAGTCCCTTCCAACCCAACCCGTTCCATGATCTGTGATCTCAGACATGCTTTGGAACTTCACTTTGTGTTCTTTAAAAAGTTTTATTTTCAAAATGATTGCTCTTTCAAGACTTTTGTATCGTCAAGGTCTAAATCTGGACATGACAAACTTTATCTGAAGTGAAAGCTGTATGAGGCAAAAGTAAAAAAATAGAAATCAATTTCTATTCCAAATACTTTCAGAAATCAAGGATAAAGAAATAAAATATGAAGTTTTTCTTTGGGACTTCTTTTGAAGCATCACTGGAGTAACTTACTGGCTTTTTCGGAAGCATATACGTGCCTTCAGAATCTAAAACATATTTCAAAAGTTTGTATAAATATGCTTTTGACATGTAACTCCTAGAAACTGGAAACACCAGAGGTAGCAATTTCTCTTTAAATATGCCGATATCTCAAGCAGACAGGAGCTACCAAAATGCACTTTGGCTTTTGCAGTTAGCATAGGGTATCGCAGATGGCTTTTGTCCAGAATTTCAGAAGCACCTGAAAACAGCTACATTCTGGCTACTAATGCATCATGCAGGATGAAATAGAACCTCCTGTGAAGCTTGTTCATTTCTTTAGACATCATAGTAACATTTCTCCAGACTATTTCCAGCACAACTTCTCAAAGCTAGTGGTTAGGCAGAATGCCTTTTATTAGACTTTTTGATGGTCTAGGGTGACACTATGTGGCTAATCCGAGCAGTGAAATATCAATTGCAAGTTATCTCTTGGAATAGCTCATGAGGAAAATCTAACCATTCTAATGCTAAACAGACAAGGTTAGAGCCCATCAGGTTTTATTAATGTCATATGAAGTGGTGAGCGTGTCTGAACTTTTTGTTCCTAACTGTAACATTCAAAGTATCACTTGGTGTAAATATATGCAACAATGAAAGAAATTATTACACTGAAAATAGACTCTGCCTTGGAAGGGATAGAAGAGTTAGGCTGTGGTCTAACCCTTTTTAGAAAGGAAAAAAGTATCTGTAGATACTGGCCTCTCTATCAGCTGTGTAATGCCAAGTCTATTAGGAAACAAAGACGATATTCCTAGTCCAATATCTTCAGCTCTTTCCTGTTGCCTTGAAGTTAATTTTCTTTTATTTGGCCCTGTCTCCCCACTCCTTCCCCCATTTAATTCTTTCCCTGGAAGGACTGCTTGGGTCTTATCCATCTGTATGGATGTGGACAGTCACGATCTAATTCTGCAAATAATACCACACCTCTATATTTGCATGGATATGTGTCAAGCTGCTTTATCCCTACAGTTTCTGGCTGGGCATACACATATTTGGGTGGCAGTCTGTTTCAGCTCATATCTTGAATGAATGTTACTCATAATTCCACAGATTGCAAGAGGGCTTCACTGGTTCCACCTCATGACAATTCAAAGTCATCAGCTTGTGAACTTATCCCATGTCCAAGGAAAACTCCCTTTTACATGAGTCAGCATAAGCTTTTAATACCTTAAGTATGTCAGTTCCTGTTTAAAGCTTTTCAGCATGCACCAGCATATCATTTGGGAAAAACAGTCTGAGTGTGACATACTGCATGGCAGCCTCCAAGTGTCTCAACCTGACAACCATCACTTTAAACTGCTCAGGCTGTATCTTGCTAAGAAAGCAAGTCTCTTTCATAGTTCTGCAGATGCAACTCCATTTTCAGGTATCCACTTGTAAAATTTAGGGTAGGAAACAGTTTGAGCCTGCTACATTGTCCAGATGTCGTCTATTGCAGTGGCAATAAGTGAGGACTTATGGAATTTGTTCAAGCAGTTTTGCATAATCTTATAATTAGATCCTGCTCTTCCTTCCTGCACCCCCATTTCTTGGCTTGAACCAAGAGTGGAGGCAATCTTAGTAGTATTTATACTTCTTTGATGCAATTTCTCCAAAGGTTTGTCCAG
This sequence comes from Lathamus discolor, assembly GCF_037157495.1. Lineage (NCBI taxonomy): Eukaryota > Metazoa > Chordata > Aves > Psittaciformes > Psittacidae > Lathamus > Lathamus discolor. The sequence continues at coordinate 20,002,082 of NC_088890.1, read as the reverse complement.
GCCTCTTCCCAATTTGCTGTAGTGTTTCCCCCAGAACCAGCATCAGTCTGTTTGGAATTCAGAGACTGTCCTAAGAAAGATTGTCTCCTCAGCTGCTGCACTTGGCCTATATTTAAACCCACAGTGGGGATGAATCTACTACTACTTCTGGAAATGGACCTTCTTTGTTGTCCCTTCACAGCTTTTTTGTACACCAACATTTACCAGATCCACTGATGCAGTTTGTGACCACAGTTCCCTGTCTCATTAGTTTCAGCTTGTCAGTGACACTCAGCAACTCTCAAGTCTGTCACTCCTTCAGAGCCATGAAAGTTTTGCTGGTTAAGGATCACCTGAGATGTTGGGTCACAAACCAGATGTCAGTAGTCTCCTTTGCTATCGCTGCTGCTATTAGAATTTCTGTCCCTAGATAATATTTTTACAGCAGAACAGCTCTTTTCCAAATAATTTGTTTATCCAAAGGGAATTTCCACAATTAGTATTTATAACATAATAAAACCCAGCCTTGGCTATTTTTATTGTCTATAATTCACTTGAATTTTGACACTGAACTCCAAAAATTAGATCTTAAAAGTTGTAATCCATCAGCATATTACAATCACATTTGAGACCACTTAGCTATTGCTAATGGGAGCTGGGGAAGGAGGCAGGCAGAAGTCATGCCTAATATTTTTGCAGGTCTCATAGTTTCTTAGCCAAAACATTTCTGTGTATTTCATTGATCCAAGGTATAAGGAAAAGGTAGACCTTCGAAGTTTATCCCCTAAACTTTAACATCCTAAATCTCTAGCAGCTAGGCTTTCATTAGAACAATAAAAGTGCTATCTTACAATAGGAAGGTTTCTTTTTCTCCAGTTCCCTTCAGTGGCAGCACTTAATACCCTGTTGTTTTTTTTGGAAGTCGAGGTGATCCCCCATAGATTAGGTACAATTATAATTTTATCCATTTCTGTGGATGGGAGAGATCTAAGTTCTGACATAATTTTGACAAATTCTTGAACAGTATTGACCTTGATGCTCTCTGCTGATCATGATTTGTAAGTCACAGGCTAAGTCAATTGATCAGTTGTCAACTTGTGTTTCAAGTCCTTACTATTGTCTGGTTGGCAGCCTGTACTGGAAGTTTTCTTCTCAACCACCTACAGCCGATGCATGTACTCACCACCTGTGCTGATGGTAGGTTTCTTAATAACATTTCAACTTGTAGAATTAAATGTAGCTAATTCAGGCCCATTTCTGGCTGCACATTCCACAGCATATTTAGAGCTTCGACTTCAAGCTGTATGCTACAAGCCCAACACATTTTCTTAAGCTTTCACATAGACCATATTGCTGTTGAGACAAGTAAGTACTGTACGGAGCTTTCCAGCAGAAGGAAGCTGTGTTGTCCCGCTGTTTCCTTGTCACAGTGGTTTCAGCAAACTATTCTAAAGAGCAACTCGATGACCTTTTTTAAAGCAGCTGTTGAATGAAGCTTTGACGATCTACATAACTCATGGGTAGATTTGAAGGTCTGCATTTAAAAATATGGTAAGAAACTACAATTAAAAGATGATAAGAAAAGAGCTGGTCTGTTTAAATGATTAGAAATTAATTTAGCCTGCTGGAGGGTATGCTCTTCCCCTGCTTTGAAAGGAATCAGAAGAGTTCTTATTTGGAGCTTGTAGCTACATTTGTATGATGTGTGGAAATGTGTTCTCATACCCAGGGCACAAAGTTCTAGCTATAAGAACCCCATTTACAGCCTCAAGTCCAGTATACTCCGCAAGCCAATCAAGAATTCTTCTTCACCTTGGCAAAGATCTTTCATCTCAACAACCTGCAGCTTCCCAAACTTCTTAGTTCATCCTGCTTGTCATGCCTCAATGTTCTTCTGTCACTTATCCTATGCATTCATCAGTAACAGAATTCCCTCATCTGGAGTAGCATTTGTGATGTGCATTATGCTTGTCTGTGCTACAGCAGATCAAGTGCTCCTGCAAAGGGTTGTGAATCACATGCAGGAATAGCTGCCTGTGAAAAAGACTAGTCTTTTAGCTCAACGTAAAGCTAAGAATGGTTTGATGTTACTTGTTTATTCATCTTTCTTATCATCAAGATGGATGATTTTGTTAATTTTTGTGTAGAAAAGTTTTTACGTGTTATTCCTAAAGGTTAAAAAATGTATTACTCAGTCACTAGACTGTTATCAAACTTTTTTTCCAGCCATATTTAAACTAAATGGAAAAGAAACCCAACAAAGAGTCCAAGGAATTCATATCACCATCTGCATTGCTATTCAGCATGGTTTGGTTGGGGTTCTTTTAAATAACACCACAAAACCCTCCTGAACTGGTGTATAATCTAATGCTGCCAAAACAAAAATAGCACCCACAACAGTTTAAATACAAAACTAAAGAAACCAACAGAAAACTGGGAGGAGCGGGCTAAAAAAAGGAACATTTATCAGAATGCAAAAGCAATTCTTGGAAACAGTTTTTCCTTTTGATCAGAATAACTTAACATATCAGGGTCTGCTTCAAAGCTCAGCATTTCCTGAGAATTAGTGAAGCTTGAAGAGCGTGTTTCAAGTGATAATCTGCTATTTCCGTGGTGGTGGCAGCTTACACAATGAGATGCAGTTCATGAGATTCAGTTCTAATGGCAAATGGCTCTCAAGCTGTATTTTAATCTATGCCGGGGGCATCTAAGATGGGTGAATGAACACAGTTTATATTCTAGAGAAATAAAAATTCATTTTGAAGATGAACTTTAAATCGTTTGTAAGTTACTCATTCTCCGTACAAAAGTGCTGATGTGGTGAAAGCAACCGTTACGTGTATGTGATTCAATAAACCCACAGAGGAAATATTTGCACTTTGATGACACTGTGCCATGGGGGCTGTAGGGCCTGTGGATAATCAGAGCCCTACTGATTTTATACTAATTTTCTCTATTGTTATTCATAACATGTTCTTAAAACCTGGGTTGTACCAGCTGTATTTTTAACTCTGTTTGAAAGACAGTATTTCTTGTATCATGGACATTACATTGTGGGGAATGCCCTCTTCCCACACCAGTGCTACTGTCAGAGGATTGTATCTGCCTTATGAAAATTAAGTATGGGGAATCATGGCAGTTATTAGCACATGCATTACCATAGGCCCCAGATCCTGGAGCATTCAGGCTCTGTTATAATGTACAATACTTAAAACAGGTTATGATTTTTATAATCGCATCACTCAGGAATTGTTCTTTGAATGCAGCAGAATGTTTTCTCCTGTGGCTCTCACATACAAAGAACAGCTTTTCTTCCTTCTCTTTTGGTAGAGACTAATGCAGTCTGAATCTTGACAGAACAAGTTTCTAAAAGATCCTGTTCTGATTCATATTCTGTCCAGTGTCCCTTCTGTCATCCCTCTTTGGCAGCCGTTTCTCTTGCTCCCTATAGATGGGTTACACAGGTTGATGGATGTTGTACAAATCTGACAGGTTTAGAAGCCTTTGTGTGATACTGTGTGTGTACAATACCAGATTTTTCAGTCGCAAACCTCTGAGTGTTTGTCAGAGATTGTAGGGACAAGAACAGATCACCTTAGTTTCTGGAAATGTAACACTGCTTTGGGTTTGGTTTTTTTCCAGCTTTCCATATCAAAAAGCACATCTCTGTATTCTGATTGGAAATTAGCTAATTTTTATTCAAAAACCTGTGCCTGGCCTTGCCCTATGTCTGAAACCAAACCATAATAATCCTGTTGGCAACACGGCTATGGTGTTACCTATCTCAGCCTTTAATGCCACAAGAAGCACAGAAAATGAGTTGCATGCTTCTTAACTGCAGGACTGGAATCTGAAGAATAGGTTGAAAATCCTAACAGCGAAGTTACTCCAAGAAATAGAATATGAATTGATATAATGAAATTGAAAATTATCATTGCAAAGGGAAATGGAGATCCACTATACAACAGGTTTAAATAAAACCAAAACAACCCACAGAAAAAGCATCAAACCCCAAATTATCTCCCTTAAAACTAAACCAATACATTAGTGTCCTTCCTCTGCATGAACATGCTTTAAAATCTTTAACATCAATACTAAACACACATCATTTCTTGAGACAGGCGGATTAAGCACAAGACTGAGCAGTAAGAGAGTCTGATGGAGTTGAGTTTTTAAATGAATTTAAAGATACATCAGAAGGGTCTTTAAAATCCAACTGATTTCCAGTGTAGGCAATTCTTATCTTAATTCTGCCTCTCTAGACAGCAATACAGTGCAACATTCACACATGCCTTGCTTATAATCAAGGATTGTTTTTAATCACAGGACATGTCTTCTCACACTGAGATACTCTGGGCTTCCACATCAGCGAAGGTATACTAAAAAGCAAAAATCTATGAAATTAAAAGTCCGTAGTTCTCGTGCACCCTAATCGGCCTCCTGTCTCTGAAGCAACATACAAAAAAGCACTGATAGCACTACTGAGAAAGCTTATGCTTGGGTGAAGTCACAGCAGGGAAGAGATGGTTACAGAAATAAAATATCTGTGGTCTATTAGTTGGAAAGTGAACTAAAGAGTAATAGTAACTGTGAGATATTGAAAACTAGAGAACAATGTAGTACAATGTGGCACACTTTCAAAGGAAATGAACTTGCAAGTAAATGCTGCAGAGTTTTTTTTTTTTGGTTTTTTTTTTTTTTAGCAAACTTTCTTATGTTAGGAATTTTTTAACTATTTACTTAAATTTTCTTACTAGAAATTTTCACAAAATGGTGTTCATGTGACACTTTCAAACCTAATTTTCACAGGCCCATAGTGAGTAGAACAAGTGGAGAGAGGTATGCTGACTTTCCTGCCCTCCTGGCACCACTTAGTTGCAGCCTCAGAACAAACATGGTATTTTGTTAAAGCTGCTACCATGGTAAAAGCTTCCTCTCGTCTCCTTTGTGATAATGCCTTCAAAGTCTTACCTTCAAGAACTGGTGTTTTCTGAGCCCAGTTGATATTTTCTAAAACCAGACTCACTGTTTTACTAATCTGATAACATTTTTTGAATGATGTTTTGTGGAAATAATTTATAAGGAGACATCATTTGATACAAGGTTTAACTACCTGAGTTAGTCTAAGTTCCCTACCAAATGGCAGGTTGTTGGGGAACCCAGATAGTGGGAGGGATTAATTTGGTTTTGTATAAAGATATGTTTTGGACCACATAGCAAGGGCCTTACATGAGCTATCAAATGAAGGAAGCTCAAATTGCAACTACAGTTTCATCCCATTTCAGGATTCAAGACTACAACTGAACACTTAAGCATGGTGAGACTGCATTGACAAAGAATGTATATCTTAATCATTTTATTGACTATAACTAGGTAGTAGAATATTCCCCCATGTGAGGAAATTCCAAGTTCTATCAGCTATCATTTTCATTGTCTGATGTCTGGAGGGATGGCAGATTTCCACTATGCTGTAGGAGCTCACTATTAGCATAGTGATGCTCTGCCAGTGGCGTATTATAGAGCAGCCTGCACTTTTTTAGGAACAAAATGTACTGGCAGGATTAGATGGGCAGGAACACTGAGGAGACAAAATGCTTTGACAATAATGTGGTAGTGCTTCTACAAAAATAGGTAGTGCTTCTCTCCTTAAACTGAAAAAGACCAGAATAGCAATTCAGTCATCCCTACAGCAAACTCAGCCAATGGGGGTTTTCTCTGTGTTTTCTCATTCAATGAAAATACAATTCATATCCAGGAATTACGTGATACAGAGAGACTGGGATATAGGTGCTGTGGTTTAACCCAGGACAATAGGCTATTAATAAAAGGAAATAGGTAAAAAGGCATTTTTCACTAAGACCATTTTTATCACCTCAGGGTTGTAAGTAATAATACAGAAAAATGTAATAGAAAAATGCTGAAACTATCTGAATACTTCACAAGCAGAGAAAATAGGATAATAAACCCAACTAAAAGCGATTTTAATTCTTGATGGTAAACTCCACCAAAAGGGTGCATATGCAGGCGGAAATGGCTTCCCTAGCTGCAGCCAGTGCAGTACATCCTCCAGCAACAGAGCTCATTCTCCCCAGCCTTGCTGGTACTCCAGCAGGAATGGCTGATAATGTGAAGTGTGATGCTATTTTGTCAGATGCAAGCATCTGTCTGGCAGAAAATAATTTTGCTTTAGAGCAGCCACCAAACATGCTTGTGACTCTGCATTTTTGCTTCTGAAACCATAATTCTCTATGATAGCCTTGGTACCTTAGTGGCAAGACAGACAGTCACAGGCACTGAATGCTCTCTTTGGGGTATGGGGAGCTCCATAGGCATCTGTTGAATTCCCTCTGTTGCAGGCTGGGTAGAACAGTCATTTTAATCTGAAGTAATTGCAGTTCAATTCTGTGATCAGTTGCTGCTACTTCTCTGTCCCAGCATGAGCCCCCACCAAATCATATGGTGAGACCAGTCATGGAACAGGCTAGAAAGCACTGGAAATTATCCAGGAACAGTAAAAACCCAGCAGATAAACAGTCTGTTCCACCCATGTAGCTACATAAACACTGGTGCTGGCATGTAATGATGCTTTTTGATGGAATAGCAAGTTTATCATAGGTAGCTATGTAATACTGTTAGGCGTTTGGCATGCTCCTCTGTGACAGAAAGCATTCCACTTGATTCAGTTGCACCCCAAACATAAAGCACTCTTTACGTACACAATGACAGGTAGCTGTCTTCTGTAACTCCTGTCATCTTTGTCTTTGAGAAAAGAATACCAGACATGGATCAAATTAACAATTCATTATACCTATGCAAAGTAAGCATAAGAAAGCTTTCCTAGTTGACATGTTTTGATGAGAACATATCGGTAATGTATTCCTGTGGCTTGTCATCAAATAATGATTGTCTTATTTTCTTTAATCTTTCTATTTAAAATGCATCTCACAAGTCTTGAATAACTTGAAACAATCTGATGAAAGGACCAGGAAGTTTTACAAATACATATAGGGTCCTCTTCAACAGATACTGTAAATGTTTTAGAAGGTTCTTTCAAGAAAGCTACATAACTTGCTTGCTAATGTTCGTTATTGTACCAACACTGCTTATACCAGATCATCTCCTAATGGTTCTTAAATGCACACAGACAAGAGATAGAGTGAGGTGCTTTATCATTTGCTTGAAAAGAGAACAAATCCATCACAGACAGAATGAGTGAAGTACACTCCCTTACTTGGAATTGAACAGTTGGTACCAGGCAAATGTAATGTCCCAGATACACTGATAATCAAAATTTATTTGAACATATGGGAGAAAATGTTGTTGTATTTCCCCTGGCTTGTGTTTTTCAAGTCTGCCTTGTTTACCAAGTTCTTTAATCTTATTTCTCTTCAGTTCCCATCAGGTTAGATCATAATATGCATGTTAATACCTGTTTGTAGAAAGAAAAACAAAATCAGACGCTTCTTTATCTTATTTAGTACCTCTTACACCAATGTGTTGGTGAACAAAATTGAGCATTCCCTAAACAGATTTCATGTACCAATAGAATTAGAAATACAGATTTGTAGTTTATAATCCAGGACAGTTTACATGTGGACCCTAGTCCTGATCTGGGCCATGAATACATTTTATTATGTATTCTTAATACCATGTTTTATTATGTCGGTGTCGCACACTGGAACAGAGCTGGACATGGAGCTGCTGGAATAGAAACATAAATAGGAAATGTCTATTGCTTACCTTTCTGTAGTTCCTCAGAAGCAACTCTTAATAATACAGTATTACCAACAGGAAGCTGGAAGTATTGAACCCTGGTCCTCTCACAGCCTGTGTAAGTAAACGTGTTGCTAAGTGAGCTACTTGCTTCAGTGTAATCCAGTACCACAAAATGTGTCATTTATTTTTGTATCACAGAAGGGGATGCTGGAGATCACCCACTTCTGGTGAAAGAGATGTCAGGTTTGGGCTATCAGCTGAGCAAGTTTGTTACATCTGTTTTCCAGCTAGAGGTCTAGACCTCACTTTGGAAACCTCAGCCTATTCACAAATTTGGACTGAAGCTGGAAAAGGCTGGTAGGCAGAGAATACTACTTTAGTACCTCTTGTATTCAAACTCAGTTCCTAGATCAAGCCAATAACAAACAATTAGGATTTTATTTCATTCCATTCCATTATATAGCAAACTTTACATGCACCTGCATTTTCTTCCTTTCCCTCCCTACTTTTCTCTTTGCCTCTCCTTCACGCACTATTTATGAACCATTTCTCCCATTCCATCTCAGTAATATCTGCATCAAACAAATACATATAGTAGCATTTAGTGTAGCATCAGTCTATACGATCAGCACCTGGTATTTCTGTCAAGGCATGCATGACTACCCTCTTTGTCTTCATAGGAGTGTATTTCATATGGGTGTGAGACGAAGAGCAAGAATAAACCATGTCATTCTTATTTTGTATCAGGACATCATTCTTAGTTCATTGTGATTGACTAGTAACTTTAACTTCAAACACCATGTGCCTTTCTGAATCTTCAATCTGATGCAGAGTAAGAAGTTAGGGTAGTGGGGAATTTCTGTTATTCTTCTAAATTCACATGTACAACTCACATCCATGCAGTGCTAAGAAAGTATTTCATATTTTTGAGAAGGTACAACTCATAAAATACATCTCTGAAGCTGACAGAAGCTTAACAGATATTCACTGCTTAAAATGCATCCTGCAGCCACAGTCCTCTTTCTTACTAACACCTCAACACACAGATACTTGTTAGTGGAGACAGAGTGCTGCAAAAGCACTTGGACTGAGCCTGTAAATAAAGGTATGTGTGTAAGGAGGAGGTAAATGAGTGACAGAGAATTAGAAGATAAATATTTCCAGATTGTTACCTCGGCTGAGCTCACAAAATCAAAGCAGAAAACTGTTTTATTCCAAACCAGTTATAAAGCTCCATTCATATAAGAAATCCGTTAACTAACAACTATTTTCTGTAGGGTTTTTGTTGAATTTACCGTATTAAATAAATTTTTATTTATTGGTAAGTTATCTCCCACTGTAGTATTATTTCACTGTAGTTTTGGCTATCAAGTATTTCTCACCATACAGAATTTGTGAGTAAAAGCTTGAAATCAAGGTGGGAAGACAGGAAAATCTGAAAGTTGAAGCATTTTACCTTTAACAGTGAGATTATATGATAGTCACTCACAATCTGTGGGAGAAGTTCAGCCCACTATATCTGTTTAGCTAACTTCAAAACCTTGCTGTTGCTAGTACAGTTGTGTGTACAACCACAGGCTGTACTGCAGCTTATGGAACAATAGCATTAGTCTAAGCTGTAAAAATAAGAAGGAACTTTGGGCCAAGGGTCTAAGCACCAGAACAGAAAGTCTTTTATTTTGCCCTAGCACTGCATATGCAGTGTTTAAGTTCTTAATGGCAGGACACAAATCCTGCACTGAACTCCCTGGTTCCAGAGAGTTTTTTTCTGATTGCGACAGAGGGGGAAAGAGATGAAAAAAATGTATCTAAATGAAGGGATATGTCATGGGCCAAAGTGATAGGAAAAGAGTTCCATGTCTGTTGGTTTTAGGACCAAAATTAAATTAATTGTTTCAGACACAAATTTACTGTACTTGGTAATTCCAGGCAAATTCACTGCAGCATCATTCACATCAGCCACTCCCACCATTGTGCACCACCACCTCAGCATGGATCAAATCATCTTTCTAGGCATCACCCTGGCCCATAGTCAGGCAAGGACTGGAAGCACCCTGGTCTGGCTCACTGTCAGGGTGTGCTGAAAGTGTAACCACTGACTGCTGAGTAGGCTTCTTGCTGCCAGTCCACAAGCTTTATATACACCTCTCCATTAAAAATACCTCAGTGAGAATCCACAGCTAATCCTAATGACTTCATGTGAAAATAAAGAAAGCTGTTACATTCAGACCATTATTGTTCATGCTGCTTTGTGAATTTATTTCTTTAAATTTTCCACTTGTGCTCCTGCCAAGAGAGATCTATTAGACAGAAAGCAGCAAGAGTAAAACTTCATCATTTTGTTTCAAACTATAAAATAATTTACATCACATATTTTACTTACTTTTGTCTTTTTTTTTGGTTTTTTGTTTTTTGAAACCACAAACATTCCAGCATCACACTGTAGGAATAAGAATAACAATAGAAAGCATAACCTTTTGCATAGTATTAAATGAACAGACAGAGTTAAGTTCTTTATTTACAATTATTGTCTAGATAAAAAAATTCATAAAAACAGATGAATGAACATATATTAATAACCCCTAGTGGGATGGATTGCCAATGTACCACTGTATTGTTGTCCACAAATCTCATGCTGCTAAATACAGTACGTAGAGAGCGAGCATTTATATATTGCAGGGAATTTTAACAAACTGATCATTTTGGTTTTTGATCCATTGTTCCCATCACAGAGAGGTCAAGCAATAAAAGAAAGGAATTGTGATGCACGACTTGTAGTTGAAAGGTCATAGCTATTCTGCTTTAAAAAAAAAAAAATCTATCATTTATCATATACATAAAGCACAGTCTCTGCTCACAAAAGCCCAAGTTTTCTATGCATCTCAGTTTATATATGTTTTACTATATATACACAGAATGCAGTGTTCATTGTCTTAACAGTTTTCAAGTCTGCAAATGGTACCTTAGGGAGGGGTACTCCTACAGGAGAATTGAAAGACAAATGAAACCAAGAGAAAACATAAAGAGTGTTTGGAAATAAAAAAGCAAACAGTCAGTGTGAAGATGCTGAAAGTAAATTGTTCCAGTATTAGTAGCTTCTGTAGGTGTTCAAGTCCAAAGCTAGAGGCTTCCCTGTAAATAGATAACACTTTTTTTTTTCTTCTGAATATGATATCCCAAATAGGCCATAGAAACCCAATACATGTTATACAAAGGTTAATCACCATTATTTACAAAGCGAACAATCCTGACTGAGTTTCAATCACTTTGTTGCTAGGAGTTTAGCTAAATAATTATGTTTCCATGCTAGCTTTTTACTGTTAAGAAACGGGTCACACTATGTGTTGAAGAGAGAGTTGTATATGCCTTCAAAGACCTGTTCTGCTGTTGAGTGAAAGGTTTGGATCAGATAGCGAACTAAGACTTTGAGCCAAAAAACATTCAAGCTTCTACACAAGAGTCCGGAAGCTGGCAAGTCAAGCTGATTAGAGCGTTACCTGGCTGAATAGTCTTGATGCACCCTGAAAACGTTTTAGTCACTTCAGTCTGCAGTTTGGCCATGAGTCTAATCTTGTTTTGGAGAGTTCTGGCTTGGTTTAGTGCTTGTGACTGCAGAGATGCACCACTCTATGAGCCAACTCTAAGACAACCAGTAAGACCTTAACAAATCAATTTATCAAGCTAGTTTGAGAGTGTTTTTCAACACATCTGGCATAATCAATTGTGTAATTCAAAATGTCTTTTGCACTGTACAGTTACGGAAAAAGATCATATGCTGAAAAGTCTCCAAGCAAACTTTATATTAAATACAAAAATTACTTATGAAAAATCTGTGATCCACAAAGTGCTTAGCATTCAAGTGGTTGACAAAGCAATTACAGAAGCTCGTAAGCTTTATGTTATCAGGGCTGTTACCATCTTGAAAAATCCTTTTTCACCCTCCATACTGCAGGTTTTCTGAAAAGCTTTCTTCGTAGAAAGCTCAAGGTACAATAACGCAGGACTGTGTTACAGTGATACCTTGAGACTACAGGAAGACAAGCTCAGTTAAAAAAAACCAAAAAATCACACAAAGCACAACTTAATATACAATTAATAAAGTTTCGTTCAGGCCTAATAGTGCAGAAATTACATTGTTCCTTTAAAAAAATCAAAGCAACAACCTACAGTGATTCTCATCCAAAATGCCAACAGCCCATACTTTGCAAGTAGTAAGGAAATCAATGCCTAAAATACTAACTGAAAGGGATTAACACAATATATCACAATATTTTAACATTAGTTTTTATCTCCATATAGACAACCCAAATATAACTTATTGTATTTATAAACTCATATCTCTCTAAAAATAGTTTTGGAAGCCATTGCCATATGTTAAAAGAATGAAACAGCCTCCTTTAGTGTATGTTGCACCAAAACAAAGTCAAGCATGTTACTGGGGGGAAGAGACAACCTGATAATTTTGATTTTTATTTGAAACAAAGGAAGCCTGGTTTACCTCCCTGTATACAGGATCACAATGCTACATCCAATGTGTTATATTTTGGCTTCTTTTGTTATCTACTAGCAGTATCTACATTATTTAACACCCAAGAAAAAAAAATCAGGCAGAAATCAGAGCACGGTTGTAATAAAATATCCAGGGTGCGATATTACAGACATTTTCAATGAGCTGAGCTGAGCCAGTTTTATACTACTTCGGCAGGAAGTGCTTTCTTAATCCTACAAATAGTTAAGGATATTATCTACAGGTTTGTAAACAAATTACATTCTTTTTTTAGGACATAAATAAGTTAAAATAGTCAGAGCAATTTGAGCAGAAACAAGGCAACATGCCAACAAAGAAACTTTATATATATAACTATTTATATATAGATAGATATATACATATATATAATTAATTATGTATATACTTATATGTATATATCTCTATATATAGTCTCATAAATGTTTACGTTCCTCTGTCCAACTGGTGCAAATCTACTGTGCAAGTTAAGCTTCGCAACTTCAAAAAAGTTATTTAAATTAATCTATACAATTGAGTCCATGCCACACAAGCATTTCAAAAAACTCACAGACCAGTGAATTGGATAAATAGCCTCAGAAAGAAGTCCTCTGCAGTTCCTGCTTAAGAAGGAAAAAACAAAAGGGAAGAAAAAGAAACCAAAGGAGAGAAAGAAGGGCTAGAAGTGTACAGTACGTTCATGCAGGAGGGGTGGTTTTGTTTGTCTGACAGGGAACAAGGGGGGGGGGGGGGAGGGGCTATGTAAATCAGCCATTCATTCTTTCCCCAAAACCATTGTGATCAACAATTCATTCACTTGCCTCAGAGTGAACTAGAGTTCAAACAGCTTTTCAGCCAGCAATGTTTTTAATATATATATTTATATATTTCGGTTGCTGTGGGGGTTGTTATTTTATTTTACTCCTTTTTTTTTTTTTTTTTTTTTTTTTTTGCAGTGACCTTTTCAGCTAAAGTGATGTCTCCAGGCTATGTATTGGGCTTCCTGGACTAGAAGAGGTAGCTGATTTACTTGTATCAGTTGTAAGATTTATTCCACTGTCGATAGCACTGTTGTTCTTGTTCAGCGAAGACGGTGGACTCGAGTTTTTCTTGAGAGCAGAGTCTTCTTCTAGGTCTGTGTCATCAATGAGTGGGATGTGGGGCTGGGAATCTTCTATCCTAAATTCAGGATGAGTCATAAAGTTGTGAATAGAGGTTCTAGATTCTGGTTTTTCTAAACCTTCATAGAGAGAGCTACGGAATGCCTTCACGACGCGGATCTGGGGGGAGAGAAGGAAAGAGGGGTCAGAGGCAGCGCCTTCGAAGGGCGACACTGTGCTAGAGAATACTTTGTGAAAAATGTAGCGTATGGTTAGGGCAGTGCAGGCAGCTGAAGTCCACAGTCTCTGGATGTTATGTGCATAAACAAGTAGCTCAGTTATGTGCATTTTGAATATCTGTATCAACTGCAATATTAAAATAAATCAAGTTTAAAGCCATCAAAGAACTGATGGGAAGTAGTGGTTAAAGAAAGCGAACGTCCACTCGTGTGGTACATCCCTAGTAAAAGACAAGCCATGTTAATTGTAATGCAAATGTAAAACCATGCATGTTGATAGTTTTGCAGTGAGTAGTAGGAAGGCTTTTTTAATTAAAAAAGTCTCTTTTGTATTGTTAAAAAACCATTACACATAACATATCACACTTCACAAACAGAAAAGCACAGAACACAGACACGGTTGGATGGGTACGTATGGGACACACACAGGAGCCAAGTGTAAAAACTAGAACTAATATCAGTGTTTTAAAGCAAAATCTAAATGAGGGCAGCCAAGAGCACAAAAAGCCAAGCAGACAAAGCACTAAGCATAATCATGCTACCACGGGGAAAAAAAAAATTCACAGTTACCACATGAACAGAGATAACTTGCACACAACAACTACACTTGGAAGCCTGGATAATGTGAACATAGTATTGTTGAACCAACTTTTATTTTTCCTTCATGCATATGTGAGGTAAACACTCGAGTATAGACCCACTGTTCTAGCCATTTAGCTTTTTAATATATATAAAATGTGATAAAATACTGTATTGATTGTTGGGTTGAATTGGATTGCATTGTTAAACAACAAGGTTTTTTGGTTTCTATGTCTCAGTTGTAAAACTGTGAAGTTAAATTCTGGAAGCAATAAAATTTATGCCATATATGCAGTCTTTAAACTAGGTCAAGCTGAGTGATGCCAGGGTCAGGCTCATGTCATTAACCCCCTGACAGTAAGAACACATGAAAATGAACTGCAAGGCTGAGCCCAGTAGACTGTCAGGGACAGCACAGAGTGCTTTCTCAGAAGAAAACGAGAGGAACAGAGCAAGGAGCATTGCAGAGTGCAGGCACTAAGTCCTCTGCGGGAGGGCAAAGGGAGGGATGCTGCCTGTACCCCAGTGACCTACCAGCTCTGCAAAGAAGGGAAGGTTTGTGCTGGTTTACTGCTGAAAAAAACATAACTTTCTGGAAGAGGGAGGTGGGGGCAGAGAGGAAAAAACAGAATGGCAAAACGTGATCTGTTGGCAAATGTTTTATGACTAAGTATGAAGTTCTATCCTTCTACTTCCATGTAGTCTATGAGTGAATTTTTAGCATTTCTTAGAGAGGAGACCAAAGCACAAGCAGAGGCAGAAAAGGTGCAAGCAGGCATTGTGAAAGCTTCTCCACACATATTTGAAATGGTTTTGTGGTTGGCATATGTATCTTTTTACACATAAATATGCTGCACATTATCGGTTAGCCTAATACACCCCTAATTTGTAAAGCTTTAATTCCTCTTTCAATTGGCAGACTGCATTTCAGTCATGGCATGGGGTCACAGTGTTACAGCTGTGGAGTCTAGCTGATCCTGTGGTTGGAGCTGTCCAATCTGTACAGAATTTCAGCACAACTGAAAAGGAGCTGACTTGTACTTTGATCTCTTTGAACTTTATCCTCATTTATGTTCTCTAATTTGGATATTTATCATCTTTCAAAAATCCTAATAGCGGAAGTCAGTCATGCCATCTTAAGATATATGGCCTTCAGTTTGTCCAAACATTTTTCCTTTCTTCTGTACATATATATTTGGTAACAGCGGGGCACAAAAAGTAGTTCATGGGACTGCTTATGTTCCAAATAAAAGGATTGGAGTGGTACAGAACAGCTAGTCCAGATGCTGCTATACTAGAAGATTTCAGGAGACTGGCAGAGGTGCAAGACAAAAGGAAGATGAGAATAAATGTAGAGGCTACAACCATAGAGTGTACCTAACACCTCTTTGGCAGAGCCCTGGAGTTACAAACTAGGGGTTTATGAGAGCTGAATCTCTTTGATACTGCTGTGCTGCAGTATGTGATGGTTCTGTATAGTGAACACACTGAGATAAGAGATACATTTGCATTACTAAAGATAGGATTGGAACTCATAGGGAAGAGGTGACATACTAATTCCCTCATTATACCTTTCTATATTGTATTTTAAAGTGCAAAGTAATATAGTCTAAAACAAGAAAAACACAATAGTATGTTTTGTCAAGGCAATCTTTAAAACATGTTACTACATTGCCCTATTTTAAATCAGGAAACTCTGCAATATACTTGCTTTGTAGTATGGGCTGATAGAGTGACATTTTCTGCAAAGCTACCTATTATTTCTGTTATCTAACTGAAAATAACAGCCATCTCATTCAGTTGCAGCTATTTGCTATATCATATTAACAAAATAATTTCATTTTCTTGAATACAGCCATTTCTTATTGCATACATTTAGGTTCTATCTGCTAGCTGGATTCTTTTCAATAAAGGTAAAGCAAATTTTTATTTAAATAAAATGTTTACAATTTGATATCATGCTTGAACAGATACAGAAGAATCCAATGGAATAAAGCTTTTCTTCAAGTCACACAAACTGCATTTAAGCCTCTGTGGGTTATAGCAAGGAAGGAACCGATTTCAATTTATGAGGCTCCAAGTTCCCTAGTAGGAACTATATTGCATTTAATACCAAAACTTGGCATCTGAGTTGCATTTCATACCAAGCTTTTAGACAGTCTAGCTAGCTGACTAACAACTTACACAGCTGAGGGAAAACTGTAGCTTTAGGTTGTATCTGAAAGCCAGTTATGCAAACCTGCCTGCCATGACCTGAATTTGGTACTCAGCAGTGACTGAACAAAGGATCCACTGAGAGAAAACAGTGCACTAACATATTCTGCTTGGACATGCTTACACAGAGCCTGTAACTGCAGAACAGTCAGCCAGCAGTTGTATCCCTTAGTGTGAAGACCTGTGGCAGTTTTGGCATGGACTGTGCAGTCTTACAGAACATTTAGATGTCAATAAAATAGCTTCTAATTGTTCTTAGTGATTTCTAGTGAAAATACTAGAACTAGTTCAGATCTGCTGATACCTAAAGTAGTTAATCTTACGAACACAACGGTAATGCAAAAGCCAAACCTGGGTGAACCCTAAAGCTGAGAATACATAAAGTTAGCTTTCTAACAGGCTTTCCTCACTAGGGAGCTGTAGAAAACTACCTTCTTTTCTTAAAATATCCCTTAAGACATGCATATGTATGTTCCACTAATTTTTTGCTTAAGGAGAAACTCCCTCCCCGGCTTTAAATTTTGCATATTTAGCTTGGCATCTAGAAGAAAACATTCATGTTTTTAGTGTCACACCTCGCTCAGTGACAGAATTTCTGCATTACAGTGTAATTCAAAATGTTGTTCATAGTCTGTCCCCCAATGTATAAAATTATTGCTTATAAGAACAAACTTGCTCCTTTCATTATGTTTGTTATTGGAAGCTAAGGTTTATTGGATACAAAAGTGGTGTTCTAATTTCCATGGAATATTCTACTATATTTAAGCTGAGAATGAAAAAAACCCCACTGTTTACCCAGAGTTACTTGGCCCAACAGCAACAAATTCTTTTAATACATGCTTAAGTTCAAGATTTGAACTAATATCTGGTGTAAAAATGTTCAGGGGCTTTGCTGAAACAAAGTTCATGTTACTTTTCTGAAGATAAAGCGGATGAACTTTCATATAATGTTATGGGCTATAGCATGTAAAAGCAGGGACATACCCATGATGGATAGAACCCAGAGGGTGCTGGTTTATTATGAACTATGTAAGTTCATGTCATGATGTTACTTTATGATACTGACAATGCCAAGGAAAGACAAACAATGTGATACAGCTCCCTTTTCTCACAGTAATGGAGACAACAGAAAAAAAAATGAACTGCTTTTAAACAGAAGACTGTGGGGACAACACTTCAGGACATTTTTGACACTGCTATAAGTTTCCACTTCTTTCTTCTCTGTAGCTGTAATAGAAAAAACTCTTCAGTTTCATCCCACCTTGAAAGTTAGATTTATTATACTGCATCAGGCAAGAAAAATAAAAGAAATAGATTTTTAGATACTACAAATTTTTCCCATCAGAAGAAAAAAGATGACGTTCAGAATCTCACTCCTAAGTACAACAATCTAGGCAAAATACACAAGGCCTGTTAAGCATCAACAGATGTATTATGGTTGGTAGTGTGTGGGCTTATACTCGAATGTTTACCTGGCTTCATATAAGCCAAGTATCTTGAGTTTGGTTCACATTCATTTCAGGCTCAAGGTTAAAGACTCACAACCTCTTTTTATTTCACTCTCTCCTGCTGAACCCTTTTGTCCAATGTTCTCTAGCCCTCTGGGAAAACAAACACATTTAATATTCAGACAGTAGAGAGTAGGGCACTGCAGAAGCAAATAAATTCAATACTGAAAGATCAGTAAGGTGATTAGTATAAAATTGTAAACAAGAGGTCAATTTTGCAAAGAGATGCCAACTCTTAGGTGAAACTGATGCTATTCTATATTAAGACTATAACTATACAAAGGCAAATAAGTTTGGTGAAGTACTACTGCATATGTAAAGCTTTGAAACAGAAGGCCTATCTTCAGTATATTTGGGTTTGTTTAGTTTTGAATCCTCCCACCTTTATATGAGTAGAAAGATTAGGTATCCACAAGAGTAGATACTGAATGTGTTGGAGTCACCTCTAAGTGCTGTGGCTAGTATGCTCTAGATTGTATGATGCAGAAGTTCAACAAATTCAAAGATAAAATAACCACTAAATTTTAGGAAAGTTTTCTGCTTTGATGAGTGAAACAGATGCACAAGATTATCTGTGCTACTCTCTTCTTTCTACATAATATGCAGTAAATCCAGGAGGAGCTGCTGAAAAGTCAAAGCACATGCAGCAATGGAATACCTGCATATTCTGTGAAATCCTCAGGCCTGAGTCTCATTGTGCAAAAGGCTCACCTGGCTATTATTGCACTGAATTTTAGGGCATGAGATCAGGATCACATGCAGGGCTTCCACTTTCCATATCACATCTTTGCTACAGGATTGCTGCAAAATTATGGAGTCTGACACTTTGGTGTCAGATTTGGCAAAGTTGAAATATATTATGCAACCCTGTTGTAAAGAATGAATTTCTGCATTAGGAGTCAACCTTCTTGTCATGCTGTATCTCCTTTTGAGGACTTGGGTTTATATTTAGACTTTAAACCTACTTAAGTTTCCCTACAGGGAAGAGCTACAAAAATTGATTTTGATCTTGCATATCCCAGCAGGATTGTGAAAACTTGTGAAATCAGTAGGAACATCTAAGCTTTAGTATGGTATGGTATCCCTGTCTCTAGTTTGCTGATGTTCCCAAATGGTGCAGCTTCTACAAACGTAACTTCAGATGTGGACTTTGTAAAGTTCTGCTTGTTGTACTTTCTCAACTGAGAGTTAATCCATGCTGCCACAGAAAGCAACCAACATCTTCCCCAAGGCTGGTATGCCCAGTTGACTTGCTCTGGGATCTGCACATGCATCAATACTGGGCAGTAATCTTGGCCTTGCCATTTATTAAAATAGAGGATTGTGGGTTTTTGTAAGAAGTTTGTTCCCATTTTTCTTCACGAGAAAATTTGATCCAAACTCAAGACTTCATCTCAAGTTTTAGTTGTAAAGTCTGTCCAGCTGAATGATGATTACATTTATAGGAAACTAAGTGTGTAAGAAATAGAGAAAAGCAAAAGCTGCTGGAACAGCAAATAATTTTTCTTAATACAAAAGAATCTGATTTTCTAACACAACTATTACAAATAACTATATTAAGCCCTCTTTTTAAAATTATCTTTTAGTAAATGGACTGTAATATGCACTAGAATGAAGTCTGCTGAGTGTCTTAGGCTAGTTTGACAACCTGCAGGTGCTGATGCCCTTATGCCACTCTGAGGCAAATATTGCCTGTAAAGAGCTTCTGCCTATAAATGACAGTTTCCTGAGAAGTGTGATACATTTCAACTATTTCCTTAATTTTTCGTTTTTTTTTTTTTTTTAAACCAACCAACCAACCATACCCTAAAAAACCTTCAGAGATTTACATGATGTACAAATATTTGAGAGTGTTTTGTGATTCTTTGATAAGATTTTAATAGGCTGCTATAGAATTTGGAATCCTCACACTTTCCTATGTCATTCTTAGCAAATGGCTTGTTTGAGGCCACTCTTGCTAGAGTTAATATGAAAGTCTCAGAACAGTGATGGACCTCAGCAGGAAAAAGGAACTTGCAAATACAGCAACTAGAGCTGATTCATGACCTGGGAGGCTGCCTTTTGGTGGGGTTTGGCTGGTTGGTTGGTGGTTTTTCCTTCAATGCTTCCAACACTTAACAGTACTTTTTCATTATCATCTTTATGAAAGAAATTAATTCTTTTTTAAGGGACCTGCAGTTTCTGGCTGCTTCCACTTAGGAACAGTAGAGACCATATATAAGACTGACAGGAAGGCGGAAGAGCAAGGACAAAGGAATATTAAATGTGAGTCTGTCTTGGGAAGTTTGAAACCATGTTCTTTTGAAGGGGTCCCTACTGATAATATAAACATGTGAGAACCAGACAGAAACAGATTAGGATAAATAATAACTTGTTTACTTTGTGTACAGTGAGATGTACTCATCCTCCTCCTAATTAAACAATGTAGTAGCAAAGCCTTCCAGCGTATACTTCATTTTAAGCACAAATTAACATTTTGTGTTACTAATTCTGAGCTTCAAAAGTAAAAAAGATGTTCCACTAAATCTGATTTTGTTTTCCCCAAAAATACCCCCCATCAAAATAAATACATGTAAAATATCAACCAAAGCTGGGATGGGATAGCCTGCTATCTAAGCCCACTTCTAACTCTGTAGTGTAACAGCTTTACAATGATAGAAGATTGTGTGCATCCCTGCAGAGGACATGACAAAACCTGAGAACTTGGCTGAGACCATATTAGAGACAGACCCTTAGTTTCCCCACGTTTTCATTTTCTGTAGCTTAAATGTGTGCATATTGCATACGCATGCAGATTTAATGTGCACTGAAATAAATGTTCCACTTTTATCCGAGTATATAAAATGCCAGGTTTCAATTTGCAGAAATTTGCACTATGTTCATATAAAGCTGCAGTGTTTTTCACTTAAAAGAAAGATAAGAGACTCCTGATACAGACCTCATTGTTACCAGGTAATGCTGACAGCCACACATTTTTCAGCTAAAAAGTATCACTAGAAGTAGAGAAATTTTAGTACTTCAATAAATATTTCTCTGTCTAAATTGCTTTGAATTAAGGTATTCCCCAATGCTGTGAAAGACTGGAATGAATTCATATTTATGAATAGCTGAAACTTTCAGTAATAATTTGCTAATTTCTTTCATAAACCACTGTAGATGTGGCTGCATATGACAGGCAGGTTTCTTTTTAAGCATGAACTAACCTTGGAATTAAACATTCATCTACCCAACATAATAAAAAATAGTTTTATATTATTTAATATATTATCATATGATATATTTATAACAACATATATTATATATGTTATTATAAATCTTCAGAAATTGATGAGGTGTCCCAATGAACTATAGATTTAAAAGCTATATCATTAGTGAAGGACTGCATTAAATGCCCTGTGAATTTAGACTTACATATTCTTATTAATAGAGTAGGATGTGATTTTTGTATTTTTAAGTATTGATATCAGAACCTCTGCATTCTGGGCACCCAAAATGACACCTAAAATATCCTGATTGCTGAACATGCTGAGCACCACTTCTCTTAAAATAAACCCTCCTGATAGTAGCTCATATTAGACCCTTTTGTCTTGGCTGCAGCTTGAAGTTTTTCCCTTGATACTCCCCATAATACATCTATGTATGCAACATTTTTAAGATTCCCAAAGAGCGGGAGTGGCTTCAAAATCAGAGGTATAATTAACCCATTATTCCATTCTTCCCCATCAGAAGAATGTAATGATTTATGGTTTAATTCATTCTGAGCAGCTCAGAGGAACGAAGCCAGTTCTGTCCAGCTACACATATTTTAGCTGAAAGGTAGGCCTAGGTGTGCACTTTGGAACTGAAATTTTCTCTGAAACTGCCAATTGACAAAACCAGACCCTGTTTCTATGGCATCTGGATTAGGAACAGTTTTCCAGGTTCTAGAAGATGAACCAACTGTAAATTGGAAACAAATTAAAAAGCAATTAGTTTTTTTCTTTGGGTTTGCACTGCCATTCATTAGGGTTTTGTCATTGTATTAAGAAATCAAAACTTTCCCTAAGGGTTATAATTTGAAGCACACACTGGTTTGATACTAAACAGACATTATAAATATATTCTATATATATTGTCATAAAATATTAACTGCCCAAAATAACCACTTTAAAAGTCCCAATCTCTAATTGTCTTCTGCAATGGAGATACATATCTTTGGGTAGCTTAACAAATTAATCATGTGGGGTTTATTTTGCTGAATAAATGTGGCTATAATTGATGCGTTCCATAGGCCACTTTCATTTTTCTAAATAAAAAGAGACATCAAAGACTGTAGCAGATTATGCTTTCTCCTATTAATTAACTTCAGCCAGTAACCTAGTAAGGCGTTTTGTCAAGACACAAGACTATTCGATTCTTAGTTGCTTTGCTGCAACAGAGAGAAGAGACGGAAGATAAGTTGTGCATTTTCATCTTACTAGATTTATCCCTTCAGACTACTGGCTGCAGGGTGTTATTGTAACATGTACCACAGCAGAATGAGCTGCTCTCTGTTTTCTGCTCCAATGGAGAAATGGTATTATGGGAAATGGTTCCCTGGTGAAAGGCTGGTTTGTGTGAAGTGTTTTGTGACCTGCTCAGTATGGAAAGGAGGGAATGTGGGCTCTGAGGTGTCAGAAGCAGATTACGCTGCCTGTGGCCTGACAGTGGCACACACCTCAGTGACTTGGCTGCTCTTGACTGTGCCCTGTAATGTCTGGTGCCGTTGGAGTAAAAGTTAGAAGGCCAAACAGCAAGAGATACAACTTTTCTCCAAGGAGCAGCTGCCAAAGTTGGTACCCCTATGTCTCTTTGGGTTCCTAGCAAAAGCAAAGTTTCTCCTTTAGATTTTAATTCTCACAAAACTTCTAATGCATGTCTAAATGCTTGATGTTCAAATACTGAGGGGGTTTACACTCAAACGGAATGACAAGGTCAAACTGCTTTTCCTTCTGCAGGAGTTCTGGCATTTTATTTCCTTCTCTTGTCTGTTCCTGTCTTCCTTGTCTCTGTCTGTCTTTCCTCTCTCTGTTGGACAGACAGACAAGGCTGGTTTCTTGGCTGTTTGGCCAACTCTTCACTAAAACTCGCATAAAGAATATACTGCATTATATTGTAAAGTAAGTGACAAACTTGTGAACCGATTCTATAAATTTAAATGCTTTTTTCATGCTGGCTATGCTGTAAAACACAACAGCAACTTACAGTCCAGAATAAGTAGAACTACAAAACCAAAGTTCTCTCTGTAAAAGCCTTCCTGAGCAGCTGGAATTTAACTGCTGTTGAAGCAGCCTTTCTTGTCAGCTGTCTCAAAGTTTTTATTCACTATCTCTTCACTGGATGCTTTGTTTGCATCTAAAAGAAATCTGTGTCAGGATTTCACAGTTTATGAACCTGTTTCTTCTAACAAAAAAAATCATTACCACATGTATTTTGTTGTTTCAACACTGCCCTTTAACTTGCATAGCTCCCTCCTTCCTTGATGCATACCTCCTAGTGAATTTAGCGATAACTGACCTATTCTTTCACCAGCCATATAAACCTTAATCCCTCAGCCTTGCATCATTTACTAGATTCTGTATTTCCTTGTTCCTTCCTGCACCTGTGCTAATTAGAGTACATCCTTCCTGGATGTGTGTGACCTATACTATACACAGTCTTCCAGATGGAATGATCTTTTCTCTGACAAGCTCTATTGCTTAGTATATTTGTAGAATCATTTAATGTATACATTTTATGAGCAGTAGAAAAATACATCCAATGAGACTGAGAAAACATGACACAGAAGCTTCAAATAAAAGCAGAATCTCCAAACACTGGATAAAAATGACTAGAAGGTCCTGTCCTAACAGCAAGTTAACAAAACTTGCA
Organism: Lathamus discolor; assembly: GCF_037157495.1. Lineage (NCBI taxonomy): Eukaryota > Metazoa > Chordata > Aves > Psittaciformes > Psittacidae > Lathamus > Lathamus discolor. Next base: position 19,978,354 of record NC_088890.1, on the reverse strand, counting down.
ATGGATCATGGAGAGTATCTACTGTACACAAAGTAATCATGTTACGTGTTTCTAGCTACGTGCACACTAATAAACATAATGGGACAAAAAGGGAAAGGGCAAAGTAGCTTAGTCTCAAATGACTGCTACATAAGTTGGCATCTCTGTAGGTGTGATGCATTAAGAATACACACTCACGCCCAGCCGCAGCAGCAGATGTGCTGGTAGGAGAGGAAAGAGCATTGGATAACGATACGTGACTAGGGCTAGAAATATTGGTTACATCCTGGGTCTGGCTTGTGACGGAGGACTGTCTCCTTAGAGCCCCCTGAAAGGAAGTGCCACTCTTGAAAGTATTGACTACTTCGATCTGTAATGGAGGAAAGAATGAGACAAGTTGCTTAAAGTATGGATACAGTTGCATAACTAACAGGAATAATAATGAAAAACAATAAATCAACCGTGCACACAGTTTTACTTCAATCGAAATAAGTACTTCTAAAGTGTTCCTTTCAATATTTTTTAGATATGAAATGATCCAAACTTTCTGCCTGGCTAAAATGAAACAGCTCTATAGGAGACAGTGGAGCTGCATCAGTTTAAACAACTAGATTTTAAATAACAATCTTTAAAATTTAAACAATTTTATTTGTATGTAAATAAAATAAATACAACCAGCATACTTGCTATAACGAAACTGTTTTTCTGCTAAGAGTAAATTTACTTTCTTATTGATCTCTAAGTGTTCTCTCAGAGGGAGGAAAATTCAGTCACTTCATTGGAATTGGGGAGGAACAGGGACAATACCCAACAAACAAAAACTCTTTAAAATATCCAGATTATGACTCCATTGTGCTTACAAAACCAGGGCTGTCACTATACCAGCTTGATCAAATAGGAAGTGTTCCACTATCTCATCTGACTTTTTCTACAATGAAAGTTTGTATAAGCACAGTGATAATGAATATTGGTATTTTATAACTACAGATTTAAAAATATTCATATTTTATCTTTATACAGAGCACTTAAAATCACACAGAAAATTATGTGGAACTGGACTGACTATTGCAGCAAATAATATTATCATTTTCTACTTGCTATTTTATTATGTCTATTGTATGCACTTTTTGATATATCCTTCCTGAATACCTGTTTTATTCATCACCACGGAAGATGAGTTAAAAAAAGAGCTGAGTATTTCAAGGCATTCTTTGTCACCAGTATAACCCAATAAAAAGCAGGCTCTGCATACAGATGTGAACCAAGGGATTGGCAGTAGATATTATCAAGTAGTATATATGCGACAAATACCTCCACACCAAAATGTCCTCTTCGTTACATTAGTACATCACAACATGTAGTAGTAGCAGTATCAATTACAAGAATTCAACCAACTACTTGTTTGAAGCAACCCACTGTTACCAGATTTGTATCTTGCAAGCCAGGTTGCAAGGTACACAGCCTAGAAACTAGTTGGGAGAAGTGGTGTATTGATCAATTAAACCAGCACAAATCTTGGTGCAAGCCCTCCTGAATAGTCAAGTTGAAAGCACTATAATAAACTGGCTAATAGTTTATGCTGTGGTCAGTCTTAGGAATAAACAAATTTGTATGGCTTCATTATAACACTACAGATGTATCCCTTCCCACAACCTGATCTTTGGGCAGAGGTGTTTATTCTCCTGCCTGGTTTTGGGGAATAACCACATCACAACCAGCTGTAAAAAGAATGAATGGTCACTGCTGTAAAACTGTCACACTGAACTTTTAATATACAAACATAAAATAGCTTATTTGTTACCTCCTGACTATCTGAGAGTCCCGTTTACCACATCCATTAAAATGTACACATTCATAGATGTACAGTATTAAGTAGTTATCACATCTCACAGCTTTCCTCTCAGTTTTTTCTGCAGCAGACTTATTTTAAATTGCATGTCTCATACAAATAGCACAGTAAAACATGATACAAGGTGATTTTGCATGTGGAATAGGGGTACAAGTGAATCATTAGCTAAGGTTCACATTTACATATAGAAAAAAACACATGGCCCAAACCACTGGTTACGTATGAAGGCGTATTAAATACTCACCTGAAATGTTCAATGTGCAAAAGTGGAATTAAATACAGATCTTGGGTTTTCATGATCTAACACAGGTGTCAGAGCACTCTTCAAAAGAGACCATTCAAAAAAGATTTTAAAGACTCTGACTGAGAACATGAAGTATGTATCACTGGGGAAGACAGATGGTAAGTCCTAAGCCAAGGGGCAGTTCTAGAAGTACAAATGTCTTCCTAATAAACTGAAAGACCTTGGTGCAAGAGTGAAAAGATAAGGGAAGATCAGTATTCAATTGTTTCTCCAGAGAACAAGAATTATATGTGTGTTATTTACTCATTCTCATGAAGAAAGTAACTACAGCTCTTCAGGGACAGAATTCATAGTGGGAGGACAACAACCTTCTCAGAATCTCAAATGCCCAAAGTTCAGGGCTGTGTCATACCTGAAGCCAAGAAAGAAGAGAGGAATTGGGCCTAAAAGTTTATCTTCCAAAACCAGAAAATTACAAAGAAGAAAGAGTTCACAGAAATATATATATATTAAAATAATGCATTTTAAATTAAGATGTTAACTTCTTAATTAATAAAGAATGCATTAATTTGGAACAATTCAAGCTGCTAAAAAGGAGAAAGTAAATGATAAGTCATACATCATGAGAAGTTTGAATCATGTTTTGATTATAGGCCTTCAGGGAGACAAAAAACCCTGCTGTCCTACATTTGAAGCTTATTTCTCAGGTTGGAATTTTCACCTCTCTTGTTTTTCTGTACTATATTCAAAAAGATGTCTTTGGAGTAAGTCATTTTTGGAGTGACTTTGGAGAAAATCTTGGAGGTAGCATGGCTAATAAAAATACTGGTGATCAGCAGTTAAAAAAAGAAATAGAAATCTTATAGCAGCAGAATAGCCCTTGCAAAAGTCTTTTGTGGTTTAACACAGAACAGACTGTCAGCAAGCATTTCTGTCGTCATTAGTGGTAACAGGACCCAGGGCTCATTCATCTCATCTCCAACCAAAAGCTTTTCGCATGAAACAAAACAGTATCCATGGGCTACTGCCATTTTTTCTATATTAAAAACTCTATGGAAAGCCATATAAAGAGGTGCTAGGTTTATAGCTAACTTAAAAACCACTTGCCAGGAGTGACTCTCATTGTTAATTGGGTTTGCACTGGTTCAAGAGAAGAGTTTTAATGCAGAAAGGAAGGAAAAGAAAATGCAGTACAGCACCTCCATGTATTCTTTAGTATCTAAAGAGGAATAATCTATTTTTCAGGAGCAGTTAACATGGCAGCTGTATATTTTTCACGTTTTGATTTTATTCTCGTAACATTTCTAGCCAGTTATTTCCCATGTTAAGCAGATAAAGGAAATTGAATTATAAGATGAATGAAGCAGAGAAAAGCTTCAGGCCTGGTACTGCAAAAATCTGACATGGAGCTTGAAAAGTTTTCAAATCTACACACTTTACCATTTTTCCATATTCAAATGTGTGGTAACTCGAGAAACTTTAACATATACGATTAAAAAAGATGCAATGATTTCTGGTTGTTCCTCAGATTACACAGGTTTGCCTGCTAAACTTCCCAAAGGCTCTTAGACCTGCCAAGATGGTACGATGAGTCTTGTCTCTTCCTTCAGAATGAAGAATTTGTAAGAACTGCAATAAAGAGTTGGAAAACAATGCTGAAAAGCAGCAGAGGTTGGAAAGTCCTGCCTTGAATGCAACTTGAGACCACCTTTCTATCTTTCTGAAACTTGCATAACTAGATGAGTCATTTGCGGAATTTCATGTCAGTGGCCTTTCAAGAGAGCTATCCAGTAAATAAAACACATATCCATCCAGAAAAGCCCTGAAGTCTATTTATAAGACAACAAAATATCTAAATGAAGGAGACAAAAAATGAAGATTAGAAGTAGAAAGTCAGTCTCTTTGCCTTAGTTATGTGCATTTTCATACACCTTTCTTTAATGCATGTCTTCATAGAAACACATCTGACATTTCAGTATGAAGAATGACCAGTGGAAATCCTTTCACTGGTGTCCAGGTTTGAACCCTCAGGTTTAAGAGAGTGCATAAAAAGAAAAGAATATCTTTATACTGCAGTTTTTGTCAGTCTGGATGAGGTTTTATTGGAGCATTAAAAGGGAGATCTATCAGAAATCTGGGAAAAAAAACCCCCACAAACCCTATCATAGAGTATAACTGTTTCAGGAGTGAAGACTTTTGTCGAGTTCTGTGGCTATCTGCCCAAAAATAACTGAATAGAAAACAAGCAAAAATAATCTAATATGCATCACAAGCATATGATGGCGGAAACTGGTCTCGTTAGGATTTGAATGATCAATCTAATCGTGAGAAAGTCTACAGTTCATTCCTAATCTTACTGTCATCCTTAAGTATATAAAGTGAGGGGATGCTCTACCTTCTTCTTCCGCAACTCCAGAAGTGCATTAGACATCAGAGGATTCTTGCAAATCCTCCAGCTCCCCAAGGATGCTACAGACATCCCCATCTTCTTCCATCAACTCTTCTTTAGCTGGCTTCCTGAGAAATGTAGTAAAGTGTATGAATTTGGATGGGCCACAACACACAGCACGACAAAATGTGCTCAACTCAAGGGCCATCCAACAGTAGATTTAACTTGACCTGCATATAAGTTCATCACTCTCCAGTGGACACCTTGGAACTGTTTTTGAATCTGTTGGCCCATTTCCTTTTTTCATTATCATTCCACAGATGTGAAATGGATGTAAAAAATCAAAGTCGCTAAATAAACAAAATGAAAGAAAAAAATCACAGAGGCCTCTCGGCAGGAAAGAAATAATACATCCTACTGAAGGTATTTCTACAACTAAGAGCAGAAAGGAAGCTAGGAAGATGGATGTTAGCAAAGAAATATTATTCATGTTCATTTCATTTTAAATAGCATCAAAGAATAGTAATTTATCTGTGAATTAAGTGGACAAAGATATGCAAAACTAAAAGCTACCTCTTAGACTAGAAAAAGAACTGAAAGGATGTAATTTGCTTCTTTGTGCTTGTAGCTGTTTACACTCACCACAACCAGAAAGATATCCTGACAGAAATGCCAACAGACAACACTTTTCCTATAGCCACCAGGAAGAAAAGAATGCATATTTAGAGGTCATCTTTTCATAGAGATACCTGGGCACCTGTTTGTCACCTTTCTACAGGGACAATTTGAATTTTCTCTGATAATGAGTGCTCCTGAGTCAACAGAGCCAAGACATACAACCTCAAAGCTGAAGATCCATATTTAATTGCTTACCACAGAACCTTGGGAATTGACCCAAACACTTAATCTCTCTAATGGCAATTTTTACACTCTTGATTTTTTTCTCTGTGGATGCACTGAAGAGACCCAACTGGCCTAGTTTCAACTTAACTCCCTCACTTTTTCTAAAGGCATGGCTGCACCTCTTTCTCCAAAAAAAAAAAAAAAAAAAAAAAAGGATCAATTTGGAGATGAGGAAAGGCAGAAAGTATTATTTTTCTTGAAGACAAAAATCAAAATCTACTGAGATAATATTCTTTCAAATTTTATTTTTCTTAGTTATTCACTTCTTGCAACCATCATGTAAGACATTCACAGCTGGCAAGTACATATCTCTGTCAGAGCTGCTCTCTTCTACAAGCTGGCACAACTACTTGATCTTAGAAAGATCAAGGAGAGAGCGCTGGAGGGTTATAAAACATGCTACTGCACTGCAATGAAAAATGTGAAACAGGTCACAGTTTTTTTAGCACTACAGGACGTATTTGGCCAGATATCCTCGTCTCTACTATATTTAGCACCATAATTCAGTGCAAATACATAGTACATTAAAAAATGCCACAGCTTTTTGCATTTAGCAAAAAGGTGTGTGGGGGGGATGTTCAAATAAAAAGATAAATATTTTGTTAATAAATCATCCACAGTAACCCAACACATACATGTCAATATTTAATGGATGCTTAGGCCCTTACTACTAAAAATAAATCCATAACAACATTTTTCATTGTCTAATAGGAAAGAAGATCAATTCCTTTTAATCATGAGATATATATGGTAGTGCCAGAACAGAAAATATTATCATCTTCTTTAATGAAATTGTACTTTAGACTCAACAATTTACTGTGTGATTGCAAAAGTGGCAGCAACAAGCAGGTTTTGACAAAATCAAGCAGTTTGCATGAGAAAGCCTTCAGAACATTTTGCTAATCATTGTCCCAGCTAGCATATTCCAAGTGGTGCTATTTTAGGGGCTGTCATCCCTGAAGTCGAAAAATAATTTCCATTCACAGTAGTCTCAGAAAAGTATTCCCATTTGTGCATATTATCATTTTGTAATCCTTCCATTTAATTTCTACTGCTGTACACACACCCCCCCCCCCCCCCGCTTTGTTCAGTTCACCTCTTTTACTTTTTCATGTACACCTCCTTTGAAAACAGTTCAGATGTTAACCAGTACCATCAGCCACACACTCAAACACTGTGGCTTTCCTTACAACATTATCTAGCCTTGATCAAAGATTAAGGGTGGGTTTTTTCTAGACCTTGTGGGCATTTACTTTTAGCATACCTGGGTTTGGATTCTGTTGAGCCCTCTGAACCACAGAATTTGTCCACGTCGAAGTTCTCTCTCTGCATGATCAATTTCTTCAACATCTTCATTAAGTTCTTCCTCAGGGGCTTCCTCCTTCTCAGTGAGCCTCCCTGCCTCCTTTAAAAACTTTAGCCTACTTGTTGGGATGGTTGCAATGACCTAAAATTACAAAGAAGTACTGAAAACATAAGCCTCATTCAGTAACCATAGTGCAGTAATCTGCTCATTGCAAAAGAACATTGACATTCTGATGAAAGTTATAGTCTTCCAGGAAAGCTAAGATAAGCATATTCACAATAGTACTTTACACTTATACAACTCCATTTTAGTCCAGAAATACTTAGTTTGCTGTGTAAACAATTAGCATTAATTGCGTAGCTAAACCACATTGGCAATCCACAGCTGTGGAGTAAGTTTGAGGCTGAGAAAAATGTCCTTTCTCAAAAGACTTAAAAAAGGTGGTTTTATTTGAAGGTAGTTATTTAATCTTGGCAAGATCGATACTTCTGCAGCCAGAGTTTGGGTATTTCTAATGACTTACAATATGTTGTTATGTATGACTAATGACTTTCTAATGACTTACAATAATGTATGTTAATGTGAGCTGAAAATTAGTTGTACCTCATGCTTAAAAATCTTCTCACGCTACACTGGTTCCTATATTCAGCTTCCCTTTCGTTTGGCAAGTTGAAATGCTTTTCTCAGCATTTCTCAAAAATGAGGTTTTTGAAAGGGGTGGGTTTCACTGCCTCCCTGTTGGACTTCTTACAGACCTAGCTCTTCCTCTGTGTCCTTGTAACTAATAAATCCTGATTAACTCAGCCCCAATTCTCATTCTGTTTGTCCACCAAAGTGGTCCTTGGATATAATTACTATAGGAGACAGCCAATAATCTTAAAGATGTGCACATTCAGTGTGACTCTCTTGGGCCATTTTCTCTTTGTTCTGATTTCTTTTGCCAGCTTAAATAAAAATACATGCAGATGGCCATTTAAACAAGACACAACCTGGAGCATACTGACCACTTAAAAACTCCCAAATTTCCTACAAAGATAAATCCGTTAAATCCATTTAGCAAAAAAAAAAAAAAAAAAAAAAAAAAAGTGCTGCAATTTTCTTTTTTGTTTGTCTTTGTTTCAGCATGGAGCAATCACATCTCTGAAGCCTAAATGTGTGAAAGACAGGAGAGAAAAACAGTTGCAGGAAAGCTGGTGAGGATATATCTTACGGTTCTGGAAAACTGGACTGGATATAGTGAATACACATGAAGAGGCACCAGATATTTGCAGGATAAAAAGAAACTGCTGAGTTTGTGAGGGTCTCCTTGAGCTTCATGAGCCACAACTCCAATTATATTCTTTTAAAAAAAAAAGAAATGTCAAAAAACCCACCACCTTCAACACTACTACAGAACCTTCTTAAAATGCATTTTGGGGTGGAAAAACAAGATGCAGACTTGGAAAATCAATGAACTGGCTGACACCAGCAAAGACAGAACAGGGGTTAAAAAGAAAAGGTAAGTGCTAGTCACTTAAATACTTACTGAAACTCCAGCTTTCCAGCTTTCAAAACACTATAAAGCCAGCATTCTACAGAAAGGAGCTACCTGGGAGGGTTCGGTATCTGATGGAAGTAATGGTGGTGAAGTACTTGCAAGACAGTACACATAGAAGCAACTGTATTTGGTGGTGATTCTGTGCAATAGAACATACTTCTTCTTTACTACCTCTCTCAGCCAGGCTGACACATTCTGCTCCAATTCTTTTCTTAGGGTGTTTACATGTCTTTTTGTTTGCTCATTTGTTTTCCGTATCTGCAGACACCTGCCCAGTTTACGTACTGGCAGACTCAATTGACTGGATTTAGATTAAGAAACTAAATATCCATAAAATTCTCACAGTTTTAAAAGGTGATCAATAATTCTGGGACTGTAACATGAAATGTTTTAGAAAGACTTGGTTTTCAGAAGATGAAGGCCACCTTTTAGAAAATGGTCCCTCAAAGCATCTCAAGAGTGGCTTCCTAGAAATAAAACCTTAAATAACGTTTTAAAGTGCTGGTTTTAACATCTAAGCCTGAAAATCTTGATTGGTTCTAGTGGTTCAAAGGAACAGAGCACATTCAGGAGAATAATAAAACAAAGGGATAACAAGTTTGTTTCGTGCTGAACTAGGATTAGTCATAGCAGAAGAGAAAAAGCTGGGAAGGAGGGGAGGCATCTCTTCTAAAGGAAAAGTCTCTCTTACTGTAGAGCTCCATGAAGAGAGGATTTGCCACAGACTGTAAATCATGTAAAGATGTAAATGCATTTGTTTAGCTTGTGTTTTTCTTCTCTGGTCACTAAATACTGCTGCACCACAAGGGAAAGAGTTTTACCCTCTGTATTTGCTTTATGTAAAAATGTAGTCTTTTCAATACTAAAATTGTTGAGGTATTCCAACAGCAATTTTAATTTGATGGCTAGGCTCTCGTAACAAGGCTCAGGCAACTATGCCCATCCTTAAACAGGAAAGTGATGCTGATATTATTCTTAGTTCTCAGTGGTCAAGTAATAACCACGTGTAACAAAATTCAGAAGGCAAATAGTACATTGATTGAAGGCTGTGGGGAGTTTATTACAGCTGGTCTAATAAACCTGCTAGGATTTTTCTCCTTTTCCCTGCTTTTCTTCCCCCCTTCCCAAAGTTGAGCATTTTCCCATCAGTTGAAAACAAATCTTTTCTTTCCAATAATTATCACACTGACTTTAGATCTTCCTCCTGCAAAGTCACAAAGCAAATCCCATCTTCAGTAGAACAACCTAATAGTGGTGGTTTTCAGCCGCATATGCATTAAACTCTGTCATGTCTCTGAGGCCCAGTTGTCCAAAATACTGATGTTTTCCATAAGAGGACAGCCAACTAGATTTGAAAGCTAGCATCTGATCATTACAATGCCATCAGAACCAAATGAGTATTCAACTGCAGCTGACAATTTCTTGCCTGTTTCTTCACAGTGGCAAACTAGCTGATCTCTATGTAGCTTCACAGCTGAGAAGCAACACGTAACTTCCCATTTTTACTGTGTCAGGTGGCATCAGCTTAAATACATTAATAATGTATTCAAAGATGAAAAAAACTAATGTTATTAACTTTGCTATATGTGTTTGTACTTAAAAGCATCATGTAGTATTTTAACAATACCGATTGTGAATGTGTTATAACTTCTAGTCATATGTAACTAATCATATAACTTGTCTCATTGACACATGCTTTTACATCTCTTCTGTAAGTTTATATTAGCTAATGATGACATAGGTTGTAGCAGAATTTTAAAGTGACACATGAATTAAACTGCACTTTCCTGCAACTATTGTAGGAAAAAAATCCTTTTTCTTTCATCTGCTCTTCCATCCTGCAGGGAAGTAGGTGGATGAGGATCACTGAGGGTATGTGTTAAATGCACTGGACTTAGCCTTGCGCCAGTAACAAGGCTATCATGGACTGGCTGAGTGGGTGTTTCAGCAAGGAAATGAGTGGGTTGATAGAGAACTGGAACTAAACATACATGTGCTGCCTTGGGTACTCTATTGCAGCAAAGGTCACCATGCACTGGCCCTTGCTATGCTCTTTTTGTGACTAGAGGACTAGGTTATGAATCATATGTCTTTCCTGAAAAAGCCTAACTGAAGATGACCTTGGTGATAGCACGCCCTGCTTAGGGAAAGAAAAGATACAAAAATTAACAAAAATCAAAAGGAACAGTGGGATAAATTATCCTTATTGCTCTGTCTGCTCTCGAAGTACTTAGAGAGCACCTGTATTTCAGTGTGTTCTACAAGCGGCATTGTGAGAGAGCAAGGAAACAGGATAGTAGGACTATGAGCAATATCACATCTTTGATGGTTTATAAAAATAAAAGACAGAATTCTGCATACCTGACCCCATACAAGTTCTCCTAGTCCAATAAATACACACCACATCCACTGGTCAAGCTGCAGGGGGGAACAGCTAAATGGTTTTCCTCCAAACTGGACAATTACTATCTACAAAGAAAAGCAGAGAAGAAAGGGGGTCAGTATTTTCTGGGGAAGAAACAAAACAAACTAAAAAATTACCACTTCCCTCCCCCAAAAAAGCCCCAACAACTTTCAGCCATATTTTACTTGAGATTTTAGTTTGTCTTGTGCATATTATAGCTCTGCTGGTTTCATTCCAACATATTTTACCAGGAGAATAGTCAAACATATTACAAACAACCTTTAGTTTAATGGACTGAATTTAAAAAACACCCAAAAGCAAAATGCTCTCTTATATTCCACATAGGTTGTTTGGCACTTGTAGGTGGGACTACCCGAGGTACAGTTTGGGAACCCATCCAGCAAAACCTCAGAATCTCAGTCACTAAAAATCCAACCATACAAACTTATTCACTTCGTATTAGGGATCAGAAAAAGCCGTAACAGTTCAGACTAAGGCTTCTGTAGCCTCACACCTAACAACAGTGATATAGGAATGCCCAAGAAGAAAGAAATAATGACTGTCTCCGTGTGATCTCCCAGATTCTGAGTATTCTCAGCTGGAGATCTGTTAATTCTGGAGTAGTTTATTTTGAAATGTCCACTGCATGAGAGATTTTTCCTCTAATTAACATTTTACTATACTGTTATAAATGTGTTATTATGATGGGATACCAACTCTAGTGCTGTTGGAGAAAGAGGGGGGGGAAAACCCCACGCCATGCAGCAGGATAACCAGCACACAGAACCTGAACAAGTTTCTAGGCCTGGTTAGATTGTTAAGGTTTTGCTGACAAAGTCAGATATTATTGATATTTTTGTTAGTAGTGCTGTTGCATAACTAGGGAGCTGAAATCACAAGCCAGAGATCTAAACTGACTGCTAAAGGCTTCAAAACACAAGTACACAAAGTGGTAGTCCGGTCTAAGACACAAAGGAACACTAATACAGAAAGTGGTTGATTCCCTTTGTGAGTGAATAAACACAAACTATGAACACAAATCCACCCATGTGAAGTGCAAATACACAGGAAGAGGGAAGGGACAGGGAATGGAAGGCAGTAGATAGGAAGGAGGAAAATGATTGGAGAGATTAAGGAAAAAGGAGGAGACAAAACAAAAACTGCGAATTATGACACTAAAATTCTAAGCAAGAAATTACAAGTCCACATTGAGAGATTGCTAAATGCTATATGGCAGGTATGGCATGTTTTAATCCATCTGTCCTCACTGTGAAAAACCTTTATTGGTTCTGAAAGCAGAGAAAGGATTTAAAGTAAAAGAAATCTATTGCTTGTCTGTGGACAGGAGTGGTAACTACCCCTTTATTTCTCAAGCTGTTGTAGCTCTCTCAGAAGCACTTTCTGATCTTTACTGAGGAGCCATTCTAATAGTCTCCATATTTGTTACCTTGAAAATTTGGCCACTGCTTCTACTTTATTTCTACTGATTTTTTTTTTTTTATTTCTACTTACTTCTTTTTTATTTCTACTTATTTCTTGTTACATTCTACTTATTTCTTTTATTTAGGAGGAGGACTAAACTAAACTATTAGTTAATGGAACTACTGCACTCAAAGATGAAATAGCAAAGCCATTAGTCTGTACTTCACAGAAGGCGTAGTAAATACATATGGAACTAAGAAAGTTTGCAATATGAAATAAAGCTACTTCTGTAATCTCCCACATCCATCTACATAATCTAACCTCAATCATTTTGGTTTAGAATAAGATGCTTGGCTCATGCATCCAGCTATTAAAACACACAGCCAAAATTCCAAATGCTTTCCTGATATTGCTTCAGCAAGCAACATTATGCAAGCTGTATTTCCACAACGTAATACACAAAGTGGAAAACAGAAAGATTAACCTTCTGCTGTCACAAGAAACATGACCTGGTTGTAAAAAGAGACTTAAAAGCAAGTAGGAGTCACAGCCTCTCTTATGTTACAATGTCTTTTTTGATTCACTGTTAGAGTTCAAACCTAGTGTTTTGAAGTGTGCACTGAAAGTATTTCAGCTACTAGGGAAGCAGGAGAGAGTGAGCAAAACCAGCAGCCAATTCAGAAATGTGGCTAGCAGCTACATGACACTTTTCCTTCAGCCTGACAGCTGAAGAATAATGCCTAGAACTAAGAAAACATCCTCAAACACTACCCATGATTAAAATAAAGAAAGAAAGAAAGAAAGAATTAGAGATGAGTGTGAATTTGTCAGGCATTTTAGTTCCTGTTAGTAAACCCATGTTTTCAAACTAGCTGCTAAAGAACGTCACTGTCAAGTTCTACTATGAGTCACTGGTGTCCTTTTCCCCATACTTAGTTTATTGAGTGGTTTTCCCTTTGCTGTTTCAAACCACTATAGCCCAGTTTCTAATAGCTCCACCCTCCTCATTACTGCTTCCATGAGGAATGTCCCAATACTGACAGCTTCCAGGATGCCAATGCAGAACTGAGCAATAATGTCGAGACAGAAATAGCTCAAACCTAAGCAACTGTGAGGGCTGCAGCAGGCTTCTAAGGTAATGTCAAGTGGTATCAAGTACAGGATAGAAGTCAGCAAATGGATGGATACAGGAGTGGAAGGAGGAAGCTGAGTTCTTACAGAAGAAAAATTACAACTATTTGGGAAAAGTGTGTATTTCTGTCATGATGCTCACACATGACTGGGACAGCAAACTCTTCAGATGGACATGAAGAATTACTGCCAAGGCACAGTATTACTGAGAACACTGAGCAACATTAGGCGGTGGCATTTAACCTCAGAAGAATAGATCAGCATTAGCTATTTGAAGGCTAATTTATCTATTCACAGAGTAGTAAATTAAAATGCTTTTTTGCCATTGATTGATATACTATTTAATAATTTCTTCTACAGAAAAACAGTTCCAAGACCAAAAAATCATAATGGATGTTATTATTGCACATCTTCAGATTAACTTAAAGATTGACCTACTGAAAACAATCAAAACTTATGCTCTATTAGTATGGCTACATAACATACTCCATTACTAACACTTGTATTGATTCAAAAAATATGTGAAACTAGGTGCTTTACTATTAAGTGTACCCCTTACAACATTTAGATTTAAAAAGAAAGAACATGTACAAAAGTTACACTTCTGATGAATAGTTACTAATTCTTGCCCAAATCATTACCTGAATAGCAAATGTACCGAGTACAATAGTGCAAAAAATAGGATTTCTGAAGATGCCATCAAAGACATTTCTTTCACCATGGATTTTCCGTGCGTTGATTTCATTGAAAAGCTGCATCATGACGAAGGTATTGAAGATAATGGTGTAATGTTCTGAAGGAGGAGAGTGAAGGGGTGCATTCCTCCCACTGTCAATCTTAAACATTTTCTCACCTAGGCATAAGACAAAAATAAAGGTTTCCACTAGAATAAGCTAATCAAATGTCTATTTCCCTTGTTGGCTTTAGCTAGTTGACTCCTGTGCTCTGCTTTACTAGCTTGCTTTTTTGCACTTAATACATATAATAGGCAGAATTTATAACACCAGTAAGCACAAGATACCTAAACTTCTTGAGCAACAAGCTTCTCAAATGATGACTTTTACCTATTAACTCAGTATACCTATGCAAAGTTTTCAGTAGAGCGTTTCCTCTAACCAAGTAGTAATTATTCTAAGTCAATTCTTTCTGATTTACCAAGCACCTGAGACCATGATTGTGATTTTCTACATAAGGTAGAAGCAACCACTCTTCAGCAGGTTTTACCCATTTGCTAATCCAGTATGGCATAAACTCTTGACAAGCATTCAAGCATTTTAATGATAAAACCCACAAACATTCATGGTTTTGAATGGATTTGGGTTTGATCATGCTGCTAGTCTGCTTTGCAAGCACACCATGAGACATTGCTCTTTATTTGGATGATTTTACTTGCTTTTAGACCTGGTCAATAAAAAAGCGAGATACAACGAGATGAGTAACAGTAAAACCGAGATACGTTCTGAAAAGATACTTGCACCTGAGGGACCTTTTTCTTTGTAGAATCATAGAATGGTTTAGTTTGGAAGGAACCTTTAAAGACCACCTATAGTTCAATCCCCCTGCCATGGGCAAGGACATCTTTCCGTAGAGTACGTTGATCAAAGCCCAATCACAGAGTCACAGAGTCATAGAACAGTTAGGGTTGGAAAGGACCTTAAGATCATCTAGTTCCAAACTCTCTGCCATGGGCAGGGACACCTCACACTAAACCATGTCACCCAAGGCTTGAACACCACCAGGGATGGAGCATTCACAACTTCCCTGGGCAACCCATTGCAGATACCCACCAATTGCAGCTGGGTTAGAAAATGAAAATCAGATAGATAATAATACACTCATGTAGAACTGTGGCAAGCAAATAGATTTTTCCATAAGAATCATTCTTCCATCACCAGGAAAATATATACCTAACGACAGATAGAGCCATGTAGTTTCTTTTTCAGAGAGAGGCATCTACAGTGAAGAATAGGTAATAATTTGCTAGTAATAACAGGTAATTTGATAGGCTGAGGAAGTTGGGGCTGTTCAGCCTGGAGAAGAGAAGGCTGTGTGGAGACCTCACAGCAGCCTTCCAGTATCTGAAGGGAGCCTATAGGGATGCTGGGGAGGAACTCTTTGTCAGGGACTGTAGTGACAGGACAAGGGGTAATGGGTTAAAACTTAAACAGGGGAAGTTTAGATTGGATATAAGGAGGAAGTTCTTTACTGTGAGGGTGGTGAGGCACTGGAATGGGTTGCCCAGGGAGGTTGTGAGTGCTCCATCCCTGGCAGTGTTCAAGGCCAGGTTGGATGAAGCCTTGGGTGGGATGGTTTAGTGTGAGGTGTCCCTGCCCATGGCAGGGGGTTGGAACTGGATGATCTTGAGGTCCTTTCCAACCCGAACTATTCTATGATTCTATATAAACAGTAAAGGAAAAAATTAATGAAAGAAAACAGATACAATAATTTTATCCATTATAGATACATACACACATACATGCACACATATTACATCTATTTGCTTTCATTCAGTACACACACAACACAAATATATGAATAATTCTTCCCTCAGTCAAAATATCTGTCCTTAAATCTCTATTATTGCATTGCATCCCTCAAAAAGCGTAAAAGCAGAACATGCTGCTACTGTGGAATGGCATTGGTTAGACCCATAACTAGTTTTATTTCCAAATGTTCCGAAAGGCGCTATAGTACATCAACGTTATTATGACTAGCTGCTGAGGTTATGATTTATTTTTAATACTACAGTTTGACAGAACTAGACAATGACTTCTGGATTTCCAATGTGCCTGATGTCTCAAGGCACTATTGTATGTTCAAACACAATGGATTTATTGCCACATCATGGAAAGAAAAAAAAAAAACAACCCAAAATGTGATGTACTGGTCTCTACAGAAACCAAGTACAAAAAAAAAATAAACTATTAGTTGGTAAAAAAAAAATTGTCATTAATTTGGAATTTAATTATCAAAATACTGCATTTAGAACATTATTTCACTGCAGAGCTGAGACTCATGGAGTTAGGAAAAGACTATTTCGTAGGCTTATCAGAAAATTGGTTGTGCTGCATCCTTCAAAGTATGCATGGGTTTTCCACAGACACACAGAAATAATTAGAATGGGGGGAAGAAGCCTGGTTTTCTTTTCATCAGAGGTCAGGAGAAAATATTTAAACCATAAAACTTATCAAAAAGCCATTAAAACTCCCTATAAAGTCCACAGAAGTTCTTGTTCCAAGATTCATATCACATGAATTACCAAGAACAAAGCTCAAAAAACTCCTAAGAATCATAAATTTACAGTTGCAGCTTATATGGAAGTCAGTACATAAAGAAAAAAATCTGAAAGAGAACAAATGTAATTTAAAGATGATGACATAGTGACAAGAACACAATACCCAACTGATAACATTATCTGTCCTTTGAGCAAAGTTCACTTACTATTGTGAAGGAACAGAATCTATTATTAGACCCTGCTAGTCCCTGCACCAAGAAACATTCCTCCTCCTTCCCTCCCCTCTCCAAAATACAGCTTATGAAAAGCATCTGTTGATAGCAAAGCCTGAGGAGGAGTCCAGCAATCTCATAAATTAGATTTGTTTTAGCCTTTTAATATCCATTCTAGATATTAAATGTCAAAACAGAGTGTTATTCGTATCACTTAATACTAATTACTTGCTTACCAATACTACGTAACATCAGCATTATTCCTTGACTGTGGCAAACATTTTGCTCCTGATAAGAGCTTCTCCAGCTATTGGTAAAATGGATCTTGATTTTTGCTATGTTTATATTGTTGCTGTTAATTTTTTGTTACATCCCTATTAAAGATGACAAATCTCAAAAGGAAATTTCAGAATAGAAGAACAGACACAGATAAGTAAATAACACAGATAACACAGTACTAAGATACTCTGCTTAAAATGCAAACCCATGCTACATTTTAACATGAACTTTTCGCAAAGCCTGGATTTTGTTAGGAGGCAGAAAAGCTCACTGAGGCCATTCCCAGGGGAAACAACAACTGAAAGGTGACTCAATCACTCTATTGCATGTGTTCTATTACCCCTACTATTTCTGATCCCATTAAACACTTCATTTCTTCTAGCTCTTTCACTAAGACACACTTAATAGATGTGCACTAAGTGGTTACATTTACAGCTTTCTGACATGTTCTAAACCAAGCAACAAGCATAACAAACTTCCTTACCGACAAAAAGAAGTGTAAATATGAGAGTAAGCTGATACACAGCATGGCCCAGAATGTTCTTCATCATGGTACGGGATATAAGAGGCTTGTTCCTGCCATATGGCTTTCTCAGCAACAGAGCCTCGGTGGGAGGTTCAGTGGCCAAAGCAAGGGAGGCAAAGGTGTCCATAATGAGATTGACCCACAACATCTGTACAGCTTTCAGAGGAGAGTCCTGTGGAGACAAATTGGAAAGTTACATATTTCCTAGAAAAATAATGGTTGTGAGGTCTTTCACTGGGATTTCATTTCTTCCTGTGTGATGCCAGCAGTGCTGAAGATGGGACACTGAAATCCACATCCCTTTAGTCTGTCCTACTATGTCCTTTCTTGTCTTCTTATGCAAGACCAGTATGACAGGAAGCATAGTCATCTGAGCAAAGATAAATCATTACTCTTCAGTCCCTTAAATCAGGAATATTTACAATCACACAATGCTTATAAAGCATAACATGATGCTTTATGACAGATTTTACAATATCCTCTGTTACTTCATGCATCATGCTGAAGTTTCCAGCTGAATTTAGGTAACTAGATAACACAAGTGGGAGTTTCTTTCCTGGAAGAAAAATTATACTGGAACAGTTTAAAAAGTAATGTTTCCATTTACTATAAATGACCTGTTTTGTCAGAAACAGCTTGAAATTATTAACAATTTATGAAACAATTCCTGAGACGTGTGAACACATCTTACTTGGATAAGACCTTTTAAAAACAGTAGTGAATTAAAAAAATGCCTGATATCTGGGTTTAAAAAAAACCCAACACCCTGAAACTCATTAAAATATATCAAATATGAAAAAATAATGATTTCCTTATTATTTCACTGGGTAACAGGGTAGTATATTTGAAACTCCAGAACTGGAAAGAAAAAACTCAAACATTACTACCGGTCAGGATGTATTAATTTTCTGAAGCAAATCTCCAACCACTAGAAGGAGCTCTTTCCTCACTCAAATCAAGAGTCTGTGGTCATTACAGAGGACTTGAGATCTTTTAAAACAACCCAAAAGGAAATAAATAAAGCAAACTAACACAGATCTCCAGAGAACTCAAGATTATTATTAGAGAGTTTTGCTTTGTAATTCACTAGGGCAGCTGTAATGATAGATGCAACCTCTTCAAGGAGCCATATCAGGAAGAATGAAGGAGGTTCTTCTGTATCTAACAACCTCCTTCCTATGCTTTTAGACTGAACCCAGCATGGGCAGCATTAGTAAGGTCTGCTCTCTGTTTCAGATAGATGTTTTTTATTAGAAAAATAGAATCTCAAAAGTAACAAGGTATCAGCATGAAAGATCTTATAATGGAAGGGAGTTAATCTGCAGTGTGGGAGTTGGAAGATCTGAGCACTATTTTTATGCATTACATTACCATGCTGCTGTAATAGTGAAGCAAAGAAATCTATGGACCAGCATACGAGCCAAATCAAAGCCAATAAACTCACCTTATGAACTCTGTCCTTTTTTTCAAAGAGTTAAATGGTCATTTTTAATGAAATATTGTCAAATACTGAGGGCCAATTCAGTATCTCAAGAACATACGGAGAACAATGGTAACTGGTTTGGTCTCTTGTGGGTCTGGTTTATATTCCAGCTCTCCCTTGTGATAAACCATTATTTCCTCTTGAAAACATGTATTTAACATCCCTACAGTTAGATAAATTTTGATACATCTTATTCATTAAAAAAAAAAAAAACCTAATTTTTGGCTTATTTGAAGGGATGGAGAAAAGCAACCTCCTAAGTTTTACAGGTTGGCTACATTAGGGAAGATTAGCATAAATAGATATTCGACCTCTTGGTTATGTGTTGCATTAACTGGGCTTATGTGGAGAGTTCAGTCACTCATTTGGTATGCAGCTGCAGAAACAGGAAACATCTCTGTCGTTAGAGGTGGCTAAAAACCTGAAAGCAATCAGGACAAACTTGGTTCCAAATTGAGGCCTCATTTGTTTTTTATTAATACTTATGCCTCAAACAAGGAGAGTACTTGCACTAAAAGCAGTTTGTTGCTAGGGCACAGTACATAGAGAAAAAAGAAAACATAGTTTCTACTGAACAATTTTCCTTGTCATACTTCTACCTGTCTGGTTAATAACTTTTCTAGAGAAACATTCTCTACTTTGAAATGTTACAATAGCTGAATTTCCACTCCCTGTGCTGACTTCTATGTCAGTAAAACTGAATTTGTCTGTTATGCTTAACAAATACAGTTAAATATTCAGGTGTCTATCAGAGCCTGACATATTCCTAGCATAACGAAGAGGCAGATTATTTCAGTCTCTAAATCACGCAACTGTAGTTGGCAGTCATCAGTTTTGGCAACAACTTGTTCTCACCATTTCACACTGCCAATCACCTTGTGTGGCTATGGTGCCCCTAATAATTATCTATTATTGGCAGTGCTACACTGCTCAGTCAAGTGTGAAAGCTCATTCTAAGCTGAAGCCAAAACATTAAATACACATTAGTCTGGGCAGGCAGTGGAATGAAATTTCCACTGCAACTCTATCTGATTTCTGATTAGTTGGTGGAAGCTGAGGAAAATACGTATCAGCTTAGTCTTCCATTACAGATTTTAGTCGCCTATGCAAGTGGGATGCAAATTCAGTGTTCTTCTCATTTTGGTCACTAACTGACTAGAACTAGTTAGTTCCTAACTCACTTTCTGAAAACTTTGGGGATGAAAGCTGCTCAAATTGCACCCAAAATCACCAGTTATTTGTCAAATTCGTTTCCACTTGACCTTGGAATAGGTTAGCTTTGGCCTAGAGGTAAAAGGAAAATGTCCCTTAAATCAAGTGATGTTACACTTCATCTTCGAAACACTTAAAAGTACAAACTGCCAAAGGCTGGAAATAAACTACAAATCTTTTGTGACATGCAGAGCCTCACAAATTTTAGAGCTTGTTACTTTTGATTTAGATGACAAGCTGTAGGAGAGGAAAAAGGTATTTTCACCCTTACCTCTTCACTCCCACTTGTCAAGAGAACACATGCATGGGTTTATAAAAATGAGCATTTCTGGTGGGTTTAATCTTATATCCACTAATGCAGAGAAATGTCAGCCCTCACTTCTGCTGCTACATCATCCACTAACTGTATGGAAGTGGCATCCTCAATTCTATCTCCGTGGCTCTAAGCCCTCTCAAAACAAAGCTAAACAGTGCATACTTTGATTTTATATTATAGCTTTTTCAAATTTGCCAATGCTGTGATTTTAGGATTTGCCAAATACAGTTCTGCATTCAAATATTACAACCAAGTGAATTACTGCCTTACACATGTAAGTATAGATCATCCTCATTTCTTGAACAAGATCTGTAAAAACAAGTGATTCATGCAGTAGTTCACTGCATTTAATTTTCCAAACATAATGTACTATAGAGTCACTGTTTTCAATTCCTAATGTCTGCTAAAGCATTAAGTCTTCCTCAGATTATGAGAATAATAATTTGAATGCAAAATGTTAAAACAAAGTCTTCTCTGTCTTTGACGCAACCTTTCTGAATAGTTACATTGCCTCAGCGGTTGGATACAGACAAAATTTGGCAGAGAGATAACCTGCTAGCTTTAGACTTCCAGTGAAAAGCTGTTTCCATTTGACTGAACTGCATTTTAAAATCTTTATTTTGTACATACCCAGATTATTTTTACAGCTCCAAACATAATGACCTAATATTCTCTTGGTACTGTGTAGGGGACAGGAAACAGGATGAATCTTCTGGCTTTGTAAGGCGCATATAAACCTCTATATGATACCTAGAGATGTGGAGCAATGACTCATTTGAAGTACAAAATTCACAGTAAATGTAGGCAGAGCTGCAAAGAAGAACCCTCACTGAGTCAGGCAACGGCTGTGCAAAATTGTTATTCCAAGGATGAAGTCAGAATATAAGAGTTTATGTCTCATAAATCCACTGGAAAAAGAAATCGCTGGCTTAACCTGAGGTAATAGTTGCGAAACAGAATGGACAATTATATGCAAACTGGTCAAGATAACCACACCCTGATCAGTTTAAAAGCATGCAACCCAGAGAGAAGAAAGCAAAAGGTAAAGGAATTGGGTTATTTGAAAGACAAGGTGAACTGATACATCTTGGTTGCATTGTGCCACAAACTGCACTGGCATGGGACTAGTAGCAACAATAGTTGGGATCTCATTGGTCGGTGTTATCTACATGCTGGAAACAAAATTAAGAGCACCTATGCAGCCACAGAGGGAGTGATCCCTAGTCAGCTTTTAATCAGAGTAGGTAAGTATAGAAGCTTCATCCTCCAGTGTCCCAGTATGCTGGCTCTGAATTGCAGAACATACTTTTTGAGAGGTGACGTAAGAAGCATGAAAGAAATGTTACAACCTCCATAGAATTTTCCTCATTCTAGATTTGATTAAATATCACCAAAAAACATAACCTGGGGAATATTAATTAACCTGAATATTAATTGTGAACTAAAATTATATTCTGCTTGTCAAAGAAAGCCAAACTGACCATCTAAAAGCAAAGTAAAATCCAGTCCGATATGGACCTTAAAATATTCATTTTGAAGGTCACAGAAAGCTATGCTGCCTTTTGGAAACTATAGATTTTAGCTTCATTTGTTTGTTAATAACTTAAATGTTTCAGTCAAGATAGTAATTTAAGACCCGAGTACAGTTTTGCAGACTTAGATCTGTGTATGTGCACCTAGCCTGTTTGCAAGGTATTTTTGCTATATTCGTACATTTTGAGATAGAGCTATTTTCAGAGCAACCACAGGGTACAGTGATGTCCATGTTCTCATGGGTGATTTTTAGTAAAGCTTATGAGCCAAACAAACATAATGCCCTTTCACTGGCTAGAGCCTTTGGGTCAAACCCTACATAATGATGTCCATACGTAAGCAGGGACAGAACCGAGAGCTGCTTGAGATGATCAGAGGTGAGGTCTTTGAGCATAAACAGAACTACAATGGAAGTAACTGCTGCCCTTTTGCTACAGTTAAAATTTTAGCTTCTTCGGACCTCTCTGTAGGATTTGCATTTTTAGTGCCAAAGTAAGGAACTGCATGAGAATCTATTTGGACAGAAATACAGGAATTCTAGGAGGTGTACATTAAAAACCTTTAAACAGGGACTACAGACTTGACAGGCTCAGCGATGGTCTTATAGACCATTAGGGCAATACAAAGACACTGGTCCTGATCCATGTCCTACTAGAAGCCAGTGAAATTATTCAAAGGATAAAGAAAGCTCTGGAATGAAAAGTTTGCACTGTTTATGCACTTAGACTAGATAGCAAACAGTCTTTACACTGTAATGTTTAACCTCTTAAAGAATAAACCAATTATCCCTCAACTAACAAACGGAATATATTAGCCTTCATGTTTTCATCAAGCTATTGAAAAAGTGCTGGACATCAACAACAACAACAAAAATCACCTTAACTAAATGTTAGTAGGCAGTAACTGAATGTCTATAAAACAGGGTCTTAAAAGGAATCACTCACAGCAGGCCCAGTAATGGCATTCTCACCATGCTGCTGTTAGCACTCTTTTCTATATTGTTTTGTCCCACTGATAAAAATCCAGGAGGATTGACCTTCCCAAGTTTCAGTCCTTATTCTAGTACCTTCTGTTACCAACAATAATCACTTTACAGCAAAGCATTTTCTTAATATGCTTCAAAATAGTTCCAAGGGAAAAGTTATCCAACTTCTGCCACCAGGTGAGTAATTCTGTGGCACAGAGAAGCTCAGCTCTGACACCTGGGCATCAGCAGGGCCTGATGGCAGCGGGGGGAGCTAGCACTTGGCAGCTAACAATTTTGACTTTTTGGAAAATAAGTGAATTCAGGTGTCAGCTCGCTGTCTGAACAGGATAAACCAGTTATTTCATTTGTTAAGATCACTTCCACTTGCTTCAAAACCAGCCTTTTTGCGTGTCTCCCGGCACTATCCTCATGCTCACTCAGCAGGGGAGCTGACGGGTGACAGTCCCACCCACCCAGCCACTGCATGGCGCTAGCAGAAGCTGAAGCTTGCTCACATGCTGCACAAAAGCCTGTATGCGTCAGTCAAGGCTTAGGAGAAGTTTGACCTCATGGTTTTGTAAAGGTACCTGGGTTTCTGGTTTCAAGTATCAATTCCATGATTACAATGTAAGTTTACCCTGGAACAGAGCTAATGACTTATTCATTGTTTTGCTCAGGTGTGCATGAGGTGAAATATACCTACGAAAACAGGCCTGTGCATCTGCATGATGCACAAGAGAGGGAAGAGGCAGCTTCCCCATTGTGTGTCTGCATCAGAGGAGGCAGTTCGTGACAGCACCTGTCTGCAGCATCACAACTACACTTTAATTTAGGGAGGGACAGCACTAAAACCTGCATGTTGTGTTTTATCCTCCATTAGAAAAACCTACTGTACTAAATACATCTTTTCTTTCTAGGGAAAATAAAACTGCAGTTTATTAGTCAAAAGGTAGTAATTTGAAGGGGGGAAAAATCGTGGTTTACTTTCACACATGCTTTTTGCAAAAGATGTAGACACATTGCAAGTACTCCAGGATTGCACTGGGGGATTAACGTAAAGGGAGAAAAAGAAATCAAAGTCCAAGTGCATGTGACATTTAACTGGTTTGTCATTTGCGCCTGAAATGAAAAGGGATTGCCTGAAAGCAACAATGTTTTTATCAGTCAAAAAGTCCCCCTGCTGGGATTACATCTGTGTGTCAGAACTGCTGTCCTGAAAATAATAATCCCATTCCATAATCCATCAAAAATACACATTTCATAGTGAAATATTCTGAGAGGAAAGGGCCAAGTCACATAACTTTGTCCTTCCAACCCCTGACATTTTCTGACCATCATCACAAGGTTCAGTCATGACAATAATATGCAATCAAACCCAGGGAGCTATATGGAAACAGCACAAAAATTAGCCACTCTTAGAAGTAATCTGCTTCCAAGAGAAGATGAATTAGTTCACTTCCTTACGTGAACTGCTATTTAACATTTAGCAGCTTGATCCTAAATACACTTTTAATGCTCGGAAGAATTTCAGTGTATTTTCTGTTTTGCAAAGTGAGAATCAAATGTAAGCCACTGTTACTTAAGAATGAAAAGTTTATCTATCTCAATAGGATTTGACCCCATACTTTTAGCAACAGCTCACCTGGGTAATGCATGCTCCAGTAAAAGCCACAATGACAGCCACAATGTTAACAGTGAGCTGGAACTGCAGGAACTTGGAGATACTGTCATAGACATTGCGTCCCCACATTACAGCCTTCACAATGCTACTGAAGTTGTCATCTGTCAGGATGATGTCTGAGGCTTCCTTTGCCACATCTGTTCCAGCAATACCCTGCAAAAATTAATTGTGACTACAATTACCTACTAGAAAGCACAGAGACAGTTAGAATACAGATCTTCATACTCATTCGAAGTCCACAGTTATGCAGAGACTTCCCAGCATAGTAACAGGAAATGCTGAATATATTCTGCATTTTCTGTTCACTAGGAAGTTTGCTAATGTGGCCTATTTTTGAAAGTGAGTAAGGACACAGAAGAGGGGAATGATAGCAATGGAGTTCATGTGATGATCGTTTTGAGTGGTTTAAATTACCAGCTTGATGACTACTGATCTTCTGAGTTATTTTTATCATTGATTATATCTTATTAATATACATGAACAGAATTGCTAACAAAAATTAGTTATGTATATAAATATATAGTCTAGAATATTAATGTCTTCTGAATCAGAGTACACTGGGAAGACATCTTTACACTTAGTGATGGATTTTATCGAAGCAAAATAGTGCTCCACTGTTGTGGAGAAAATAGTTCAATCTTTCTGTGTTGGTACAGGATTCTGCACATGACCAATAATTACCTTAGACAAAATACTGGAAAAGTAACAAAACACAGTAAATGAAAGGATTCAGAAAAAACATAGTTCACCCCCCCCCCCCCCAATAACTATGTAATAATCAAGCAACTTTCTCGGCACATAATGAATGAAAAGCCTCTTACAGCAAATCTATAATGACACAAACATCAATAAATATGCTCAAGATTATACCATTGCAAAGCCAACATCAGCTTTTTTAAGTGCTGGTCCATCGTTGGTTCCATCACCAGTCACAGCTACGACCTGCCTCTGCTCCACCTGGGTGCTGTCAATAATACCTGCAAAACATGTGCGTGTGTATACATACACATATATATAAATGATTAGCAAGATAAAACTCCCCTCTAAAAAATAGCAGGGCCCCTGTAACATAGACTACATAGTACCACACAAGTCTTACGCAGATCAAAAGAGTTGATTTTTAAGGAAAAGAACCATGAAAGCTGTGTCATCACTACTACACACTACCAGACATCACCACTAGAATTTACATGAGAAGTTCTGATCCTGCATCATCAAAACATCAATAAAACTTGCATAGAATTCAAAGGGAATGAAATCAGATCATTATGTTCTTTTAGAAGATTTCTACTATTTAAAATCATGTGTCACAGTAAACACATTTCAGCCCAGCTCTCTGATTAAACATCAGTGGAAAGGATTTACCAGAGACTTAAGTTTGTACTTAAAGCTCTCCTCAACTGGGACTGAACTGCAGTATCTGCTTTACTGGGATGCCTTCAGGCAATCAGTTTGACCTAAAGCTAACATGCCATTGATGAATTACATTTAGCTGGAGCCAGTTTAGCATTTTAAAAGCTATGTGCAAGTCTGCCAAATACTGTTTAAGAAGATGTAAAATAATTCTTTAAATTCTGGAGCCAAATGTTTTAATAAATAGACATAATAAAATAATTCTGATATTAATTTTGTGATCATTTGAGAAAAGAAAACACTTTTCACTTGATGAATCAAGTTTCATACAACTAGCCTGAAGGGAGTCTTTTCCACTTATGCAGATGGAGAAAGTAAGGAAAAGAATAAAGAATTTTTCTAAGGCAACAGAAGTGGCCCTTGGATGGGGATCTTTCACCACTCATATTTGTATTTCCATGTCAGAGTCCATTCAAACATGAGTCTAGAATACAGGATTGTTGTGTAGGAGACAGGAACACCTCTCCAAATTAATTAGGTGGGGAAATGACAAAATGCCTTTTGCTAACACATTTTGCAGAAAGTCATAACCTCTAAAAGCAATTATCAAAACCTTCCCAGTGTGAAAAGCTTTCATTCTGCTCTGGAATAAAATAACTCACATATCAGATACCTAAGCAGAAATAGGAAATTGCAGATTACAAAGCAATAGCTGCCTCTTGGCAAGGTTCAGGCTTATCGGGCACTCAGAAGATTGCAATGCAGCATGGAAGCAGTTACTGCCCTGTGTTTTTCAGTCTTACAAAAAGCAGAAAAAACCCTGTTTGCTTTCCACTGGCAGGACAAACTCAGATAAATGGCACATTATTCTGATAACATCTTATAATTAGAGCTTTCAATTTGTTGGGGTGATTTGCCTTTGGTATTACAAAATAAACAGGAACATCAGATACCATTACTGTTAAAAGCACTTATTTTGGTCTTCCCTTCTTGTTATTAACTCATCCTTTGATGTTAAATTAATAGTTCAAGCTTTTTTAAAAAAAAATAGTTATAATCTCTGACATGCTATAGTATTAACTGCTCCAAACAGGTAGATAACATCCTCTCACAACTGGATTCCAAATGGGAACACAACCCAAATCAAGCTGAAGAGGCTCTAACAAATGCCCTCCTATAAATAGCACTCTGAGATCAATGACAGTACTACCAGATGTCCTCAGCTAATTGCAAAGTAATTTACAGGGTTTAGTAGTTGTTCACAAGGTTTAGTAGTCATTTTTATCTCTAAAAGCAAACTATGCAGCTGGGATAAGACCAGCATAGACGGGGAATTCCTAAAACTTGGCAAAGCTTCCATCCCAAAAAGCTTTTGCCGTTTCATTGGTCTGTTCCCTCATCTTAAGCTGTTTGGCCACGACTTCTTAACTGTCAAAAAGAATTTTATTCAATGGCCATAGGAATACACCTAGAACATAACATTACAGTGTGTTCCACACACAGACTCTGCTGATGTGGCAGGAATCGGGGAGGAGTCGTGTGGCTTGCATGAGGCATAGGGTTTTCAGAGAAAGAAGCTTGTTTCTGATGAGGGAAAAGCTGCTATTTAAAACAACTCTGTATAGCTATCAAGAGGGGCACTGTATGCACAAACTTGCTAGAAAAGGTACCGGCACTGAATACACAGGTGAATGTGAAATATATCCAGTACCTCCCACCTTCCTCCCATCTAACATTAATCGAATAATTTAAAGGCTAATGTCAGTGTTACATGTAATATTACAGACAGCATTGGTAATTGTGAACAGTGCTCCACAGCTTCATGAAATTAGAACAGAAGAACATGGCTAAACCACACATGTTTCTGCACCAAGCATGCACCACAATGTGCTTTAGGCTACAGGGGAACCATAAAGGCATCAAGGCCTCCCACAAAGTTGCATTTAGTACCAGCTACAGAGACCTAAATGATATTTAGAGAGTAGAAAACTCAAAATTCAAGTGCAGTATACTTCCTGCTTCCTTTAAACTGGTCTTACGTTCTTCGCTTCAGGGAAGAGTTGGCTGAAGCTGACTTTTGACACTGTGGAACAGGTCAACTTCCTGAATTCTTCTTCATATGAATTTGAAGAAAAATAAGTTTTAACATTTTCTTACAAACGAAAAAATTAAAAACCACTTGCAATTTATAGCATGCTGATATTTAATTTCAGAATTTCAATTAATACACTTTTGTCTATTATTCCACTTAGTCTTATGGCATGTTCACATTAATTGGGCCATATATAATACCTCCTGTGCAATAATATGTGAAATATTTTAGTAATTAAGGGTAATTATTAAAAATCTTTTCTTCTTTAAAGTTCTCTTTCTGCTTATTAATCCATCAGCTTTATATGAGAAAGGAATAGTTGTTTTCAATATCATAGAAAAATAATTCCAGCCTAATTTAAACATATTGGAAGGCACAACTTCTTTAACTGATAAAGTGAATATTTACTATACCTTCTCATAAGAAGATGCTCTTTCCCATCAGTTCTCAACAGTAGCTTCCCATAGTATTTTAAGTAACAGCATGAAAATATTGAAGAATTTCAGCAATAGTATTATAAGGACACATGAGTATACATTCTATGAACCTGTTATATTTTGAAATAGGGTAAAAAATGGAATCATACCAATGGGCGTCATAAACCCCGTAAAAAACTGTATTTCAGTGGGATTGAGATATCAAACCTTTTCACTGCACTGAAACAGTTGGTGATGCTGAACTTTTTGTTTTCGATGTAGCTCTACTTCAAAGCCACAAATACTTGAGACCAGCTGTCTGCCCAGTCTGCAGTGCTGAACCATGCCTTTGTCTAGTCCCTCAGCAGTAGTAAAAACAGAAATGCAAAATGAAAATGATCCTTTAGCAGGGTGGGATTGTGCTATGTTAAGGAGAAAAAATATTCCCTCCAGCAGCTGTATGTCATTAAATATTAAATATAAAAAAGTTTACTTTGTGATGTGTGTTTTTACCCTAGAGCAGATAGAATACATCAAAGAAAAGAAAACCCTCTTGATCCCTCAAGTGTCTGAGAAAAACATAACATTTTAACAAGAGGCCCCAAACTAGTGAATATTTCAATAGTTTCTTGTAACTTTTAATGGCCCTTGGAGTATTACCAGCCAAAATTGCAGCCTGATTTTCCACAGACTTGTTCTTGAACTTTGGAAGACAACTTCCTTCTGCAAGTAATAGAGGAGCCAGCAAGGATAGGTGCCATGCTTGACCTCGTGCTCGCCAACAGGGAAGGGCTGGTTCGAAATGTGATGCTCCAGGGCAGCCTCAGTTGTAGCGATCATGAGATGGTCAAGTTCGAGATCCTCAGGACAGTGAGAAGAGCGTGCAGCAAGCTCACTGCCCTGGACTTCAAGAGAGCAGACTTTGGCCTCTGCAGGAGCCTGCTTAGTAAGGTTCCATGGGATATAGCCCTATAGGGCAGGGGGGCCCAAGACTGTTGGTTGATATTCAAGAATCACCTGCTACAAGCTCAGGAGTGCTGCATCCTGACTAGAAGGGAGAGCAGCAGGAGGGCCAGGAGACCTCCTTGGATGGATAAGGAACTGCTGAGGAAGCTATCAGGAGAACTCACTACCCTGGGTTTGGAGAAGGCTGAGGTTGTGAATGACTTCTTTGCCTCAGTCTTTGCTGGCAAATGCTCTGACCACACCACCCAAGTCTTGGAAGGCAGACACAGGGACTGTGAGAATGAAGAGCTTGGGCCCACTGTAGGAGAGGATCTGGTTCGAGACCATCTTAAAAACCTGAACGTGCACAAGTCCATGGGACCTGATGAAATCCATCAGCGGGTCCTGAAGGAGCTGGTGAATGAAGTTGCTAAGCCACTGGCCATCATATCTGAAAAATCATGGCAGTCAGGTGAAGTTCCCGATGCCTGGAAAAAGGGAAATGTAACCCCCATTTTCAAGAAGGGGAAAATGGATGACCCAGGGAATACAGACCAGTCAGTCTCACCTCTGTGCCTGGCAAAATCTTGGAGCACATTCTCCTGGAAGGCATGCTAAGGCACATGAAAAACAACAAGGTGCTTGGTGACAGCCAGCATGGCTTCACTAAGGGGAAATCCTGCCTGACCAATTTGGTGGCCTTCTATGATGGGGCTACAGAATTGATGGACAGGGGTAGAGCAGCTGATGTCATCTACCTGGACTTGTGCAAAGCGTTCGACACTGTCCCACACAACATCCTTGTCTATAAATTGGAGAGACATCAATTTGATGGATGGACCACTCGGTGGATAAAGAACTGGCTGGATGGCCACACACAAAGAGTTGTGGTCAATGGCTCGATGTCCGGCTGGAGACCAGTAACGAGTGGTGTCCCTCAGGGATCGGTGTTGGGACCAGTCCTGTTCAACATCTTTGTCGCTGACATGGACAGTGGGATTGAGTGCGCCCTCAGCAAGTTTGCCGATGACACCAAGCTGTGTGGTCCGGTTGATACGCTGGAGGGAAGGGATGCCATCCAGAGGGACCTTGACACGCTTGTGAGGTGGGCCGATGCCAACCTTATGAAGTTCAACCATGCCAAGTGCAAGGTCCTACACCTGGGTCAGAGCAATCCCAGGCACAGCTACAGGTTGGGCAGAGAAGAGATTCAGAGCGGCCCTACAGAGAAGGACTTGGGGGTGCTGGTCGATGAGAAAATGAACATGAGCTGGCTTCAGTGTGCACTCGCAGCCCAGAAAGCCAACCGTATCCTGGGCTGCATCAAAAGGAGCATGACCAGCAGGTCGAAAGAGGTGATCCTGCCCCTCTACTCTGCTCTTGTGAGACCTCACCTGGAGCATTGTGTGCAGTTCTGGTGTCCTCAGCATAAAAAGGACATGGAACTGCTGGAACGAGTCCAGAGGAGGCCACGAGGATGATCAGGGAACTGGAGCACTTCCCGTGTGAAGACAGGCTGAGAAAGTTGGGGCTGTTCAGCCTGGAGAAGAGAAGGCTGCGTGGAGACCTCAGCAGCCTTCCAGTATCTGAAGGGGGCCTATAGGGATGCTGGGGAGGGACTCTTCATTAGGGACTGTAGTGACAGGACAAGGGGTAATGGGTTAAAACTGAAACAGGGGAAGTTTAGATTGGATATAAGGAGGAAGTTCTTTACTGTAAGGGTGGTGAGGCACTGGAATGAGTTGCCCAGGGAAGTTGTGAGTGCTCCATCCCTGGCGGTGTTCAAGTCCAGGCTGGACAGAGCCTTGGGTGGGATGGTTTAGTGTGAGGTGTCTCTGCCCATGGCAGGGGGGTTTGAACTAGATGATCTTAAGGTCCTTTCCAGCCCTAACTATTCTATTTGTTAGATACTTATTCGCTCTACCATTTTAACTTGCCACATCTTAAAAACATTAATTGTATTTATATTAGTTGCATGTGGCTTTCAGTAGTAGTAAGTATCTCTTGGATTGTTGCTTGGTTTTGTTCAGCTCTATTTCATTTATTTCATTTTTCCTGGCAAAGGTTTTATTTTCCTCTTAAGGGAAATCCTGACTGATTCAAATGAGGACTCCCAAGGGACTTATTTAATCCACTTGATGAAACACAAATTGTTGTGTGTTTCGGAAACAAATAAACTATTAGGCTGTACAAGTCATGTCCTTCAACACTATACAACAGTCTTTTCAATGCTCTAGGGAAATGAGTAGACTTCAGCTAACTTGGTGCAGTTTTAATACTGACCTATGGAGTTAATATTTCTGTGGTCCAACCCAGTGGTCTCCAAACCTTTTCAATCATGACTACCTATGGCAAAATCTTTCTGAGCACATACCCCAAAATATGTATTTTATTTATAAATGATGCATATGTAATACTGTACTAATATATTTATGTACATTATAAAACATACATTAGAAAAGGATTAGACAGAGATGAAATAAACAGCATCTAAAAAATAATCTTCTATTTATTAATGGCAAAATATATGTTCTTCCTGCATCCCAGTGGATTGTCCCTGATGTGTGTGCAGCCCACTTTAAGACCACTAGTCTAAACAGTAGCTGGAGGGGGTGAGTAACAGCAGGATGTCTCCAGCTGCCCCATCTTGTGCACTGTACCAAGGCTTACCAGATTTCTCTGGAATGATCCATGCTTCCAGAGTTCCTCACATACACTGGTCTCAAAGCCAAAGGACCCTACTGAGCCAATCTTCAAAATTCACAATGGAACTTTAGCTCCAAAAGCATGTAAACATTAAAAAACAATAATTACATACTGCTCCAAAGCTTTTATCAATCATGTATGGGGTCATATCAATAAAACTTTGCCATATCAAAAGGATTTCCTACCTAAATGTGAATTATTTAAGGAGCCAACCAGCTGATAACATCTAACTGATAAGCTGGATCTTACCCTGAATGTCAGTTCCTGCAAGAATTGCTAAGATGGGTCTCCCCAGACTTTTTAGGGCCTTAGCAAAATAGTCTGGTTCTTTCTTCATCAGGAAGCCAGCAAATACCATCTGCTGACAGGGCTTCTGCCTGCACCAGCCCCCCAGCTTAGAATGGCCAGAAATGACGTTATTCCTAATCAAAAATTAGCTGATTTCATCAGCTGTCTTTTAAGTGTGAACTTCAAGGTCAACAGAGTAAGATTTCAAGTCATCAAGAAGTGAGTAACAGATAGGAAAAAGGCTTTATAAAGAAAATCATGAACAAATCCCTCTTTTATAGGAGCATTCCATCTGCAGTGTTGGAAGAGAACATCATTTGTGTGGTGCAGTCTGAGCAAAAACAGACTAAAAATACAGCCAGAAATCTAAAGGAAGCCAATGCATCTCATAGCATGAGTGAGCCTATAGGAAAATGGACTAGGCTTAAAAAGCCCATGTCCATTCATGTAATCATATAAAGGGCCGCTCCAGGTTTCACCATCTTCAATAACTGCTATTGTAACATGAAAAGTGTTTTATCTTGGAATACTTGTTAAGAATAATTGTCAGAGAACAGATGCACTTGAGTGACTTGAGATTGTTCTTGTTTTCTTCATAAAGAGGTATAGGCAAAGAATACAAAATCTCTGCCCCCTCTTGTTTTATATGAATAACTAAGTAATATTTTCTTTCTGACCAGCAAACACACATTTCCCCTTCCCAGCTACAGCCTCATTCTAGTCCAGTTAAAAGTCACAAAGCAAATATGAGATTAGTATTTCTGTTATTCATGCCAACCAGTTTCCTGTTCTTTTCCATTTGAAGACTCGGGTAGAACACAAACACAAAAGACTTGGTTACTGAGAACACTTCCTTGCATTGTGTATAAATGTGCAATTAAAGCTAAGAACTCAGCTATATTTGTAACAGCAGAATTTTCACAACACAGTTGAAGTGCTGAGCATACTTCAGTAACTTTGGCATTAGTTTCCACACACACATAAAGCAGCCGGCACGCACCTTTGACCAAAGTGTGTTTGTCAGTGGGAGATGAGCGAGCAAGCACCCGAAGCTTTGGCCAGATTTTGTCAATCCGTTCTTGCTCAATCTGGAGGGGGGGGACACAAAAAAAAAACCCCAAAACAGTAGAACTGTTAGCCTGTGATTAGAAAAATGCAAACTATATTTATGTCTGTGTGGCAGCTGATTTGCTTCACTGCCCTGGTCTGCAAGTTTACTCCAAAAGCACAGAAGAATTGTAAGAGCCATCAAAACTGCAAATGAAGACAAGGTGAAAACAGGCAGTTTACTACTGTCAAAGTTCAGATGTTGGCTAATGTCAGTATATTTGCCACAGTACCTATTCAGCTTTTCTTATCACCTTTATGGATTAATTCCACTCTGTATCATGACTCTAGATAGAGGATGTTGACAAGTAGAAGAGTGTTATTCTATTCTAACTTTGAATCCAAATCCTTCACTCCATTTTGACATCAATAATGGCAGAATTTTCTCTGTATACCAATATAACAAGAATAAACCTGCTGCATAGACTAACAGTACAAACCTGCTGCATATACTAACATTCCCAGGATTCCATCAACCAATGCAAGGAATGAATGACTATGTCCATTCATTAGTGATAGACTCAAAGGGACAGCACAGCGTTTACTTTTTTCAAGCTGACTTCAATAAACTGTGTGTTAGCTTCATCTTTTATGAGGAGTTAAAAATCTTCTGAAGAATAGATAAAGTTAAGCAAATGGTTAGAGTGAGTGGATATAGCAGTACATTAGATAAACTGCTATAAAATAAAGAAATGGGAGGAGCTGGTTCTCAGTACATTGCAATTCTATGAGAGAGATCTGCAAACTGCTGTTGAGTTCCTTCTCTTTGCTAACAAACCTGCTTTAGGGTGCTTAGTTTGATTTCTTGTAGACTGGTGCTATGGTTCTAAACAGCGCTGAATTAGGCTAGCACTAAGCCAAGAGTGGCTTCTGCATGAGGAGAGGGTGGCCACATTTTCAGTGGTATTCTGAATTGCAGAAGGCTAGCAGTAGGAAGAAGTAGCAGCCTCTCCAAGTAGTCTTTACTGATACAAGGTATACTGTATATGAGGTATTTAGTATATGAATTACCTCTCCTTTCTCATTTCGGATCCTTCTATTGAACTCTTTCCCTTCAAGGCAGAGAAAGTCTTCTCCTGGATGAATGATTCCACATTTTATGGCAATGGCACGTGCTGTGTTGATGTTGTCTCCAGTGACCATGCGGACTGTAATTCCAGCTCGCTGGCACTTTCTTATGGCTTCTGGGACCTACAAAAGCAATGTAACAGGAGAGAAAATTCCTAGGTAAGAGATAAAGTTTAAGTAATTCTGTTTCTAAATCAGAATATTTTAAGCTAGGAAATTCATGAAGGAAAAGGTGAAATCATATGGTTTATGGCATATTATAGCTATCTGACTTACAGAACTGAAGTTATGCCACAGGCAAGACAAGTCTTGTACTGAGGAGCACGCAAACCCTTTTTAAGACAAGCTGCCTAAAGCTTCTCCTGACTTTACTAAAAAGGAGTGCTCTGCAGATTTTCTGACCTTTAGCGTGAGGTAGAGCATGCTGTACACCTCGAACAGCCTAGACAGATACCTTCAGCATACCACCACTTCTCTAAATTTCATTTGTACCTAGAAGAGCCTAAGGGCATCCCAGGACTCCTAATGAAGGCAGAAACCCTTCCCAGAACTAGTGAAACTGAACTTCCTTACTACAGCAGATAGCAAGGAACAGACATAAAGCATTTCTAGGTTGCACTGGTTCTTACATGTGGGGCAGCGGAGAGGTATGAGAAGTAGACAGATGACACTCAAGAGAGGAAAAAGATTCCCTGAAGATGAGCATGACTTAGATAAGCATTTGAACATTAGGCAGTGATCCTAAGTAAACCTCCAGGAAATATGAAGGTTATTCCTCAAATTAAAACAGCTCCAAAGACCTGGCCCTAGATGCTTGCTCTGCAATGTTGCCTAACACTCTCAATCTATGTAATTCATACATAAATCATACTTGCATAAATTCCCTAAATACATAGCTGACCACTGACTGCAAATTGCTGCTGTATGACAGCTGAGCTCCTTCAGTAGACAGTTATGTAAAGTAACAGGATTGTCTGACTGTGATGAGTTAGGTCAGCAATCATGTATATAGAGAGCTGTTGATTTCCTACATAAACTAATAAGCAAAGGATATGATTATAAAAATAATTTTATTGTGCTTATTGAAAACTAAGAAATAAAACCAGCACCCCCTGCCCCCCCAAAAAAAAAACCAACAAAAAAAAAACAACAAAAAAACCCCAAAACTCCACAAAAAAACCCAGCAAAAAGCCCCAAAATAACAAATTAAAGAAGGGGTTATCAAAATGATATTACTGGCTACAACAGCAAAGCCTCACTATATTCTACTACCAGTTCACTGCAGTTTGCCGATCATAACCTCTATCATAAATATAAGTGTATTGTAGAGCTCAGTGCCAATTACAATTGATTAATCTCACCCATTAGTACAGAAAACATGAAGAAAAAGGGCCACCATCTACCAGATTACCCTGTTACTTCTGCACATCTCTAGATATTTTAATTTCCTCTATAGCTGCAATATGTGACACTGCCGAGGGCAGGGCATTGTCTTTTGCATGACAACCACTGCTCTGATCCAGTGTGGCAAATGCTGGCCTTCTAATGATTCCATGGGGCCAGAGAGGCTATGTATCTCAGGCTGCACGTCAGACTGAAATTACACACCCTTAAACCATATTGTAGATAATGATTACTCTAATCAGTGAATACAATTTCACACCATGTTTCTGCATCTTTAATAAAGGCAGTTGCGAAGCTTCCATTTCCCCAAACACCTCACTGAGCTAAGACCTAACTGAGGATCGGACTAGTATTTGCCCCATGACTACAAAGAAAATGCCTCCACCCTGAGGCTGCATCTATACAATGTGCTGTTTGCAGAATGACTGTCAATACTGATGACAGAACCAACAGAAAAAATAAGAGACAGAGATTTATCTTCCCATTCTCCTATCTCTACTAACAGAATAATATTCCCACAAGTAGGATCCTAGAAACATTATTTGGACCTAAAGCCTTTTAGCATTATGAACTAGACTTCTGTGGGGGGTATACAGTCTATGGGGGCATTAAATCTATTGCTTAAGCAAATGACTCCTGATCTAGCCAGCTGCCACATTAATAACCCTGTCTATATCCCATTTGCCAACTTGGAATGCCCTTAGTAGCCACTTTAACTGTGGTGACTCTCATGCATAGGATAGGACAGATTTAGATGACTTTCTGTAAAACCAGCATAGTGGATGAACCATGAAGGAGAAAATAAATTACAGTGCAAACAGAAAAAGGTTTAGTCAGAAAAAGTGCCAGTCCTATTACACAAGGTCACGGGAGGACAACCTAGTTTCCAAACCATCTCAAAATCAAATAGAACTAGAGATAAAATTCTATTTTCCTCTTCTCTCATTTTTTGGACAGCTGGTGGGTGGTAACTGATTTAATACTGTGTACAGTAATTACAGTGAAAATATTGTTCCTATTTTTTTATTGCTGTAAGGAAGAAAGAGTGTTGGCAGACTGAGTGGGCAGGGGAAGCACATATTTTCCATTAGTTCTGCAGAGATTCAGTACACATTTTAAAATTCTCTGGTCTGCAACGAAAACCTCCTGGTACATGCACACATGCATAAATTACCCAATGCAGGAATATCTATCAGAATCAGGTGGCAAATAAATAGGTGGCATTTGGAAGTGGTTTATGTTCATCTCCCAGAAATAACAGATTGTAGGCGTGCATTGGCAAATCAGTATAAGTCAGTTCAGACACATTAAAATCAATCCAGAAAGACTGTCAAAATCAACAGAGAATCTCTACAGGAGCAAGACATCATTCCATTTGTTCTCATATATTTACCAAAGAAAAAACCACATGCGCACACAAAGAGAAATATTAAGCAGGTAGTTCAGTGCTGCTGACATGGAATTAAGCTACTGTCTGAATTAACCAAGGAATTATGCAGAAGTCATGGGTGTCCAGTGGTTACACTCCAGATAAAGCTGTTCACTTGCTGGATATCACTGTTGAATAATTAATCCAGATAGTTCCTTTTCTTGTACAGAAGGAAATGCAAGTGCAAGAAAGCTCCCAGCATTATCCTCCGAACAGATGGCAGAACTCTGAACTCATGCAAGCATGGCAGCACTGACACTGCAGGGATTCCAAGGATGCACACCAGCACCATGCCACAGGAGCTTAGTGGAAACAAGTAGGCTTCCATTTTGCATGTGTTACCTTCAGCAGTCATCTTAGGGAAAAAGAGAAAAGTGAGCCTTTCCCAAGAAAAATGTGAATGTAAGTTAAGGGAAACTAAAGGCGACCAGGATGGTGACACTGGATTGTTTCATTGGATATACCTAATATAACATTTGTGTCAGAACAAATTCTGATATCCATGGGAATAACAACAAAGCAGCAGCTGCACTAATAGTTCTGGTTTTTTATATTATTCTTCCTTACAGAAGGCATTTGGAATGTGGTGTCTAGTGGTGACTCTAATAAGTGGGCTTAATTCTGGCAGATTACTAAGATCCCTTATAACAAACAGCTCAACATCTTACTATTTGCCTCTACAATGAGGATTTCACCACTGTAATAAATGTATAGTATGATATTCCCACTAAGTCAGATATTCCAGACCTAGCCAGTTTGTCTGAAATTCACTGGATTTTTGCTGGCTTGGGTTTGTTTTTTTTTGTTCCTTCCTTTCTCCTAAGGCAGTGCTACTACTTTCTATCCATGTATGGTGTAATAATAAATTAAACATTGTTTTAAAGTTTTCATGACATTATTACCACTTAAAAACAGCAAAGGGGGGGGGGGTGAAGAAGAAAAGGCAAACCCCAGAGCCCCCAAAACCAATTGTCCAACACTTAGTATAATTTTGAAATAATAAACATTTTACCATGTGTCTTGCAACAAAGTAAGAAGTGTTACTGCATATTCTGGTGCTAAACTACAAGAAGTTCAATACATTATTCACATAATGATCTAGAAATAAAGTGCTTTCCTGCCTTCACCTTCTTTGATCCTTTACACAGAAGTCAGAATTGACCTCTTTATTTTTAGCAATGTTACTCAAGCTCAAAAGCAATTATTCCCTATGAGAGGAGAGCGGTTCTCTTCTAAAACATCCTCCTCATAATCTCATGACTGGATAGTTTGCAGCTATTTTCAATAATGAGTGCAAATCCCTCATTATTTGGATAATATGCTACCCATCCCCTCAGTCTGTCACACACACACAACCTGACCTACAGCTATTTTCTCACATGGACCATGAACCAGTTTGGAGGGAAAGAGGACTGAGTCACAGCTCCAGTGGTCACTGGCACTTAGGAACTTTCTGAGTGAAATATAGGTGAGCTAGAGCATTAAGGGATGGCTGCAGGCAGAGCATTTTAAGGTTTTTAAACAGTTTTAGGCATTCAGCGTCAGGTGTAGAGACAGATGGGTTAGCAGCAAGAGACCATCTGACAACAGATAAAGTGAATGCTGTGTACATGATGGTTGTAGAGATAAGGAGTCTATTGTAGAGTCTGCACCTAAGCAAGATTTACTGTACGTTATAACAGAAAGTAGTTATGCAGTTGGTACCTGTAGTTGTAATGTTAGTTTCCAAAGTTACAACAGTCAGAAGAGTATACTTTATAAAGGACTTGGGGAAATAAATCTGGGCTTCCCCAGGCAACCTGTGCTAGTGTCTCACTACCCTCACAGTGAAGAATTTCTTCCTAATGTCTAATCTAAATCTCCCCTCTGTGAGTTTAAAGCCATTCCCACTTGTCCTGTTACTACAGGCCCATGTCAAAAGCCACTCTCCAGATTTCTTGTCAGCCCCAAAACCTTGTAAGTGCAGTAGCAGGCACATGCTTCCACTACACACAGCCAATGCTGATTGTCTCAGTTAAGCAGAAATTTTAGTTGTATTTTTAGAAGCCATAGAAGTATAGTAGCCATGAAATCTGCAGCCTTTCCATACCAAAGCTTTACCTTGCCCAAATACATTAAAAACAGTTTTCCTGAGTAGCCACCAGTTAATCTTAAGACAATTAGTAAAGTGGCAACTGTTACATAGACTCCAAGCCTGCCTGCAACTTCTGTGGAAAGCGAGCCCACTGCAGTAAAAATCACAGAATCACAGAAACATGGCAATTCTAATCACTGCACATCTTTAGTGTCAGAGTTGCACATTACTGCATTACTTAAAGCGAAAATTCTTTAATACCTGGGAGCATAATAAAACTTCTGCCGAATGCTACACTTGGAGAGAAGGTTAAGTCATCTTAATGCTGTCATTCAGAATGCCCTATTTTGCTTTATTTAAACATTGGTTGATTAATAGCTGATTTTTATCAGGTTAATTATTTGACTTATTATCAAGAAAAGTCTGTTTCTAAAGTTCACTTCTACCTTGACAGAGCTAATTAAAATTGAAAAAAAGATAAAACCTGCAAGAAACCTGTGGTTTCTTGGTTAATGTTCAGCTCTCTGAGAAATGCTTTATAACATAAGAATCAATATACCTCTGGCCTTACTGGGTCTTCAATGCCAACAACACAAATGCAAGTCAGGTCAGACAATATGTCGTTTTCGTTGTCCCAGTCAGGCTCTGGGCTGCTGCTGAAGTCTCGGAAGGCAACGCAGATGGTTCTCAGCCCATCGCAGGCCATGGGTTCTATCACTTTCTTCACCATTTCATCTCGGTCGCGGGGTCTGAAGATCCGAGGTTCACCAGCTGCATTAAGGATCCTGGAACATCTGTTTGATTTGAGAAAATACATAAGTTGATTGTGTATTTGCACGACTGCTGACAGGTATTTCCTTGTGTGAGCATATTTCATTCAACAGTTTCCTTTTTTGATGGCAAGGCTTGAATTCCCAGTCTAAACACCTACATTAAACAAGAAGATTCACTACTGAACTGTCACAGAGAGATTTTGTTTGCAACTTATTACAAAGACACCAAGAGCCCTTCAGCCATTATTTCCTCAATAACCATGTAATTAATGAGCTGACAACTTACAATGAAATTGAAAAATCCTTGTTTTCCAAAGGGGTTGAACATAAACCATCCATCTGTGTACTGCTGAATGCAGACCCAAATCTTTGGCTAGCCAGTGGTAAGAAAAATAAGCCAAAGAGTCTTGCAAGTGTGAGCACTTAAAAAATATATATTTAGAAAATAACAATAACAGGTTATACTCCTATAGTGTGTCATATTTCTGCTGTAAGTAGCAAGTTCCCAGGACCAAAATTCTCCCATTGTCTCATTAGTGTCAGAACACTTTGCCTTTGGAAAAACACAGCACCTAATCCACTGGAACTTACTTCTTCAGCACGATTTCAGAAGCTCCTTTGCTGTACATTCGGAAACTGCCATCTGGCATTTTAATGACAGTACTCATTGACTTTCTCACAGAGTTGAAGGTGTAAACTTTATAGAGCTTCTCCTCGGGGATGAGGTTTCGAACAGGCTCATAATCCTGCTTTAAATCCAGGACAAATCCTAAGAGACCACACTCCGTCTTATTGCCGACCTGGCGAGGCAGGCCACCCTCTTTCTCTGGTGGCTGAAGAGAAGGAAAAATCAGATATTAATTTCTCTACTGATAAGCAGTATACCACGGCTTCTGAACAATGAATGCAGAGTTGAAATGGACAGTTTAAGATCTGAAACTCATTGCCACTAGTCTTCCAAGTTTTAAAAACCAGCAAAAAATCCCACAGAGCTATAACCAACTTGAAGCAGCTATTCTCACAATGAGGAACATTTCCCTAGCCAAAGAGCTACATTTGGTATCTTGCATTTCTTCGCTTTCAAATTAGCCATTGGCAGTTGAATATCTTGTGATGGTTAAAAATTAAGCTCAAAAAGAATTAATTCTCATTTGTCGAAACCAGGGGATTTAATTTTCTCACCTGATTAGAATTACATTGTTTTGCTGACTTTCATGGTTGTTATGGTTTAGGCCCACCTGGTAATTCAGAACCACGCAGCCGCTTGCTCACTACCCCTCCCTTCCTCCCCCTGCTCCCGAAGAGATAGGGAGGAGAATCAGAATGCAACTGCCATGGGTTGAGATAAGAACAGTCCAGTGACTAAGGTATAACACAAAACCACTGCTGCTACCACCAATGATAATAATGATAAAGGAAATA
Source organism: Lathamus discolor (assembly GCF_037157495.1). Classification (NCBI taxonomy): domain Eukaryota; kingdom Metazoa; phylum Chordata; class Aves; order Psittaciformes; family Psittacidae; genus Lathamus; species Lathamus discolor. Next base: position 19,936,669 of record NC_088890.1, on the reverse strand, counting down.
ACAAGGGGAGAGAATCCATTGCTCACCACCCGCCAACTGATACCCAGCCCAACCAGAGCAGTGATCTAGCCCTTCCGGGTAACTGCCCCCAATTTCAATAGTGGGCATGACGTGCTGTGGTATGGAATACCCCTTTGGCTAGCTTGGGTCAGGTGTCCTGTTTCTGCTTCCTCCCGGCCTCCCCTCCTCCCTGACAGAGGACGAGACTCACAAAGTCCGTGGTCAGAGCAAACATTACTGAGCAACAACTAAAACCATCGGTGTTATGAGCGCTGTTCCCAGGCTGAAAGTCAAAAACACAGCACTGCACCAGCTACTAAGAAGGAGAAAAATGACTGCTGAACCCAGGACAATGGTTAAAGAAAGATCTGTCCTTTTCTTCCTACCAGGCATTTTTTATGTAAAAATAACTCTATGTCTAATTATAACAGCAAATTTCAGTGAAAAGGTATTTCCAACAATCTATAAAATAATAGTTCTACAACTAAAAGTAACTGTTTTTGTAATTACCGCATATTAGTCTGCTGCTTCAGACAATAAATGCTTTGTATGTTAGAAAAAAAGTGGAGCAGACCAGTCTAGAATTAAAGAAGTGTTGCTTAAGCCAGGGCTAAACTATACTTAGGGGAACCAAAAGGAGAAGTGCTTTCAAAACTTGTATTTGCATGGAAAATAGATTTGACTCAGGACAAGACCGTAAGTCATCATTTTTAATGAGACTTCAAATATTGCCTCAAATATTGCCTCAAATATTGCAGAATTAGGACTGCAGGACAATATTCATAATCCATGCTTAATTTCACTAAAGAATTCAAAATTCAGTCTACTTCAGAAATAGGATTCCTGAAGCAATGGAATTCCCTACACTGCCGCTCAGTGGGAGGAGGGGTCACGTGGGGATTGATTAAAGTTGCATACCAGTAATCCTACTTAGATTTGAATTCTTGAAAAAATACATCCACAAAAAGGGAAAAGGGGACCTTTAAATAAGTATTAATAAGTACGTACATATTGCAGATACCCACCAATTTCAGCTGGGTTAGAAAATGAAAGTCAGATAGATAATAATACACTCATGTAGAACTATGGCAAGCAAATAAACAGATTTTTCCATAAGAATCATCCTTCCATCACCAGGAAAATATATACCTAATGACAGATAGAGCCATGTAGTTTCTTTTTCAGAGAGAGGCATCTACAGTGAAGAATAGGTAATAATTTGCTAGTAATAACAGGTAATTTGATAGGCTGAGGAAGCTGGGGCTGTTCAGCCTGGAGAAGAGAAGGCTGCATGGAGACCTCATAGCAGCCTTCCTGAAGGGAAAAGGGGCTATAGGGATGCTGGGGAGGGACTCTTCATTAGGGACTGTAGTGACAGGACAAGGGATAATGGGTCAAAACTTAAACAGGGGAAGTTTAGGTTGGATATAAGGAGGAAGTTCTTTACTGTAAGGGTGGTGAGACACTGGAATGGGTTGCCCAGGGAAGTTGTGAATGCTCCATCCCCAGCGATGTTCAAGGCCAGGCTGGACAGAGCCTTGGATGGCATGGTTTAGTGTGAGGTGTCCCTGCCCACAGCAGGGGGATTGGAACTGGATGATCTTAAGGTCCTTTCCAACCCTAACTATTCTATGATTCTATCTAAAAATCTCTGTCTCAAAGAGATTTATCCTTCCAAAAAGAGTTACATCTTACCTCTATATGAGCCATTAATTTTACTGAGTTATATGGGTTGCATTCGTGTTGCTGTGACATTTTAGCCTTACTCCAGGGTCAATGTAAAATTCTGATACTTGGCGAAGATGCTAGCATATTAATTTTATTATATGCTATAACAACTTGCCCTGCTATAATCCAATTACACTGTGGTGTAACTTCTCCCTGGATTCTCAAATTCACTCAAGAATCCCTAATGTAAGGTGCAAGTGCTCATATTTATGTGTATTTGGAAGGATTGTTACATTCAGATATGAAAACCTCAGGAGTCAAAAAGATACCCCTTAAAATACAGTTTTGTTTAAATACATAAGGCACATTTTCATGACACTGCAGGTGCACATCTGAAACATGCTAAGAACTTCAGCTTTCTTAATGCAATAGAGTAGTCAACCTCTCTGCCTGGGTAGGGATGCCAGGAAAGGCCAGTTTCTCTGTGTATCTCTTATCAAACTCTTCCCATTTCAGATCTAAATCCTCATCTAAGCTTTGGTTCTCTCTGCCACCAAAGTCAATGAACCTTGACATTGACTTAAATGCGAACGTGACCAAGCAACTAGCAAACATACACTGGCAGCCAATAAAAGACATCAATTTCTTTCCATCAAAGAACATACAATCCTAGACAATAGTTAATTTGTACATAAGATTTCATCATGCCCTGATATGAATGGACATGGAAAAAAAAATCTACCCACATTTCACAATATAAAAACTAAATATTAGAGTCCTTATAGAATTATTTTCATTTCAACGAAAACTAGATCACATTCTCCTCTTCTTACCGTGCACTAAAAATGGATTTCTTTTAGAGAACATCTTTTGAATGCAAATACGTAAGCAAGGGGAAAAAATACCAGTGACAAGAAAATGAACAGACATTTCAGAAAGGTTTCAAACCCTGACAAGTGGCCACCTCCCTCTAGAGCAGCTGCTGTCTCCATATTCTTTGTACATTACATTATAATAAAGCATATGGTGGTGAGAGCTGGCAAGCAGCACTTCCTTTCCTGTACTGCTTCAGCTCAAAATCTATATGCCAAAAGCAGTCTCCTTGCAGATTGTTCCTGACAATCCTTTGCAGAAGCTGCTGGCTTTTAAACCTTCCTACCGTGCTGTATCTGTATTTATTTCTTGCTGAAATCTGCAGGTTTTGGCACCTGGAAAACAATTGAAAGGACAGCCCAAAGGGGTTACTTTTAAATAATTAACTAGAACAACTTCATTGACTCCTCAGAGAATGGGAATCCTTTGATAACGTGAGAGAACTGTGATTTGCAAATGGGAACTTCACCTTTTTGAATGTGCTGTTTCTTAAGAGCTAGGCACAAGGCAGCCACATACTGTGCAAGCTTCTACTAGGAAGAAACTGATCTATCTTCCACCAGTACCAACCTTCCACTGATCCTTGTAACATGTTTTCAAATGTTTTTTCCAAGTCTTTATATTATTTAGGTAATAACAGGATTTGAAGTGTAAGTGAATACTTGCACGTAAAACGAACTGCAGGCAGAGGTACAACTACCAAACCAAAATAGGTTTCTAGGTCAAAGTACAGCTGTATTATTAAGCCCTAAAAATAACAACCCAAAAGCTAGTATTGACCTAACAGTGAATCTGGATTACAAAAGGTGTTTTCAGAATTTTTTCACAGGAAAATAATAACTAATAAGATGGGATAAGAAGGAAGGAAGAGAAAACTATAGGCATAACTTCCAGAAGTGCTTTAACTTTTAAAATTAGATTACCAAATCATAAGCCTCGATTTTTGCCATAACACTTATTAAACCTCATTTTTTTCTCATTGCCTCTTTTGATGTGAAACAGGAGGACCTAGCAAGAAGATCCAAGCAGTCTTTTCACATTAAAATCTTAGGTTTTCATGCATTCTCTGAAGTAATTTGTTTTACGTTGTTCTCCTGTGTTCTACAGCTTGAACCACTCCTTTAGAATAATAAAGACTGTAAATACACCAATTTTATCAAGATAAAAAACCAGACTTTTCTAGAATATGATATCCATATCAAATGTTTCATTTCAACTCCATTTGCAACAGGCAAGCAGAGGAAAAATTATTTCTAAACTGCAAAAAATATCCACTGTGGAATTTATTTATTCAGCAAGGAGAAAACAGACCAGGATGTGCAGGGATTTTCTCTGTATGTTTAAACATTATATGTGTAAAACCAAGAAGGATCAGTGCTGCTTGAACCATGGACTACTTTTAGTATGTAATTCCTAATACTGTAAAAAGGAGAACTACTAATAAACTAGAGTGCTATCAAATTCAGAGATACTACCTCCTCATTACGTATTTTGAATCAATGGTTTAATGGAAGAAATCTAAAGGAAGATTAAACCAGACCGAATTGATAATCTTAAGTAACAGCTTTTTGTAGATACAGATTTATTCAACTGACCTCAAGCTAAGCCAAGACAGATTTAGAAATGACTGTTTATCTTGGAGAAAAACTTCAAGATGGAAGGAGTGTGCTTTTTCTAGCCAAGGATTAAGAAACTAAAACTACTTGACTAAATAAAGTTTTCAATTACAAAATGGGGAACAATTTCAGAAGATGTGTTGAAATAAAAAAGCAGTAATACTAGACATCAGCTCTTCTAGTTTTCAATTATGATTTCTCATAGGGAGATGCTGTTAACTACAGAAGTTCAACAGCAGCACTGGTTTTCTGTCTTCCACAGGAAGACCATCTCCACAGATCCTTCACCCCAGCTATAATCTGGATTCTGGGTACCAAACACTATGAACAAATTTGCTTTATCTTCTCCTTACTATTTGTTCTAAGAGTACTGTTTTCTCACTGCATTACCTCTTCAGAACTACATGGGAACGCACATCCCTGTATAAGAATGCAACAGAAAATTTGTTAAAGCTTATCTGGAAATAGGCTGGGTTTGATATGCACAGATTCTCTTACAGAAATTTGTTTTACATTTCCACATACAGTTTAGAAATGTTGCTTAATAATCCTGTCTGGCTTTTCCTAAACGGTACTGTGGAACTTGCCTTTGGTTCTACTGAATTTCTGTATACTTTCAACACTATGTCAGCACACAGCACGTTGCTGTCTTTCTGGGTAGATCCCAACTGGTGTACTAATTATACACAACTAGGATAACACTAATTAACCAAATTAGAATTCTTAAATCTTTTTGTAGATGAACACAAGTTAAAACAAACCAGCATCCTAACAATAATACCCTGCATCACCTCTATACTGTTAAAACGTTCAAAATTTACTTTCATAAGGCCTGTATATGTTAGGAATAAAATCAGTCCTCATATCTTGTGCAGATTCGGATCTTTGCTGCCATTGAGGACACATCTAGAACAATATTATTGCCTTGACTGATGAGGAAGATCCCAAATTGTCCTCAGACTTTTCTGAATTTTAAGTAGTTTTGTTCATCTTAAGAATTAAACAGTTGTTTCTGTTTTATGTAGAGCACAAAAAGCAACATGCTTTCTAACAATATACATGCTATTTTACAACTCAGAATCATCACTGCAAGGTACAATGCTGTCGAAATTCAGTTAAATTAAAATCAGAAGTTTTAATTGAGGTCAGCATAAGGGATTGAAAAAGAACAACAAAGAGCTTGGAACTGGTTGTGTAATACAGAATCAACCACTTCCCTGGGCAGCCTGTTCCAATGCTCGACAACCCTTTCTCAGGGAAGAAATTGTTCCCAATATCCACCCTAAGCCTCTCCTGGTGCAACTTGTCCTATCACTTGTTACCTGGGAGAAGAGATCAACCCCACCTCAGTACAACCTCCTTTCAGGCAGTTGTAGAGAGCAAGAAGGTCTACCCTGAGCATCCTTTTCTCTAGGCTGAACAGCCCTGGTTCCCTCAAGCCACTCCTCATCACACTTGTGCTCCAGACCCTTCACTAGCTCTGTTGCCCTTCTCTGGCCCTGCTCCAGCACCTCAATGTCTCCCTTGTAGTGAGGGGCCCAGAACTGACACAGGATTCGAGGTGCAGCCTCACCAGTGCCCACTGCAGGGGAACAATCACTGCCCTGGTCCTGCTGCCACACTGGTGATACAGGCCAGGATGCTGCAGGCCTTCTTGGCTGCCTGGGCACAAGCTGCTCATGTTCAGCTCTGACAATCAATACCACTAGGTCCTTTTCCACCAAGCAGCTTTCCAGCCACCCTTTCCCTCTCCAGGTTTCTTGCAGCCCCTTCAGGCACTGGAGCTGCTCTAAGGTCTCCCCTTAAGGAGCCTTCTCTTCTCCAGGCTGCCCCAGCCCAGCTCTCTCAGCCTGGCTCCAGAGCAGAGCTGCTCCAGCCCTCGCAGCATCTCCGTGGCCTCCTCTGGACTCCTCAGTTCTGCTGTCTCAGCAAGAAATGAGTAGTAATAGTGAAGCAGTTTAAAAGACTTCTTTCTACTGACCAGACATGTGCTGCACTCCCCAGCCCACATGGAGCAAGCTCCTCAGACGAGGGACAGCAGTGTCACAGGCCTCCACCTTGTTATTTGACAACCATTTACTTATCAGATCTGTTCAAACTTTCTAGGAAGTTGGAAATGTTTGACTTATTACTGTATAGGGTGTAAGAAACAATATATTTGTACAGTAGCCAGAACAATGGAATCAGTTAGGTAAAACTGGCATAATTAGATCTACCACAACAGTTGGAGGATACTGAAATTCAGGCTTCCTCTATCAGATTAGTACTCATGCAAGATAGTTCCTTGATTTTGTTCTGGGTTCGGCAGTAACAGTTACTTTTCTCCTTCTTAGTCGCTGGTGCAGTACTGTGTTTTTGGCTTCAGTCTGAGTCAAAGGCTGGGCTTAAACCACATGAGATTTTTAGGAGGACAATAATAATTTTTTTTTTATATGATCTGAAGAATAACCCGAAAATGATGCAACAATCTATTTAATTAATGCAATGCTGTGGTACCATCTATTCCTCATCGCTAGTGCTCCAGATGGATATAAGTTTAGTCAGATACAGCACGAAACCAGTGTATTTCAACATCTCTTGTTGCCTTGAATAATGTCAAGGCCAGCTGTAATTATGTAATGCATCAGTGTGACATCTCCCATCACCATGGCAAAGTTCAGGGAGCAGCAGTGGTGTGGCTCAGTGAAGATGGACTTGTAGCTGTTTCGGCTTACATAACGGTAGTAAGACAAAAATGATACTATCCATAAATTCCCTCCAGAGTGATTATGAAAGAAGATTAAATCATGCATGAAGAACAGACTGAAAGCCTGGTGTGACAGTCTCTACTCCCTCTTTCACTGACTGTTACCTACTTTTACATTCAAAGAGAGCTAATACTTTGCCCTTAGTTTTAATAGCAAATAATTAGATTACACTTTCAGTCTGAAGGACAAATTTACCTTTGTTCCATTTGAATTAAAACAGTATAGGGCAAAAGAACATTAGGAAAACCATGAAAATTGTTTCTTCTTATCACTAGTTAAAAAAGTCCTGCACACATCACAGACTTACAGAGTAGTTGAGGCTGACAAGCACCAGCCTCCCTCTTTTGGGAAACCATCTAAGCCCAGGGTAACATAGAGCAGGTTGCTCAGGGCCGTGTCCAGTTGGGTTTTGAGTAGCCACAAGGATGAAGACTCCACAACCTCTCTGGGCACCCTGTGCCAGTGTTTGACCACCCTCACATTAAAACTTGTTTTCTTATATTTAAATGCGATTTCCCATGTTTCAATTTGCTCTCACTGCCTTTTCCCCTTTCACCAGGCACCACTGAGAAGAGTCTGGCTCCATCTTCTTTAGTCCCATCAGGTGTTTATACACATTGATAACATCCTCCTGAGCCTTTTTTTCTCCAGGCTGAACAGTCCTAGCCTTCTCAGTCTCCCGCTTGCATGTCAGGCCCCCAGCTCCATCATCCAGACCATTAATGACATGAAATAGCTTTGCCCCCTTACTGGGGATACACCAGGATACACTGTTAGTGATCAGCTTCCAGATGGACTTTGTTATCCCAACCCCCTGTGACCAGTTTTCAACCTGTTTCTTGTCTATTTTCTACTCCCTACATCATCAGTTTTTCAATTCACTCTCAGGAACAGACAAAACATTTCTATTGTATGTGCATAAATTTTCAGACATGCAAAATTTTGACACATGAACAATTTGCACTATTCATATGAGAACGCTACTCCTAGTTTTCTTATACTTAGTGTTAGAACTAAGTAGAACAACAATTGCTATTTCCTTCAGCTTCTGAAGCAGAGAAAAAGGGGTAAGAGGAGAAGCAATATTTGAGGTAGTTAACAGAGCTAAATTTAACTACATTTATCTATGTAATTAATTTAATTGGGCCCAGAGCAAGGATTCCTGATTTCAAGTTATGAAAACATTACCTGATATCTTTTAAAACTTATATTTAGACATTGCAGTTCATTAGTGACTCCATAATCAAGAGATGACACATGGGTTATTCTGGTTCTCTGGTCTGAACTTTTTTCTTTTATACCAAATAGCCTACATTTCAAGATTAAAAGAATGGAAAGTGAAGACTTGATTCATTTCAAATTTAAGAAATTATATTTTTAAATCTCTCCATTCAAATGACAACAGTTCACGGCTGCATTTAAACAGAGGTACAATAATACACCATGTTACAGTGCAACTCTGCCTTGTTGTGATACTACTGACTAATCTCAGTTATGACTAGGATATTCCATCTTTAGTGTTTCCAGATGAGATTAAACTGATTTTTACAGACACAGATTTTCCTCCATATTTTCCCAGAAAAGCCTGATATATATTGTAGTTTAAGATGGTATTCCTCTGTATGAAGGGACTTTCCCATTGTTACTGATCCAAACCATTCGTATGTTCCCTTAAAATGTATCATTATGGGACAATCTGGCTCTCACACTCTGAACAGTATGTATTCCATTTCCAAATTTGGACACTAAAAATCTCGACTCTTGTCCTTTTGTACAGTCCTATTCACAGGGAACTGGCAATTGGTAGATTTATCCTAGTGCCATTCCAGCTTTGTTTAACTGCAACAAGAGCTGTTGACAAGTAACCTAAAATAATTAGACATAGCAATTGTTATTAACTTACTTTAATTAACATCCAATTTACTTTAAATATAGTCTAAGTACAAGGTTTCAGTTCAAGCTAGCTATAAAGAAAGAAGCAAGAGCGTCATGCTCCCCTATTACAGATAACGTCTGAACACACACCAGGGACAAATATGCCATTTCTAAACCCAACTGATTAAAATTAAGAACAGATTAATAGATTGCATAGCTTTTTGATACTTTGTTCCATATATCTGGCAAAATGCTTACTATATTTCCATGAACAACAAATGAGCTGAACATTTTTCTTAAAGTACGAAGGAGAAACTGCACCTAACTCAGAACTGTAATTGGTACCTTCAGAATGAAAACCCAAACATCCGCTACCTTGTTTGAGATGTATTCAACTGAGGTTTCACTGCATGCTGGTATTAGACTGGCTTCATGAGTGTTGCAGGCAGAGAAAACACAGACAGGAGACAAACTGCATAATGTTGAGCTGATTGGGTAGTGAAGATTACATTTCAAAGCAACAACTGCAGTTAAAAAAGTGTATTTCAAAATTAAAACCAGTAGTAGGGATTTACATGGTTTTTTGTCAATATTAAAAGCATTAATGCATCTGTTCTAGGGCTGAAACCTCATCTTTTAGATTCGAGAAAACAGATACAGCATTGATCTAACTAGCTATTGTACATTTGGAAAATGTCCTCTGAGCCACTCTAATACACGTATTACAATCTATCAACAGTTTTCACACTCACATCTCAAGACTATTCCACCAAGGTTGCCTCTGAAAACTTTACTCAGTGTTTCTGAACTTGCCATCATCACAATTCCAGTTATATGATCTTCCTCACTTTTAAGCAGTTAACTCTCGCTCAAAATGAATCATGTTTTTTAAAAACACCTCCACTAGTAGCCTAAAGTTCATCTCATGCATGCTTCCTACTAGCCATTGACATGAATTTCTGCCACAAAGTTGTGACACACACCGTCTAGTCCCTGTTACCTAAGGATACCAACTCTCATTTCAATTTGTATTATCTACTCTGTGCTGTTTACTAATTACAACTGGAAATCTTGCAGTACAACGTAGACCTTAAACCTTCATTTGAGGATAATGAATTGGGGAAAAACCAAAATGTGCCCTGCGATAATGACTGTATCATACAAGAATTCAGTCATCACATTAAATAACAAAAAATTCATAGCCTTGCATGTGCACATCAAAAGCCTGAATTTGAACAAAAGAAATAGTATCTCCAGACAGCTGAGCTTTGCATATAGTTTGCATTTGCACAGAACTTATCAATATTTTGGATTTTTTACTTTTCTACTAAATATATCTCAGATAGGAAAACTGAATTTCTAGAAAGACCAAACCAAAGCAAAAACTAGCCTTAATACTCACTGCGTTTCTGGTTGCAGCACAATTACAAACCACTTGTACAGTTTAAAGAGCTAAATTTAGCAAGGGCAAAGCAAATCTAGCCACATGAAACGTAAAATGAAGTTTTTTTCACTTGACTGATGCTACTGATTATAGCCCATCATAATTATAGATTTCTGTTAATATTACTCATTTCCAGGGTGAGGAAAAGGGTTCTTCAAGCATCCATTTCTAAAAGAGTCTAAAAACATGAACGGCAGCTATTTCGCTTTTCATACAAAATGCACTCCTCTAAACCTATATGAGCACATATCAGCTGGGTTGTTTTGGGGGGAGACAAATGCATGAGCTCTCGTGTATGTAATATCTTAGAGTGATGCTCGCCTAATATTTTCTCAGAGGCATTTTTTTTTTTGCATGATTGGTGGGATAATGCTTGAGATCCATTATGAATTCAGTCCTCTGGCTGTCCCTCTCCTTGTCAGAATACTCAGAATGATGTCTTTGCTGGGAAGAACTGCAGCCTGTGAGACTGCAGCCAAGTTTGATCTGGTTATTCATCACAAGGAGATGGGACAGGAATGATGGAGAGGTTGAACATCCTGTCCTTTATAGGAAAATTCTCCCCAAAAGACTTGTCTCTCACCTCTTCCAAATACACCACCCTTCCTAAACCACCACTGACCTGCCAACCCTTCTGCTTTGGAGTAAGGTAGCTTAACTCTCTGGCCACTTGACTTAAGTGGAAATGACAAGAAAAAAAAAAGGGGGGGCATAAGAAATACATGGTGGGACTTTTTAAACACAATATTTTCATCCAGTATTACAAACAAGGAGCTCCATCTACTGCCCAACACTCATTCATAATGTCGGATGGATGAGACCTCTGTGAGGACTTGCCAGTAGCCAGCCATACTCCTTTGCTGGGTGTTTGTGCTTACGCCCAAGACAGGTTTGTAGTCATACTTCTTAAAGTTGTCCTAAATTGTTAAAACTTCCTTCCAGAAGTTAATTTTTCCATGCAAGGTGTCTGCCTAAGCAGGTCTGTCATTCCTTCAGTGCTGCTACAGAACAGTACAGTTTTGACTGTTAAAATACTCTAGCAACCTTCCCTTTGAAAACTTTCCATTTCCTCTGCTAGATTCCAGGTAGGAAAAGGATTTTCTGTAATGGATACCTACTGTCCATCAGAATCATATGTCCCTGAGAAATCAGATCCATCAAAGTCCCATACTTTTGAGAAGCCCATGCCCCTTGCAGTTTCCTCAGAATCTATGGTTACAGTTCTTCAGCCTCATAAGGATTCTAGAAGAATTCTAGATCTTAATCTTTAGATTCTAGAGATTTCCCCAGCTTATCCAGCACCATCTCTAAAAGCAGAAAGGCCTTTTCACACTGACTTGTAAATAACACAGAAATAGGACTGACTGGAATCCAGAGGGGCCAAGAGCTTCACATACGAGAAAACTGGAAGCTTGAAAGAAAAACTATTAGTGAGGTCAACCTGCAGAAGAAAGGAGAAGTAGAATTTGAAGCATAAGTTCTTACTGACTGTAGATTTAATACCAACTTTCTAGGACTAGCTATTTAGCAAATAAAGTAAGTCTTATTAAGTGCAATCTCATTCATAAAAAGGAGCAATGCCAAGCTGATTTAAAGTCTTTTCCAAGTCTGTAAAGTAACTCCTGTACATTTGTTGCTCTGAGATTAGCAAGGTGTTCTCTGTCATGTACTTTATTGCTTGTCTGTTGTACTTCAGGCATTGCATCAGGGTTTGGGTGGTTGTTCACCCCCTTCACAAAGAATAAACCATACTGGAATTCTGAGAGTAAAAAGAAAACTTACTAAAAACCTACACAGGATGTAACAGAGACTATATATTTATGTAACATATCTGAAAGAAAATTAATGTCATATTTCACTATGAGGCGATTCACCCACTCTGTTGTTTTCTAATACGCCTGTTTGTGTTTCTTTGATTTTAAAACCCATTACCATTTCCTATAAAATTGGTATTAAATTATCACATTTAAAATTATTATCTTCCTGTGCCTGCACAAAGAAAACCTACATTAAAACAGATGTGCCTGAAGTAAGTGGTTTACACCCACTCGGGTAAAAACAAAAGCTCCCATCAGGAAAACATGCTCCCTGGTAATAACCCCTCCGAAGTTAGCACTAAATTCTAACCAGCATATCAATCAGGTCCAAAGTGTGATGACTCAACGTAAGTAAGTTTTCAGAGGCATGAAAGAAGTAAGTATTGAAAACAACTGTGCCAACATATGCAATTAAAAAAAAACAACACACCAAAAACTCCAAACAAACTAAAAAACCCCACCATAATACAGCAAACCACAATGGTCCTAAAAATGCTCCGACAACAATAAGCAATATTCACATATCTACATGAAGACACTTTGGAATAGCTTGCAGGAAGCGCTGACTTTTAAAGCCTGTGTTCATCCACAGGCATATTTGGCAGCAGCTGGCACTTACTATTCCTGAAAGTGAATCATCTTACACCAGTATGAGAGGAGTAGAAAGTAAGAATGTGAAAGTAAGACAAATAACAGAAAAATTCTACGCATGGTAAGAGGAAAACCGTAGCAAGTTAAAAAGCTCATTTACTCATTTTCATACAAGCAAACAAAAAAAAAAAACCAGCTAATGTGTTAAATGATATTATAACAACAAAAAGCTTCCAAGCGACTGTCATTCCTGTTTATTATCTTGCAGTGATTATTTATTCCAAAAGGAATAAATGGAATCTGCAATTACCAAGCTGTAAAGGTAAAGATGGCCAGCACTAAGGAGAATTTTAATGTCTTGCTTTCTGCCACATGAAGAAAGAAAACACAGACGTATAATTCAACTTGATCATAAACTTTTAGCTAATATGGAAATAATTTGTCATGCTACATCACTGGATGATCTTTAAGGTCCCTTCCAGCCTAGCCCATTCTGCAATTGTATAATGCAGGATTATCCTATTCATCCATCTTCTCTTGCCATGTTCATTTATGGCTGGGGCAGGATGGTCACCCCTTCCTTTGACAGTACAGGCGACTAGGAGCAAAGCATAAGAGTTGTCAGGAGCTGCATTCCCGTTGCCAAGTTCATTTACAATTACAATTTACTGTATAATGAGAACATCTGTGAAAGAACTAGCTCTGTCTGAGCACCTCTCTTTCACCATTTCTGCCATTGCAGAAAGGAAACCTGCCTTGCCTCTGACAACCTTGCAACTCCTGAAAATACGCAACCTTCCAGAGAGTTCTGCTATGTCAGTAGCAATGTATAGGATGGCCCTGTTCTGATCTCTGCTCCCTTATCCCTCTCTGCTTAGGGAAATCCAGCCCACAGCCAGCTGCCAAAGCTTTCTAGGCAGCTGATTCCATTCTACCCCTCACTTTAAACTCTCAAAAAGCTTTCTGGTAGCGAGACAAAGCCCCTACACCCTGACAGCAGAGCGCACACGACTGGGATAACATCAAGACTCAGTGTGTCACATGTTCAAGCAGTCTTTGCGAAATAGAGTTATTTCAATTATTAACTCAGCAGCTAATTTAGGGAGAAAAGCTATCTTGATACCTCTTATAATATAAGACTTCAATGGCAAATGATGTGTGAAGATCATTATTCTCTGTAATTACCACTCCTAGAATCAGACAACTAAATACATGATCTACTATCTCTAATTATTATTTACACAGTAAATACTATGCACACTGCAAGTTTGGGGTTGTTTTTTTTTTTTTTTTGCTTTGCTTTATCTGAGGAACTGCTTACCAAAAAAAATGTTGTAAAAAAATACTGTTGGGTATATTTTGGTGATGATTTTCTTGCTTATATATAGAAAGAGACTTTGGCCTGCATTGTCTCTCCCCATCTCTAATGTCTATCTACATTATACAGTTGCATAACACTGGGAACAAAATACGGGAAGTGAGAGAAAAATATCAATTTACAAAAATATCAATATGCTTTTTTAGCATATTTTGTAAACAAAACAGTTTTTTAGAAAACAGTTCAAAGTTCAATCAAATAATATTTTAATTTTAAATGGTCCAAATGCACCATTTAGCTGAGATTCAGAAATGCTCCACACAGTTATTAATGCCATTCCTTGAGCACTTCAAAAACAAGAGCATGTACAATTTTCATGTTTCTACTAACAAACTAATGTGCCCTAAATCCAGCCCTACTGAACTGGAAGATGCCACCCTGAAATCCTGCATTGATTTTCTACATGACTTTCGGCAAAGTAGGTTTTCCTCTGTGTTTCTCCTTGTATCACCTATTTAGTAACTTACTGTACCCCTAAGACCGCAGAACACAAACTGGAGAACCTGGAGCAGAGCATCATGAGCTCGTATAAATCCACTTGTTCTTTTTCAGACAGTGAGAAAATGGGTATCTTTGAATTCCTGCACTAGTTCATCAATCTGCCAGCTGAGGATTCTCTTTTCAGTACACTTGTGTGACATTTTCTGGATGGCTTTAATGACACTAGGAGAGGATTTTGCCATTCCATATGTATTCCACAGCGCCAGTGCAGGAAGATGATTAAAGCCAGTTACTCCTTCCTCCTGCCTCCCTCATCCAGAGCCAGATGACACTTGACAACAAGCTAGGCCAGTGCCATTCATTACATGGGCTAAGTTGCAAAAATGCATCCCAGATCTGTTTCTCACTGTTTACTGGTTTCCAGTATTATTATGTAAGGGTAAAACCTTGCAGAGATCTATCCTTACATAAAATGTCTGTCCAACAGCACTCCTGCTCCTCCCTCCATCCTTCTCAACCTTAGAACGCAAATTACTGAAATCTCGACACATCATCAAAAGGTAGAATTTATTCTGGAGCGTTGCCTGAAGAAAGCAAGCAGAGGTACAAAAACCATTACAAAGGATGGGCTCTGCTCAGGTTGCTGCCAAAAATCACTCAAACTCTTCCATGCCAAAACTACTGGTGCAAACCTCCCTGGGAGCAAAGCTTGTAACTGTTCACGGGGGAAAGGCAATGCAGGGAAATAAGGAAAGCCTCATGGCTGCAAAGGGGGAGAACACTGCGGAGAACATGGGCAAGCTGCTGCTGCCAACTTCCGATCGCCCTTCCTCCTCATGCTCCAGTTTTTCCCTCACCATGCCCTCATTGCAGCGTTCTGTTTTCTGGAGCTCTGTGCCTTCTCCCACTGTCTCTTCTTCCCCCAAGCTGACCTGCTTTCTCATAGGCAGGCCAGCCCTGACTGACAACTTGACTACGTCATAAATGACTGATCTTCACAGACTTCAAGCCAACAACTGGGGCTGCCAGATATATTTGCACTTTAATGTTAATGGTAGGGAACTATGCAGGGAATAAACCAGAATTTAGGCCAGGCCATTTACTTGGGTTGTCATTTAACGTCAGTATAAATGAAAGCTTTCCTCAGTCTATCCTTAGTATTTTATTTTTTTTTTTACCACTCTGTCCCCATTTCTGGCCTCATTTTTCATGTACGTGTTTTTGTTGGGGTTTGCTGGCGGTTTTTAAAGTATCTATTTTAACTTAGAACATTGTTAGCAGCAATGGATGAACTCATCTGGACAAAATAAGAGATGACCTGAACCTTCATGTGCAGTAAAAACGAATGGTAATTCTGTCTGTTTTTTAACACAAGAAACAAAGAGCTTGAGAAGAGGTTTTTAAGAAAACTGTACCCGAGAGTAAAAATATCTTTCCAATTTCAAATACCAAAATAACTAAAAATGTCATCTGGAGGATAAAAGCTACCTTCTCATGGTTCTCTTCTGAATAAAAAGAGGATTCGAGTGACATCCAATAGCAGCTTCGTTCAGCATGACTGCTCTTGGCAGACAGCTACAATAAAGCACAGGCTCTTTTGCTGTTGCCTCAGGAAATATAAATCCTCATGATTTTCTGTTGATAGGTACAGCATAATCTGATCTATTGGGCTTGGAGCTTTGTGTAGAAATGAAACAAACAATCTTTCCTAAGCAGTTAGGGTCTCCTTCTTCCATTCAATTCTGAAAACAAGACTTCATATAAATAAATAGACAAAATATATGTATACAGACATAAAAGCAAAGGTCAGTGCTCTGTCAGACAGGAATGAGAGAGCTGCAAGCAACTACTGTTGAAAAGATATGGCATTTCAATCCTCTTTTTCATCACTGATAACTTTATACAGTAATGTGGGGAAATGTATACAAAAATCCCTAAACCAACCTTCTACTACTCAAGTTTTTAAATGACCCTGTAGGAAGCTTCCAAATATCAATATTCCTCAAAACAACTTTAAGTTTTTTTTTCAAGAAGGTCTTACTACATTGGAAGTGACGGAATTATGAAAGGTAAAGGGAATTTGTTGGCTAAATAGTATATGTGTGCATAGATATATATTATTTTTGAGACAGTTTTTTCATCCAGTTAAAAACAGTATGCAAGATGAATTCAAGTATTTGATAAATGAAATCCAGTCTACATTTGACTTAAATAAAAATCAGTAGGAGAAGTATTAGTGCTTTACATGACTTTTTGAGGACTGTTCTGACAGGAAGATCATATATTCCCAC